>NC_044554.1:31188277-31511402 GCF_007565055.1 Rhinopithecus roxellana | reverse complement strand
AAATCAAAATTTAATCCCATTAACAATAGCCACAGATAAAATTAAATACCTAGGAATTAACCATAAAGTGAAAGATCTCTATAATGAAAAATATAAAACATTTGTGAAAGAAATTGAAGAGGATGCCAATAAGGTGAAAAGATATTTCATGTTCATGAATTGAAATAGTCGATATTGTTAAAATGTCCTTCCCAAAGTGATCTACAGATTCAGTGCAATGCCTATGAAAATATCAATGACACTCTTCACAGAAATAGAAAAAACAAGTTAAAAATTTATTTGGAACCACAAAAGACCCAGAATAACCAGAGCTATCCTGAACAAAAAGAACGAAACTGGAGGAATCACATTGCCTGACTTCAAATTATACTACAGAACTAGAGTAACCAAAACAGCATGGTGCTGGCATAAAAACAGATATGTAGATCAATGGAACAGAAAGCATAATCCAGAAGCAAGTTCACACAGCTACAATGAATTCATTTTGACAAAGATGCCAAGAACATACCCTCAGGAAAATACAGTCTCTTCAATAAATGGTTCTGGGAAAACTGAATATTCATATGCAGAAGAATGAAACTAGACTTCTGTCTCTTGACATATACGAAAATTGAATCAAAATAAAGACTTAAAACGAAGACCTCAAAATATGAATCTACTACAAGAAAACACTGGGGAAACTCTCCAGGACATAGGTCTGGGCAAAAATTTCTTGAGTAATACCACACAAGCATAGGCAACCAAAGCAAAAATGGATAAATGTGATCAGATCAAGTTAAAAAAAACTTCTGCACAGCAAACAATCAACAAAGTGAACAGACAACCGACATAATGGGAGAAAATATTTACAAACTACCCATCTGAGACAGTGTTAATAACCAGAATATTATATAACGAGCTCAAACAACTCTACAGGAAAATTTTAATAATATGATTCAATAATTGGCAACAAATTTGAATAGACATTTCTCAAAAGAAGACATACAAATGGCAAACAGACATGTGAAAATGTGCCAGACATCACTGATCATCAGAAAAATGCAAATCAAAACGACAATGAGACATCATCTCACCATAGTTAAAATGGCTTATATCCAATAGCCAAGCAGTAACAAATGCTGTTGAGGATGTGGGGAACAGGGAATCCTCATACACTGCTGGTAGAAATGTAAATTACTACAACCACTAAGAAGCATTCAAAATATCCTTAAGAAACTAAAAATAGACCTATCATATGATCCTGCAATCCTACTGATAGGTATATACACAAAAGAAAGGAAATCAGTACATGGAAGAAATATTTTTTTCTTTTTCTTTTTTTTTTTTTTTGAGACAGAGTCTCACTCTGTTGCCCAGGCTGGAGTGCAGTGGTGTGATCGCCGCTCACTGCAAGCTCCACCTCCCGGGTTCACACCGTTCTCCTGCCTCAGTCTCCTGAGTAGCTGGGACTACAGTTGCCCACCACCACAAATTTTTTTATATTTTTAGTAGACACAGTATTGCACCGTGTTAGCCAGGATAGTCTCGATCTCCTGACCTCATGATCCACCTGCCTCGGCCTCCCAAAGTGCTGGGATTACAGGCGTGAGCCACTGCGCCCGGCTGGAAGAAATATCTTTATTCTCATGTTTATTGCAGCACTGTTCACAATAGCCAAGATTTGGAAGCAATCTAAGTGTCCATCAATAGATGAGTGGATAACGAAAATGTGGTACATATACACAACGGAGTACTATTCAGTCATAAAAAGAATGAGATCCAGTCATTTGCAACAACATGGATGGAACTAGAGATCATTATGTTAAGTGAAATAAGCCAGGCACAGAAAGACAAACATCACATGTTCTCACTTATTTGGGGGATCCAAAAATCAAAACGATTGAACTCATGGACATAGAGAGTGGAAGGATGGTAACCAGAGGCTGGGAAGGGTAGTGAGGGGTTGAAGGGGGAAGTGGGGATGGTTAATAGGTACAACAAATAGAAAGAATAATAAAACCTACTGTTGGGTAGCACATCAGGGTTACTATAGTCAATAATAACTTAATTGTACATTTTAAAATAACTAAAAAGAGTCTAATTGGATTGTTTGTAACACAAAGGATAAATGCTTGGGTGGTTACCTCCTTCTCTGTGGTGTGATTATTACACATTGCATGCCTGTATCAAAGTATCTCATGTGCCCCATAAATATAAATACCTACTATGTGTCCATAAAAATTAAAATATTTTTAAAAATTTTATGGTTCCAAAGGAGTTACTGCAATGTGTAATATGCAAATATTACAAAATAATTTGTAAAATGCATCAACAGTAATTGTTTTATTTCATCAAAATAGGCTTTATATATTATTGTTTGCATATGCTCACAATTACCAAAGAAATTTCTTTTTAAATGTCAATTACCAAAGAAATTGTTTGAAAATGTCATGACACTGCACTTGGTGGACAAGATTGGAGTTAGGAGATAGGGCTAATGTGCAGTTCTCACCCGGATGAAGAGAACAATGTGTGGAGACTCACACTGTGATCTGTTGCTCCAAGAACCAACAAAGGAACATACTAGGAAAACCTGAAGGATTCACAGATCCTTTGAAAGAAGCAGCACGCTACTACAAATTTCATGAAACAGGTGAAAAACTGAGCATTCCCAAAGTGTGAGAGAAGGAAAATCTGCCTCCGAACACACATTTCCACTGAGGGATCTGAAAATCCAGATCATGAGATTATAGAAGAAGGATTTAACTTCTCCTGGAGTTGAAATGGATTTAGGGAGTCACATGAAATATCAAAGTAGAAGTAGCAGCAGAAAATGGCTTGCAGGCAGTCCCAGTCTCCAGCTGAAGCCCAGGGAAGCCATCCCTGATGATATCGTATAGGGGCCCTTGGAGAAGGCAGCCAGAGGAATTGGGAAGTAGTCACAATGCAAAGGAAACTCCCAACTGAAATTTGTAGTTATTTCAACTGGGCACAGATTTTCTCAGGTGAAGTCCAGGGGACTAGGAGGAGCTGCTGCAGATTCAAGCACAGGAGCCACTGCTGATGGAGTGGGCAGATGTAGAGGAGCAAGGGCCATGCTTGCTTTTTTTAGTGGGGAATTTCATGGCCTCAAGCAAGGTCTTATTGGGGAACTGCGTGAGCAAGACTGGCCTTGCCAACTGCATGGGAGGTGGATTAGGCCTCTCACTAACAGTTATTCCCCACTTCCCTGGTGAACTATATGACACAGTAGAGGCAGCCAAGATGACTTTTGGAACATAATCCTATTGGCCGGAGAAATACCCTCTATCCCCACAGTGGCTGCAGCAAGCCCCAGCCAAGGAGAGGTTGAGCTCAGACCTGTCTAACCCTGCCCTGACATGATAGTATTTCTCAGTAGCTGATTACAAAAGATAAACTCTTGGGAGCTTTATGGCCCCTCCCATCACCTGAGAAACTGAAATACTTACCCTGGCCAACATAGGGCAAGTTTAGATCCCTCCACTAATACTATTTTCTCTTGAAAACACCACCTTCTAGTTGGAGGCCAACCAACTCAGGCCATTACAACAACTCATGACAGGATAACCCTCATCCCAGTGAGGAGAAGACAACACCTAATTCCACTGCCTACAAGATACTGGCTAACCAGAGTTCCTGAGTATGTCCATGTGAAAACATCACTGCTAACATAACCATACATTCCAGAAAGCCAGCACGCTGCACATATCTACAACCACGGACTCTCATGGAGTCTACTTCACTTCCCTGCCACCTCTACCAGAGCAGGTGCTGGTATCCACGATTGGGAGACCTGAAGATGGATCACGTCACAGTACTCTGTAGACATTCCATAGCACCAGTCCAGAGCCTGGTAGCCTAGCTTGGTAACCAGACCCAAAAGAGCAATAACAATCTGCACTCCAGCTTTCAGGAAGCCCCATCCCTGGTAAGGCAGAAAGCATCACATCAAGGGATCACCCTGTGGAATAAGAATATCTGAACAGGAGACACTGAGATTCAGACCTCTCCACCAAAATAATCTATGCAAATGAGAATGAACCAGAAAAGTAATTCTGGTAATGTAACAAAACGAGGTTCTATAGTATCCCCAAAAGATCATACCAGCTCCCCAGCAATGGATCCAAACCAAGAAACCTCTGAATAGCCAAATAAAAAATTCAGAAGGTTGATTATTAAGGTACTCAAGGAGATACCAGAGAAAGGTGAAAACAAACTTAAAGATATTAAAACAAGGCTGGGCATGGTGGCTCACACCTGTAATCCCAGCACTTTGGGAAGCGGAAGCAGGTGGATCATGAGGTCAGGAGTTCAAGACCAGCCTTGCCAACATAGTGAAACCCCGTCTCTACTAAAAATACAAAAAATTCGCCAAGCATGGTGGCAGGTGCCTGTAATCCCAGCTACTCAGGATGCTGAGGCAGGAGAATCGCTTGAACCCGGGAGGTAGAGGTTGCAGTGAGCCGAGATCGTGCCACTGCACTCCAGCCTGGGTTACAAGAGCAAAACTCTGCCTCAAAAAAAGAAAAAAGATATTAAAACAAAATACAGGAAACAGATGAAAAATTCTCCGCATGAATAGATGTCATAAAGGAAAAACAATCACAACTTCTGGAAATGAAAGACACACTTAGAGAAATACAAAAATGATAGTGTGGAAAGTTTCAACAATAGACTAGAACAAGTAAAAGAAAGAAGTTTGGAGCTCAAAAACAAGGCTTTCAAATTAACCCAATCAGACAAAGACAAGAAAAAATAAAAAATAAATACAAAAGTGAACAAAGCCTCCAAGAAATTTGAGATTACATAAAATGGCAAACCTAAGTATAACTGGTTTTCCAGAGGAAGAAGAGAAATTTAAAAATTTGGAAAGCATATTTGAGGGAATACTTGAGGAAAACTTCCCTGGCCTTGCTAGAGATCTAGATACCCAAATACAAGAAGCTCAAAGAGCACCTGGGAAATTCATTCCAAAAAGATCATCACCTAGGCACACAGTCATGAGGTTCTCTAAAGTCAAGACAAAGGAAAGAATCTTAAGAGCTTTGGAACAAAAGCATCAGATAACCTATAGAGGAAAACCTATCAGATTAATAGCAGAATTATCTGTAGAAATCTTACAAGCCAGAAAGAATTGTGGTGTCATCTTTAGCCTTCTGAAACCAAATAACTGTCAGCCCAGGATTTTGTATCCAATAAAACTGAGTTTCATAAATGAAGGAGAGATCAAGTCTTTTTCAGGCAAACAAATGCTGAGCAAATTTGCCACAACTAAGCCAGCACTACAAGAAATGCTAAAAGGGGTTCTAAATCTTGAAACAAACCCTTGAAATACACCAAAATAGAACCTCCTTAAAGCATAAATGTCTCCAGGCCTATAAAACAGTAACACAATTAAAAAACAAAACATAAGGTATTAAGGCAACAACTAACATGATGAAGAGAACAGTAAATGTTGAACATAAGTGGCCTAACTTCTCCAATTAAAAGATGCAGAATGGCAGAATGGATAAAAATTCACCAACCAAATATCTACTGTCTTCAAAAGACTCACCTAACACATAAGGACTCACATAAACTTAAGGTAAAGGGGTGGAAAAAGATATTCCACACAAATGGAAACCAAAAGCAAGCAGCAGTAGCTATTCTTCTATCAGGAAAAAACAGACTTTAAAGCAACAGCAGTTAAAAAAAAAAAAAAAAAAGACAAAGAGGAACATTATAAAATGATGAAAGAATTACTCCAACAGAAAAAATCACAATTCTAAATATATATGCACCTAACACTGGAGCTCCCAAATTTATAAAGGAATTATTACTAGACCTAAGATATGAGATAAGATAAGAGATGGGAGCACAATAATAGTGGGGGCTTCAATGCTCCTCTGACAGCACTAGACAGTTCATCATGACAGAAAGTCAACAAAGAAATAGTGGACATAGGCCTGCCGCTGTGGCTTGTTGCTGTAATCCCAGCACTTTGGGAGGCTAAGGCAGGTGGATCACCTGAGGTTAGGAGTTCAAGAGCAGCCTGGCCAACTGGTGAGACCCTGTCTTTACTAAAAATGCAAAAAATTAGCCAGGCATGGTGATGGGTGCCTGTAATCCCAGCTACTTGGGAGGCTGAGGCAGGAGAATCACTTAAACACCAGAGGCAGAGGTTGCAGTGAGTCGAGATTGCACCAGTGCACTCCAGCCTGGGCAACAAGAGCAAAACTGTCTCAAAAAATAATAATGTAATAATAATGGACATAAACTATACTCTAGAACAAATGGACTTAACAGATAGTTACAGAACATTCTACCCAACAACTATATATTATATAAGAATATAATATACATTATATTCTTCAACACATAGAACTTTTGCCAAGATAGGCCATATGATAGATTACAAAACAAGTCTTGATAAATTTAAGAAAATCAAAAGTATATCAGGTATTCTCTCAGACCACAGTGGAAAAAAACTGGAAATTATCTCCAAAAGGAACCCTCAAAACTATACAAATACTTGGAAATTAAATCACCTGTTCCTTAGTGATCATTGGGTCAACAATGAAATTAAGATGAAATTTAAAAATTGAGCTGATTGGTAATAGTGGCACAACTTATCAAAACCTCTGGGATACAGCAAAAGTGGTGCTGAGAGGAAAGTTAATAGCATTAAATGCCCTCATCAAAAAGTCTGAAAGAGCACAAATAAAAAATCTAAGGTCACACCTCAAGCAACTAGAAAAACAAGTACAAACCAAATGCAAACCCAGCAGAAAAAAAGAAATAACAAAGATCAGAACAGAACTAAATGAAATGCAAACAAAAAAATACAAAAGATAAATGAAAAAAAGCTGGTTCTTTGAAAAGATAAACAGAATTGATAGACCATTAGCAAGCATAACCAAGAAAAAAAGAGAGAAGATCCAAATAAGCTCAATTAGAAACAAAACAGGAGATATTACAACCAATACCACAGAAATACAAAAGATCATTCAAGGCTACTATGAACACCTTTACAAACTGGAAATCTAATGTAGGTGGATAAATTCCTGGAAACATACAACCCTTCTAGATTAAATCAGGGAGAAATAGAGATTCTAAACAGACCAATGACAAATAGTGAAATTGAAACAGTAGTAAAAAAAATTTGCCAACAAAAAAGTCCAGAACCAGATGGATTCACAGCTGAATTCATCAGACATTCAAAGAAGAATTTGTACCAATCTTATTGAAACTATTCCAAAAGATAGGGAAGAAGGGAATTCTCCCTAAATCATTCTATGTAGTATCACCCTAATACCAAAGCCAGGAAAGGACATAACAGAAAAGGAAAACTATAGACCAATATCACTGATGAACATAGATGCAAAAATCCTCAACAAAATACTAGCTAACCAAATCCAACAGCATATCAAAAAGATAATACACCATTATCAAGTGGGTTTCATACCAGGGATGCAGGGATGATTTAGCATACACAAGTAAATAAATATGTTGCATCACATAAAATAATTAACAACAAAAATCATATGAGCATCTCAATAGATGCAGAAAAAGCATTTGACAACGTCTAACATCCCTTTATGATTGAAAACTTCAGCAAAATTGGCATAGAAGGGACATACCTCAATGTAATAAAAGCCATCTATGACAAACCCACAGCAACATTACACTGAATGGGAAAAAGTTGAAAGCATTCCCCCTGAGAACTGAAATAAGAAAAGGATGCCCACTCCCACCACCACTATTTAACATAGTACTGGAAGTCCTAGCTGGAGCAATCAGACAAGAGAAAGAAATAAAGGGCATTGGAATCTGTAAAGAGGAAAATAAAGTTGTGCTATTCACAGATGATATGATCATGTACCTAGAAAACCCTAAAGATTCATCCAAAAAGCTCCTAGATATGATAAATGAATTTAGTAAAGTTTCAGGATACAAAATCAATGTACACAGCACTATTATACACCAAAAACAACCAAGCTGAGAAACAAATCAAAAACTCAATCCCTTTTACAATAGCCACACAAAGTAATAATAATAATAAAATACTTAGAACTATACCTAACCAAGGAAGTGAAAGATCTCTGCAAAGTAAACTACAAAACACTGCAGAAAGAAATCATTAATGACACGAACAAATGGGAACACAACCCAGTGCTCATGAATGGGTAGAATCAATATTGTGAAAATGACCATACTGCCAAAATCAATCCACAGATTGCAATTTCCATCAAAGTACCATCATCATTCTTCAAAGAACTATAAAAAACAATCCTAAAGTTCATATGAAACCAGAAACAAGCCTGCATAGCCAAAGCAAGACTAAGCTAAAAGAACAAATCTGTAGTCATCACGTTACCCAAATTCAAACTATTCTACAAGGCTATAGAGACCAAAACAGGATGGTACTGGTATAAAAACAGGCATGGAACAAAATACAGAATCCAGAAATATAGCCAAATATTTAAAGCCAACTGATCTTCAACAAAGCAAACAAAAACATTAAGTGGGGAAAGGATACCCTAATCAACAAATGGTGCTGGGATAATTGGCAAGTCACATGTAGAAAAATGAAGCTGGATCCTCATCTCCTATGTAAAAATTCAACTCAAGATTGATCAAAGACTTAAGTCTAAGTCCTGAAACCATAAACATTCTAGAAAATAACATCAGTTAAGTTCTTCTAGACATTGACATAGGCAAAAAGTTCATGACAAAGCATTCAAAAGCAAATGCACCAAAAACAAAAATAAATAAATGGGACCTAACTAAACTAAAAGCTTCTGCATAGCAAAAGAAATAATTAGCAGAGTAAACAGACAACCCAGTGGGAGAAAATCTTTGCAAACTATGTAGCTGGCAAAGGACTAATACCCAGAATCTATAAGGAACTCAAATCAGCAACAACAACAAAAGAAAAATCCTATCAAAAAGGGGGCAAAGAGCATGAGTAGAGAATTCTCAAAAGAAGGTAAACAAATGGCCAAGAAACATGTGAAAAAATACTCAATGTCACTACTTATCAGGGAAATGCAAATCAAAACCACAGTGAGATACCACCTGATATGGTTCGGCTGTGTCCCCACCCAAATCTCATCTTGAATTGTAGTTCCCATAATCCCCAACCCAGTGTTGTGGGAGGGACCAGGTGGAGATAACTGGATAATGGGGGCGGTTTCCCTAGTCCTGTTCTTGTGATAGTAAGTTAGTTCTCACGAGATCTGATGGTTTTATAAGGGGCTTTTCTGCCTTTGCTTTGCTCTCATTCTCTCTCTTGCTGCTCTGCTCTAAAGAGGTGCCTTCCATCATGATTGTAAGTTTCCTCATGCCTCCTCAGCCATGTGAAACTGTGAGTCAATTAAAACTCTTTCCTTTATAAATTACCCAGTCTCAGGTATTTCTTCACAGTAGTGTGAGAACAGACTAATACAATAAATTGGTACTGGGTAGTGGTGTGCTGCTGTAAAGATATCCAAAAATATGGAAGCAACTTTGGAACTGGGTAACAGGCAGAGACTGGAACAGTTTGGAGGGCTCAGAATAAGACAAGAAAATGTGGGAAAGTTTGAATACTTGTATGGTTTTGACCAAAATGCTGATAGTGATATGGACAATGAAGTCTAGTCTGAGGTGGTCTCATATGAAGATGAGGAACTTATTGGGAACTTGAGTAAAAGTGACTCTTACTATGCAAAGAGACTGGTGGCATTTTGTCCCTGCCCTAGAAATCTGTGGAACTTTGAACTTGAGAGAGATGATTTAGGGTATCTAGTAGAAGAAATTTCTAAGTGGCAAAGCATTCAGAGGAAGCAGAACATAAAAGTTTGAAAAATGTGCAGCCTGACAATGAGATAGAAAAGAAAACTCCATTTTCTGGGGAGAAATTCAAGCAGGCTGCAGAAATTTGCATAAGCAGCAAGGAACTGAATATTAATCACCAAGACAATGGGGGAAATGTTTCCAGGGCATGTCGGAGACCTTCACAGCAGCCCTCTCATCAGAAGCCCAGAGGCCTAGGAGGGAAAAATCTTTTGTGAGTTAGGCCCTTGAGACATGGTGCCCTGCATCCCAGCTGATTCAGCTCCAGCCTTGGTTTAAAGGGGTCAAGGTACAGCTCAAGCCATTGCTTCAGAGGATGCAAGCCCCAATTCATGGTGACTTACACACGATTTTGGGCCTGTGGGTACACAGAAGTCAAAAATTGAGGTTGGAGAACCTCCACCTAGATTTCAGAGGATGTATGGAAATGCCTGGATGTTTAAATAGAAGTTTGCTGCAGGGTTGAGCTCTCATAGAGATCCTCTGCTAGGGCAGTGCAGACAAGATATGTGGGGTTGGAGCCCCCACACAAGACTTTGGACTTGAACCTTTGGGTTAATGCTGGAATAAGCTAAGACTTTGAAGACTGTTGAAAAAGCATGATTGTGTTTTGAATTGATTTGAGATCATGAGATTTGGGAGGGGCCAGTAGCAGAATGGTATGCTTTGGCTGCGTCCCCACCCACATCTCATCCTGAATTATAGGTACCATAATCCTATGGGAGGACCAGATGGAGTTAATAGAAACATGGAGGCAATTTCCCCACATCTTGTTCTTGTGATAATAAGTTAGTTCTCACAAGATCTGATGGTTTTATAGGGGACTTTTCCCCCTTTGCTCAACTCTCATTCTCTCTCCTGCCACGCTGTGAAGAGGTGCCTTCTGCTATGATTGTAAGTTTCCTGAGGCCTCCCCAGTGATGTGGAACTGCAAGTCAATTAAACTTCTTTCCTTTATAAATTACCCAATCTTGAGTATTTCTTCATAGCAAGATGAGGATGGACTAACACACCACCTTACTCCTGCAAGAATGGCCATAATTAAAAAATCAAAAAATAACAGATGGCATGGATGTGGTGAAGTGGAAACACTTTTACACTGCTGGTGGGAATGTAATCTAGTACAACCACTATGGAAAACAGTATGGAGATTCCCTAAAGAACTAAAAGCAGAGCTACCATTTAATCCAGCAATCCTACTACTGGGTATCTACCCAGAGGAAAAGAAGTCATTATATGAAAAAGACACTTGCACACACATTTTTACAGCAACAGTATTTGCAATTTCAACAGTATGGAACCAGCCTAAAAGTCCATCAGCCAGAGTGGATAAAGTGAATGTGGTAGATATACACCACGGAATACTACTCAGCCATAAAAAGAATGAAATAATGGCATTTGCAGCAACCTGGATGGAGCTGGAGACTGTTAGTCTAAGTAAAGTAACTCAGCAATGGAAAACCAAATATTCTATGTTCTCACTTGTCAGTGGGAGCTAATCTATGAAGACACAAAAGCATAAGAATGATATAATGGACTTTGGGGACTTGGGGGGAAGGGTAGGAAGGGGTGAGGGATAAAAGACTACATATTGGGTACAGCGGTACACTGCTCAGGTGATGAGTGCACCAAAATCTCAGAAATCACCACTAAAGAACTTACCTATGTAACCAAAAACCACCTGTACCCCCCAAAAATACTGAAAGGAAATAAAAATGTAAAAATTGTGCTTTCCTAGAAAAAAATGACATGAGGCTATAAAAAAAATTTAATTACTTTATAAAATACATACATATGTGCATGTGTATTTCTTTTCAAATCTTTCCAAAATATAATTTCATTGAAGAATAATATATCAATAAATAAGTTATAGCATGCTGCTTTTCTGCTCAAAATCCTCCAATGCCAACAGTTGTTTGTTTTCCTTTGACTACAAAGGATATAGCAGACTCCTGGTCATCCTCTCCCCATGCCCGTCCATCTCTAAATCCCACTTCATCCTATTCTTCCTTCTGTCACTCAGCGGCCCCTTTGTATACCTGAATGATGCCAGGAAAATTCCAGACTTAGAACATTTGCATTTGTATTTCTTCTGTCTGGAATATTTTCCCCAGGTATTCACATGGCTTGCTGGATAACTACCTTATACATTCAAATGTCATTTTCTCAGTGAAGTCTTTTGCAGCTTTTGCTGTATTTGAAAAGGCAATCCCCATTCACAGGGTCTGTCCTTCCCTTCCTTGATTTAGCTTTTTCTTCCTGCCATTATCACTGGCAAACTATATGTGTGTGTGTGTGTGTGTGTGTGTGTGTGTGTGTGTGTGTGTTTAATTTTAATTATTTTGTTTATGATCTGTTTTTCCCCACTAGAATGGAAGAACATAAGCTCCAAATTTTTTTTATTTTATTGAATTTTAAAAAATAACTTTGAGACAGGGTCTTGCTGTGTTGCCCAGACTGGTCCTGAATTCCTGGGCTCAAGTGATCCTCCTACCTCAACTTCCCAAAGTTCTGAGATTACAGGCATGAGCCACCACACCCAACCAAAGCTCCAAAAATGTACAAATGCTTATTGCACTGTGGTTTCCCTAGATATATTCCCTAGACACATTCCCTAGAGCTGTGTCTGTCATATTGTAAGCACTCAGTAATATTTGTTTAATGGATGGGTGTGTTACAAAACAAACATATAACAGATAATGCACAGGGGTTTGACAGAGGAATGTTTGTGTTGAGAGGGGCAGAAATAGAGTTTAGGGCTGAGAAGTCACTAGGAACCAAGTAGAGACTCTTCAATCTCAGCAAATAGGGTAATATTTTTAAAGTTATTGAAGTTGTGTAAGATAGAGACTGTAAATGGGTGACCATTTTGTTTTATTTGCTTAAATTAATGCTTGCCTTTATGGCCATTATATTGAAAAGACGTTTATGACCCTTCAAAAAAGACATCAGGTTAGAATGCTATTCCATCATGAGTCAAAGAAAGATTTGGAGTACTGCTGCAGGACAAGGCTCTTGATAGAGATTTGTAGGAAAAAAATAAAAAAATGGAAGCAGTGTCAGACACTTGAGTGTTTTATGCCAGAGGCCGATTGCAACAGAAAAGGTAAAAACCAACATAATTTAATTAATATATTTTTAATTAAGTGAACATAGGTGAAGGTAAATCTGCAGGTCTGGACACAAATGACGAACAATTTATTGTCAGAATCACGTCAGAAAGTGACAGAATTACTAAAATATGATGTGGCTTCTTTGATTATCAGAGGAACTAAAGGAAGGCAGTTACAAAGAGGCTAAAGGTAAAACTGGAATATATTTATTCTACAGAAAATATATTACTATGGGGGACACTGTAACTGAACTTGTTCTAATTCATTCCAGAAGAGCAAACTGGAAAGTGCTCTGGTAGAGAGGCTTGTGGTTATAGCTGAAAGGGATTTAGAGCCTAGACGATGAGGTCGCTTTTCTAGAGTCTCACAGGATAGTCCTGGCCAAGCCATAACTGGGACCAAAATGACTTTAAACTGTTCTAGATTGAGTAGCTTGGATCTATTTAACTTTTGCTTTTTTGTTTTATTTTTTGTTTTTTTACTTTAAGTTCTGGGATACATGTGCAGAACGTACAGGTTCGTTACATAGGTATACATGTGCCACGGTTGTTTGCTGCACCTATCAACCCATCATCTAGGTTCTAAGCCCCGCATGCATTAGGTATTTGTCCTAATGCTCTCCCTCCCCTTTCTCCCCACACCCAAAAGGCCCTGGTGTGTGATGTTCTCCTCTCTGTGTCCATGTGTTCTCATTGTTCAACTCCCACTTATGAGTGAGAACATGTAGTGTTTAACTTTTGTTAATTCATTTTTCTACTCAACTAATATTTTAAGCCCTATTATATGCCAATTTCTGCCTTCTTAACTTTTAATGTGGGGAGGCAGACTTAAAAAAAATAAAATGTGCACAAATAAAGGGGAGATGAACGCTAGGGAGTAAATTAAAGCAGGGTGGGGAGGCAGAGAGCAGCTGTAGAATGGGAAAGGAAAGGCTGGCGCTGGAGGAGAAGGAGTGGGTCCTGAGGGTGCCAAGGAAAGACAAAGGAAGCAGCAGGTGCAGAGGCACTAAAGAGGGACCCTGCTGATGTGTTTGAGGAATGAAAGGTCTGTGTGGCTGGTGCCAAAGGAGCAAGGAGGGAGGATTGGCGTGTGAGGGCATAGAGGCAGAAGAAGCCAGGTCACAGAGGGACTTCAGCTGTTTTAAGGACTTGACTTTTACAAGACTCGCTGCCATTGAGAGTTTTGAGCAGAGTATCAGAATCTCACTTATATTTGAAAAGCCTCACTGTTACTCCTGTGTTGAATGTAGATGTGAGGAGGCAAGGGTGGAAAGCAGCAGACTGGTTAGGAATCAGGATGGCTTTGATCCTAGTAGTGGTGGTGGGTTGGCAGGAGGTGTGTTCAAATTGTGGAAATACATTGAAGGTAGAGCAGACAGGATTCATGGGCAGACTGGATGATCAAAGCAGAAGAGAGGCATTAATGGTGACTCCTGGGTTTGTCCTGAGCTCCTGTAAGAATGGAGTTGCCATTTACCATGCTCTCTCTCTCTCTCTCTCTCGCTCTTGCTCTCTCTCACCACTTCTTTCCTCTCTATCCCCTTCCTTTTTAATTTATCAGTTGATAAAATGATATTGGTCTATAGAGTTTCCCATGGCATGGATTTCATGGAGTATTTCCCTGTGTGCCATTTTATGTGTTCCTCTCTCCCTTGTATATTCTGGAAATCCACAGTTAGGTCTATAAACTTGGTCAAATTCATGCTTGATTTTTATCAATACTACATTACATGTAACATTAATTATGCATTTTCATCCAAAGGTGCATCATGTCTGGTTTCACTTGTGATTATATTAGCAGCCATTGATAATCATTGCTTAGATCCTACCAAATGTGTCAGAAGTTAGGAAGTGATGATACTCTAATCCCATCATTTAGTCTTCTTTTATGAGCTGAAATATTTCCATCAAGACAATATTTGGTTTCATTAAGGTTCCTGTAACAAAGATAGGCCAAAGGCTTGATTCTTCTCTTCATTCACCAATATTCAAAATAATAAGTTGGTTGCCTAGCGTCTTCCAAAGTTAAAGATTTTTAACAATTTTAATAAACTTAAGAATTTAAATGTATTTGAGATGCCTTAATCCATTGCAGAATATTCTTGTTGATGTGAAAACTGGCCCTTCTTTGGCCCTGGGTGTTTCTGAACTGCCCTCAGTCTCTAATTGCTTATTTTTTTTCTAGTGGGATATGTTCCTGGCTCATCTTTCATCTTGCACATTTCCAGCCGTAGAAGCCATCATTTCTCCAGGGATCCTAGTTTTATCTTAGAGGAAATGGTATTTAGTGATGACAGTCTGGTGCATGAGATTGGTCCTTGTTTAGGAGCTTTTTCAGTGCACAGAGGCAAGACATACGCCACACTTAAAATTAGATAACATTATCTTAGGTTCTTAGTGATGCTTCTAACTAAAATTTAAACGTATATGGAGCTTTCATTTAACCTTATCTATTTTGGATCTGCTTCTTTTCTTACACTGAAATTTTCAGGGTCAAAATCACCAAGATAATTACTCACTTGGTTTATTCCACATGTATAGAACATTTCAATAGCAGAGAATGCAATGTCTAATTTTGCCTAAAAGGTCAGGGTGAAAAGAACATTTGTTGACAAGATGAAGATACATATTCTGATTCGAGCAAACACCACGTAGGAAGACTCAGAGGCTTGAAAGAGAGCATAGTTCATTTAGGAAAGAGAAAATCCAGTCCACCAGAGGAATGATGGATGACAGTCAGGAAGAAGTTGGAACATAATGAGCCTGATATTCAATGCTGCAGATGTTAGAGCACTAACCAGATACAAAAGCTTTTATTTTATTTTATTTTATTTTATTTTATTTTATTTTATTTTATTTTATTTTATTTTATTTTATTTTTATTTTTTGCCTTGTTTTCAGGAGGTATCTTGTGTTTGTCTTCAATAAAAATATTGCTGTCTAGGCTGGGCGTGGTGGCTCAGGTCTGTAATCCCAGCACTTTGGGAGGCCGAGACGGGCGGATCACGAGGTCAGGAGATCGAGACCATCCTGGCTAACATGATGAAACCCCGTCTCTACTAAAAAATACAAAAAAAAAAAAAAAAAGTAGCCAGGCGAGGTGGCGGGCACCTGTAGTCCCAGCTACTTGGGAGGCTGAGGCAGGAGAATGGCGTAAACCTGGGAGGCGGAGCTTGCAGTGAGCGGAGATTCGGTCACTGCACTCCAGCCTGGGTGACAGAGCAAGACTCCATCCCAATTAAAAATATATATACATATATATTATATATATATTTATATATATATATATATATACACACACACACACACTCACATATATATAGCTTTCCTACTTTGTCGTCATAAGCAGAATTTAGGGAAGAGCAAAGAGCAGAGGATGTTTTAAGGATTGCTCTCCTTAACACTGTTCTACACCAGCTCAGTAAAAAGACTATTTAAGTGTAGCTCAATTATTTTCTGACATTTGGAGAAGCATTTGCATACTAATGATCCAGGGTCCTGTTTGTTTTTCTCCCTACAGAGGACAAAGTGTGGACCATAGTGTCTCATGACTTGCAGATGCAGACGACTGTGGTCGCCTACAACCCAGAAAAATACTCAGTGACACAGCTTGTTTACAGCGCCTCCATGGACCAGATAAGTGCCATCACTGACAGCGCCGAGTACTGCGAGCAGTATGTCTCCTATTTCTGCAAGATGTCAAGGTTGTTGAACACTCCAGGTAGGCTGAGAATGGAACGTTACTTTTAATTACTATCTCAGCTGGTGCCTGGAATTACCTAAATAATCCAACAGGTGTGGTTCATTATCTTATAGTCCAGTCTTCAGTAGGAAGGAAGCTGTAAATAAGTAAAACAGAATCGTTTGGCATGGTGTCTGCGGAATGAAGCTAAGAAAGAATGATTTTGAAGAAAAAGTAGTCTGTTGTTTTAAACTTATGGATTTTTAAATTTTATGTGCATATATGCTTCTAGTGCTTAATTATCAGTAGTGACTGTGGGACCAAGTTTATCAGAGCTCCTTGTGAACATTCAAGCAATTCCCTTTGAGAGTTTGTGGTGTCTTTAATGTAAAGATGAAAGCATTCTAAAAATTGTCTACAGTCAAATAGGATATAGAATAGTGATAGAATTTAGAGCTCTTTCTTCCCAGTGGTCGCTATACGGTACCTGTTTGTCTCAAGAAGTCTAGCCTGATTTTTTGTTTTCATGATGGCCAACTTTTAGTAATTTGCTAGTGTGTGTGTGAGTGTGCACATGCAAACACACATACGTGTGTGCAAGACTGTGTCGGGGTGTAGAGAATAGAGCGGTTCCAAAAGATATACTGGAAATAACTTTACTGCAACAAGTCCCATATGCTCTGGGAGTCTTGGCAGTAAATTCGAGATGTTGTCAGAAAACTGCATCTCTGTGTCTGTAGTAAAACACAGTGGAAATAAGTTAAAGAAACATGAGTTCATAATTTCCAACCTTACCACTTCCCAAGTATGTCACTTTGGGGGAGTTAATTGACCTCTTTTTAAAATTTTACCTTAATTGGCAGATAAAATTGTATATGTCTATCATGTACCATATGTTTAGAAATATATATATATAGTGGAACGGCTAACTCTAACATATGCCTTGCCTCCTACATTTATTATTTTTTGTGAAGCAAACACTTAAAATCCATGCTTAGCAATTTTCAAGATACGATAAATACGTTGCTATTAATCATAGTCACCATGTTGTACAATAAACCTCTTGACCTTAAGCCTCAGTTTCCAGTGTCTTTTTCTGTCAAGCAGAAATCATAATGCCTACTTCAGGGTGATTGGGAGAATTTCGTAAGGTAATATACTAAATACTTATAAGACTTGATACACTTAAGGACATGATAAGTAGCAAGTAGTATATTGATTTTTTAAAATCATGTTAAACAACTTTGTGCTATGTCAGAGACCAATGGGCTGTTGGATGCCCCAAAACAGTGATGAATTGAAAGCAATGTTGTACGGAGTAGTTTACAGAGAAGAGTTATAAGCAAACAGTGATAGGGCTCCAATGACTAAAGGGACACCATGGTTCTTAATCTCACGCAGAATTGGATAAAACGACATGGACATACGTGGAGTGGTTTTAAGGAGAGGAGCGTTTAACAGGCAAGAAAGAAGGAAGAAAAAAACACCTCCCCCGTACAGAGACAGAGAGAGGGAGGATTCCAATGAGAGAAAACCCGGTGTGTGGTGGTAAAGTGGCTGCTTATATGAGGAGGATGGAGGAGGTGGTACCTGATTTGCATAGGGCTCAGGAAATTGGTTTGACCAGGCATGTTATTCACCTAGCCCAGGGGGAAAAACTGGCCCTCCCACCCTAGCCTTTTAATGTGCAAATGAAGGGCCCATGATGCTCTACCCACATGCAGATATGTGGGGGCGGCCATGTTGCCAGGTACTTGTGAGGGCAAGGAAGAAGAAGGCAGGAATCTCCATGTTTGGGTGGACCCCGTTTCTAATGGCTGGTATTTGCACATCAAAGCTTGCCAGGCTGACTCTAAGAGCCTGGGCTTTCCTGCTAGACAAGAAACATTTTTGGAGCTGCTTTAAAAGAAACAAAAACTTTCCAAGGACCCCTTTTCTCCTCTATTTGCCTAAAATAATTTCTTAATAATTTCTTAATAGCTCCTATAACAATAGTACACAATATTGTGAAAATGTGAGTGCTTCTATGTGGAAAGCCTTGTGCTAGAATTATAGACAGAGTATCCTCTAAGAAATAAGGTCAGAAAGGAAGTGTGGGAGTAGACTAGGAAGGAAAGGAAATGCTGTGCTGTGGAGTTGGGACTTCATCCTGAGGGCCAGTACTTCTCAGACTTTAGTTGGCATTACAGTATCTGGTGAGATAATAAAACCTGGTTTGCTGGGCCCCATTCCCTGAGTTTCTGATTCAGCAGGTCTCAGGTGGTGCTTGAGAATTTGCATTTATAGTGAGTGCTATGGACTGAATTATGTTCCCCCAGAATTCCTCTGTTAAAGCCCTAACCACCAATGTGACTGTATTTGGAGATTTGGCTTTTAGTAAGTAATTAAGATTAAATGAGGTCATAATGGTGGGGTCCAATAGGATTGGTGGCCTCAGGAGAACAAACAGAAAGAAGTCTTTCTCTCTGTCATGTGAGGACAGCAAAAAGGCAGCACCTGTAAGCCAGGAAGAGAGCCCTCACCAGAAACAAAATCAGCCAGCACTTCCCAACCTCCAGAACTGTGAGAAAATAAATTTCTGTCATTGAAGCCACTCAATCTATGGTATTTTGTTATGGAAGCCTGAGCAGATGAATACAGTGGGGTCCCAAGTGATGCTGATATTGCTGGTCTAGAGATCGTGCTGAGAACCCGCACAACTCTTTTTTCTATTCACTTTCACTTCTCGTAGGGGTGTGTGTATGTGTGTTTGTGTGTGTGTTTTAACTGGATCTGGTTTCAGTGTTAGGGAAAGTCAAAGACTATATGTAGAAGACCAAGGGCAATAAGAGCCATTAATGAGCCTCATCAGCTTGTCTTCACTGTTTCATGAGCGGCTGCTCCTTACTGAAGCTCTTTTCACAGATTCCAGTTAATTAGTCTTCAGTCCTGGGGTGGGGGTGGAAATGGGGGCAAATTCCTGACCAGCGAAAGAACCTTGGTACTCTCAGCTTTATGTTCTTTATTTTCTTTCTTTCTTTTATTAAACTCCAAAGTCAGCTTTTACTTTTTGAATTTTGCTCTGGTAATTAAAAAACACAGTATGGCTTCCAAATATGTTCGACTTACAGTTGAGGTACCAGGAGAATTAGACTAGAGGTGGGAAAAGAATTTACCTTTAGTGCTCCTGGTCTTGCAGTTCAGCTTCTTTCTTTCCCCATCATTGACATTCCTTGTCTCATCCCTTCAACCACCATGAAGCCTCACACACATAACCACTCTCCTTTACAAAACATAAAATGTACAAAACATCAGGAAACATGGGATAAGCTTGTTATTACGCACTATGTTAGTTGCATTTTCTAATAATGAGATAAAGACATTTTTCTTTAATCTCCAGATACGCCTTTCACGAGAAAAACTGCTAAATTGAAATCAAGAGTAAACTTTTAATCTGAAGAGTAAATATACTATTTTCTTTGTATTTCCAGACATCCAGATACTGGGTTTCCTGTCATTTGTAGATTATTATTGTACATAATAAATTGTACTTTAAAAATCAGTTTCTCATAAGTTTCTTGCCTGTTTGGACATCCTATATATATCCAATCTTTGATTCACAAGGATTTGTACTTAACAAAGATTTGCTGATTCAAATGAAGTGAATAATAGGTAGCTTTGCGTATTGCCTCATCCAACCTTGGGGCGGTTGTTTTAGGCAGGAGTGTGCATCAGAGTTTTTAGGTTGCTTGTCAAAGTGTGGATCGAATGGCCTTACTCCCAGGCTTTCATAGAGGTTGGTTGGGGCCCCAAGATATTTGCTTTTAGCAAACATCCATGGGTAGTTCTGTGAACCACACATTGAGAAACACTGTCTTTAATTTATGGCATGAAGATTTCTCATGTTGGAATTTAAGGTGTTAGTCCTTCATGTGGGAGAAGATTAAAGGGAATATTAGGGCTTGTCTGACCCACTGAAATAAAATGGCATACGTAGTTACCTCCTTCAGCTAAAATAAATTGGCATAATACAATTTTTTAATCCTTTTGATATACCAGTCTCTAAATATTGTAAAGTGAATTTCAGCTTACCCTTCTGAGTCATTTTTTATAGTCCCAGTTTTCATTTTCTAGGCCTACTAATCTACAGAATAGCTGATGCAAGGAAAAGGAGTGGTTGAGACAGCAAGTTCCTTGTATTATTGTATTTTGTATATGTCAAAACAAGAAAGAACACAATTTAATAAAAATCTTTAATTTGTTTTTTTAAAGGAGCTAATGTTTACTGTAATGGTTTTTTTTTTCTTCCTCCTTCATGGTAACATTCAATTTTAAATATCCACTTACTTATTCTTAACTAAGACTGAATTATATTAGAACTTCTGTAGTAGTACTTGTGACATCTGTTCGAATACAAAGTATATTCATTATAGTCATTGCAATTAAAATGAATATCAAATGAGTTTGTAATAGCTTTGCACTTAAAATGTTATTTTTTATTTTAAGAGCTTTACCCTCAAGAGTTCATTTGGGGCTCTATAGTTTCTAATGATACTTAAGATAAATAGTTGATATGCATATGGACCTCATTTTTATTTTGATAAATGTTTGTTTGTACCATACCATTAGCTAGCAAATGTAAAATTACCCATTATTAGTTTCTTACAATTTTTACAAGGATAGTAATACATGCCATGTAATGTGCTCTCTTTTATTACTGCAAAACTTAAAAACAGAAACAAATTAAAAATAATGATTTTGCCAATATTTATGGTCATGTCTATTTTCGCAATGTAACTATCACTTTAGTTGTCCTCAGCTTTACAAAAGACATAGAAATGGAAAAACAAAAAGTTATTTTATTTTATATAGAAAAGCCTGCCTAGAATGAGGCATACCAATTTGGGAATCGCCAAATTAGTCTACCCAAACATAGAAAAATAACTGATAGTCATCCAAATGGATGTCTGCATGGTTTATATTTATATCCCCAGATTTGTAAATGTAATAGCACCTGAACTTATGAAGGGCTAAATTAGTGAACAGTGAAATCTACTTCTGAAATAAGTACCATGAGAACTTGATTTTGGTCCGGTGTGGTGGCTCAGGCCTGTAATCTCACACTTTGGGAGGCCAAGGCAGGTGGATCAGTTGAGGTCAGGAGTTCAAGACCAGCCTAGCCAACATGGTGAAAACCCATCTCTACTAAATATACAAAAAAGTAGCTGGGTGTGGTGGCATGCACCTGTAATCCCAGCTACTTGAGAGGCCGATGCAGGAAAATCACTTGAACTCGGGAGGCAGAGGTTGCAGTGAGCTGGTGTCATGCCACTGCACTCCAACCTGGGCAATACAGCGAGACTCTGTCGCAAAACAAACAAAACAAATCTTCAATTAGATAAATCAAGCACTGAGGGAGTTCCATTAGATCTTACTTGCGTAGTCTTAGTCAACAATACTAATACTTTTACATAACCAAAATGTTTCTCTATGTTTGGACAAGACCTATTATGCTGCCATTAAAATGTTTATTTGTGTATCTTATATATATATTGTAGTCATATATTTATTTTACAAATCATATTATACTTTCTAATTAAGAATTTTTTTGCTGAAGTATTGATTCCCTACATACATAAAGATGTATTTAATTGTAGAGTTATAAAGTTATCTCTCCTATTTTTCTGGCTATATTTAGCACTGCTTTGTTAGTTTCCAGTGTTTTTCTTCTTTTAATTTCTCAGTGTTGTCTAGTTCTCAGAAATGATACTTTTTACTGCTTCCTTTGTTGAAAGAAGCAATATAGATTATATATACTTTTGGATAGTTTACTATTAGATTTTGTATCTATTGAAATTGAATTATGCTTACAATTTTTGCCTATAAAGTAAGCTGTATAAAATTCAGTATACCTGATGATACTAAACTGTGATTTAGTGGCTTTGAAAAGACATGAAAACATGACTCTGGCTTTGTAACATATAATCTATTTTTAGCAAAAAATTCTAAACTTTGGTGCAGTTATCAAGCAAATGAATTTCAAGTTATGCTGTGCATTATAAGAAGGTGCAGCATTTAACTCTTAAGACAACATAGATAAATCACTCAACTCCAATAAAAGATTTTTCAGTAAATAAAATTTATTGTGACTAATCAGTATATTAATCAAAAGATTATTTACTTAATTATTATACCCAATCATTGTATTAAGATGGGGTGATATAATTAAATGAGACAAGCAAGGAGGATACTAATAACTAAAGGGTAAAATTAGAAAATTATATCTAGTAATGTTTCATGCCCAGACAACTAGCATCTGCGTGATGGGCACTGTAATTGAAGGGGATAGAGGGATTGCAGGGAGAAGAGTAAGCAACTATTTCAACAATATGGATAGGAGTTGATGAGAACCTCAACTGGAATAATGAATAGGAGAATAAGTCAACAAATTTTTTTTAGTTTTGCCTGTGTATCAAGAAGTGTGACATATAAGCTGATATGGGAAAGATTCAAATGAATTAACTAAGAAAAAAATTAGAGAAGGATTCTGGGTTAGCGATGTCAGTATATTCAATGATTCAGAGATGGAGATCAAGAGACGCTAATTTGAAGGAAGTGAGAGGGGTCAGAATGGCTGGAGTAGGGAACTTGAAGGCAGGAGAGGCAGAACAAAGGAAACTGGAAATTAATTCAGAGTCTCTGCATAATGTTGAGGATTTTATTTGAATGGCAAACAGAATGGTTTCAAGTAGGGAAGTTCTGGCTGTTCCATGGAGACTAGAGTGGAGGAAGCAGAGGTGGTATGGAGAGTCCATTGGCACCATGTCACCAGAGTGCACATGGACCGCATGTCTGGGAGGCCCACTGGGACTTGAGAGAAAGTTTGTTGTTGTTGTTAAGTTTAGATGGTGGAATCAACAGGAGTTGTGATTACTTATATATACAGGAGGAAGAAAATTCAAGGGTGACTCAAGTTTCTGACTTGAAAAACTGGCCAACAGTTCTAAGACTTATGTTGTTTATTAAGAAAAATCTGGAGAGTTGATGGTCTCTTCACATTAACATGCAAAGTGATGGCACTAGGAATACAGGTTTTTATGTGGTCTGTGATGGCTGATGGCATAGTGTAAAATCCTTTTAACTGACATCAAAAAATTAATGAGTTACATTTTTTCTTCCCTGAAATTTTCTTAAACATACTCTACAACTAAAATAAAATGAAAGAACTAAGCGTATCATCAGAATCCTAATGTTTTCCATTCTTGTATTTATATTGAAAGATCAGAAAATATATAGTCAAGACTGACCAATCTTAATTATGTAACAATTATTTTTTGTTTCCCTCATGCAAAGCATTCTGTATTGCTTCAGCTCCCTGGGCTACCATGATTTCACAGCACCTGCATGATGACTAAAGCAAGGGAGGAGCAGGCTGCAAACTTAAGCGCAGACAATTAAATACTCCTGCAAGGAAGTAACACATTATGTGTGCACATTTTGTGGACCAAAGCAAGTCACATGTTTTGCTGGGCCTAACTTTAGAGGAAGACGAAGTACAATCTTCCCATGTACTCAGGAGCAAAGATCAAGTGGACTTCTTGAATAGTTGTAATGCCTTCTTAAGATGACTCAGAGAGGTAACAGGAGGAGAAAGAAAAGAACACAGAAGAAAAGAAAAATACTGATTTTGTTTATTTATTTGTGGATGGAATGTTATGTTCATTTTTTTTTTTTTTTTTTTTTTTTTTTTTTTTGAGACAGAGTCTCTGTCACCAGGCCGGAGTACAGTGGCATGATCTCGGCTCACTGCAACCTCCGCCTCCCGGGTTCAAGTGATTCTCCTGCCTCAGCCTCCCAAGTGGCTGGAACTTAAAGGCACATGCCACCACGCCTAGATAATTTTTTTTTTTTTTTGTATTTTAGTAGAGACAGGGTTTCACCATATTGCCCAGGCTGGTCTCGAACTCCTGAGCTAAGGCATTCTGCCCACCTTGGCCTCCCAAAGTGCTAGGATTACAAGTGTGAGCCACCGCGCCCAGCCAGTTCACTTTTTTTTTTTTCAACAAGGGTCAGAGACAAAGAGATTCCACCCAAAGGCTAATTTCAATGTAAGAGGACACCCTTCTTTAACAGATTAACTGGTAAGCAAAAAACTAAAAAATAAAAATATTGATACTATAATTATTTGCTTCCCTATGAAACCTTCTACAATTCTTACTGACAGTGATCACCATTTTTTTCTGAATTCCTGTTTCACTTAGGGTCTAACCTCTGTCACTTAGCAGTTGATTATGGGCTATTCCTGGCTCTTCTTACTCTTCATTATTTTCTGGTGTTTTAATGTTCTCTTTCTTACAACAATGCAAGGTCTTTGAGGACAGGGGCCATATCTTAGTACCTTCCATCATGCCCAGCTTCTAGACATCTACCTAGGTAGTGAATAAATTAGAAAAACACTAATTTGAAAAGGGGTCTAAAGAAGAGGATGCAGCTAGCTAAAAGAACTGAAAAGTTATTAAACAGTAGGAAGAAAGAATCAGATTAGGAAAGCCTTATAATTGGGAAGCTAAGGGAGATGGGTATTCAACAACAAACAAGCAAGTAAAAGATAAGCAAAAACAAGAAAATTGGGATGCAATCAATCGTGAGACATCCTAGAGAGAGGAAGCCATCCCCTGTCATTATCTGTTGGGAGGCTGCTGGAGTTTCATGTCAGTGGAGTTTGGTGGGTTGAATCACCGAAGACTGCATGGGGAAAAGAAAGAATAGGGGAAAGTTTTCAAAAAGTTGATGGTAAAAGGATGGTTACATGTGGAAAAGCTACTTAATCAGATGACAAAGCAAGAGTAGGGGTTTAGAAATGTTTGATATTTTTAGGGACGAGGGAGTTGTAATAAATCTATAAACTGAGAAGGAGACATTGGAGAGGTTCAGATTAAAGACGTAAGACAGAAAAGAAATACAGATCCCAGGAGAGAAAGAAGAGTGTAGAATTTGCTTTGTTAAAGAACAAGAACACCTGTTTCAAGAAGGGAGCTAAAGAGAAGGGCAGAAGTTCTCATTAAATGTCTTGAACAATGCCATTGTAGACATTTATCTCATTTAACTCTCAAAGTTATGCCAAGTAGATTTTATTATCTCTGTTTTACAAAACAGGACTCAGAGGAATAAACTTACTGAAGACCACCATATTAGTCCATTTGCATGCTGCCGATAAAGACATACCTAAGACTGGGCAATTTACAAAAGAAAGAGGTTTAATGGACTCACAGTTCCAGGTGGCTGAGGAGGCCTCACAATCATGGTGGAAGGTGAAAGGCATGTCTCACGTGACAGCAGACAAGAGAAGAGAGTATCCTCAGGGAAACTCCCCTTTATAAAACCATCATCTTGTGAGACTTATTCTCATGAGAGTAGCATGGGAAGGACCTGGCCCCCATGATTCAATTACCTCCCACTCGGTCCCTCCCACAACATGTGGGAATTGTGGGAGCTACAATTCAAGATAAGATTTGGGTGCAGACACAGCCAAACCATATCAGCCATCATAGCTGGAAGTGGAAAACCTGAGATTCAAATATATATCTATCCTGTTAAAAACCTTTCTGATGTACACGTATGTTTATTGCGGCACTATTCACAATAGCAAAGACTTGGAATCAACCCAAATGTCCATCTGTGACAGACTGGATTAAGAAAATGTGGCACATATACACCATGGAATACTATGCAGCCATAAAAAAGGATGAGTTTGCGTCCTTTGTAGGGACATGGATGCAGCTGGAAACCATCATTCTCAGCAAACTGTCGCAAGGATAGAAAACCAAACACCGCATGTTCTCACTCATAGGTGGGAACTGAACAATGAGATCACTTGGACTCGGGAAGGGGAACATCACGCACTGGGGCCTATCATGGGGAGGGGGGAGGGGGGAGGAGGGAGGGATTGCATTGGGGAGTTATACATGATATAAATGATGAATCGATGGGTGCTGACGAGTTGATGGGTGCAGCACACCAACATGGCATAAGTATACATATGTAACAAACCTGCACGTTATGCACATGTACCATAGAACTTAAAGTATAATAATAAAAAAAAAAAAAAAAAAAAAGAAAAAGAAAGTGTGACCATAGAGAAGTCAATGTTTGGCCACCAAAATGAGTATAGAACTAATCCCAGCAGGAATTGTACCCACCCCCATCTTTTCAACCACTCTGAAAGAATGTTTTCCCTTGTCATTTTCTTTTCTTTTTTTTTTTTGTGCACGATTAGAAATGCTATATACCAAGTGACCTTTGGTCAGTTCCAATACTTCTGATTAATAAATTAATCTTAAGGTAAAATTTATTAAGGGTAGCTTGAGTTGTACTAAAAGGGTACTACTAGTGCCTTTCAAGTGGTAGACTTGAAATTTGAGGTGAGACTTTGATTGTGTGTGTACCTGTGTTTGTAGCTTAGACTTTAAAATAACAAATATAAGGATGAAATGGAAACTGTGAAGTTATCCAGTCACTCTGTAGAGCTTGTAAATCTGTCGTCTCATGTCTTTCTAGTTAAGGTAGACTCTAACCTTTTGATTTTGAAAAGCCATGTTTAAATAAGTACTTATTCTTGCTTACAATAATTATAAAGAAAAGTGAAAATGCAAAGCCTGCATGAGAATTATGGATTTTATGTTTGTTTCTCCTTGTAGTCATCCGGCCATATGTTTTCTGAAGTTTTCAGACAGGATAGCACACTGCTGTTAATCTTTTTTAAACAAAGATTATATATTAAAATGAGAGCAACTTAAAAATTACACCAAAACTGAATTTTCTTTGAAGATGATCGCATCTTAATGAATGGATTTGTCCTAATTTATGAGAAGTATGAGTTTATAGAGTTGCATTTAAACTAGTTAAACTTCAATATATTAAAAGGCCATAAAGCCAAGTTTTTCAAATTTGCATTTTAGTTTATTGTATTATAAAAGATTGTAAAAATGAAAAACCAGCTATTATCCAATTCTAAAAATTAAAAAACTACGTTTGGACTGTTTTTCAAAATTCCATACTACTTACTCTGCCATTCTGAATTTCAAAAAGGGATAAACATAAAGTCTTCTAAAAAGATTGGATAGATAAAACAACGTGTACTTTAAACTTTGTAAATGATAAAATAATATAACAAAATTTAAGAAGAATTTTTTTTTTTTTTTTTTTTTTTTTGAGACAGAGTCTCGCTCTGTCACCCAGGCTGGAGTACAGTGGCCGGATTTCAGCTCACTGCAAGCTCTGCCTCCCGGGTTCACGCCGTTCTCCTGCCTCAGCCTCCCGAGTAGCTGGGACTACAGGCGCCCGCCACCTCACCCGGCTAGTTTTTTTGTATTTTTTAGTAGAGACGGGGTTTCACTGTTTTAGCCAGGATGGTCTTGATCTCCTGACTTTGTGATCCGCCCGTCTCGGCCTCCCAAAGTGCTGGAATTACAGGCTTGAGCCACCGCGCCCGGCCAAGAAGAAAATTTTTTAAGAGTACTAACAAATTTATTATTTATCTTTATGAATATTACTCGCTAGTTTTTGCTTCCATCTGTAATACTTTCACAGTCAGAAGCAAAACTGGAATGAAGTTAATGTGATAGTCTTTTCTACTGACATTAAATCATACTTTTTTCTAGTTCATATATTTTCCTTAAAATTATCCACTTTAATTACATCATAAAATGAAGATAAACCTAATTCATCACCTAATAAACTTAATCATAAATTATTTTTGAAAACACCTCCCCTAAACAAGCTACTGAAAAAAAAGCATCAGAGTTTTACTATAAACTTCTCTTGGAAATACCTAAAGTATTGTTAAGATATTGCTCAGTTATTCATTCTGCAAACATTTATTGACTATAAAATATTTAGTTAGGTGCTATGAGAATATAATGAGGGTAAAAATAATACAGTTGACTCTTCAACAACACAGGTTTAAACTGTGAGGGTCTGCTTACATGTGGATTTCTTCTGTCTCTACCACCTCTGAGACAGCAAGACCAACCCCTCCTCTTTCTCCTCCTCCTCAGCCTACTCAACATGAAGATACGACGATGAAGACTTTTATAATGACCCACTTATGCTTCATGATAAATAAATGTATGTTCTTTTCCTTTCAATTTTCTTAATAACATTTTCTTTTCTCTAGCTTACTTTATTCTAAGTATACAGTATATAATATATATAATATATAAAGTGTACGTTAATTGACTGTTTATGTTATCTGTAAGGTTTCCAGTCAACAGTAGGCTATTGGTAGTTAAGTTTTGGGGAGTCAAAGTTATAGGTCAATTTTTACTGCACAGGGGGTTGGTGCCCCAACCCCTGAGTTATTTACTGTACTTTAAAATAGCATTTGCCTTGAGATATAGAGTGAAACATTTTTCATAATGACAATAAAATAATTTTGTATAAGACTCTTACAAACACTGAAAAAATCTTGCTCGTATGTCCATCATGGATAAAAGACTGAATAAATTTAGAATTCATAATGACTTCCAAACATTTTGATATGTGTATTTTGCATTAGGTAATTCTGCCTCCCCTCTTTGAAGAGGTTATATTTGAAGGAAAGATCAGGAAGGCTTAAGAATGGGAGAAAATATGGTCTCAGAGTACTATTAGCCGGGATATCAGTTCAGGTTCAACCAGAGAAACAGAACAAGTAGAAGATAGATTTAGAGATTTATTGCAAGGAATTGGCTTATGCAACAGTGGGGCCTGGCAAGGCAAGTCCAAAGCTGGGTCACACTGTCAGGAAAGAGGAAAGGAAGGCTGGGACTTCCGACACAAACTGAAGCTGAGGTCCACAGGAGGTACTCCTTCTTTAAGGAAGTCTCAGCTCTATTCTTAAGGCCTTTCAACTGATTGAATCAGCCCCATCCAGATGATCTAGAATAAACACTTTCATGTAAACTGTAATTACATTTACAAAATGCCTACGTAGCAACACCTGGAAGAATGTTTGTTTGAATAACTGGACCCCGTAGCTAAGTTGACAGATAAAACCGACCATCACAGTCAACAAAGATAACTTTTATAAAATGAACTACTGATAGATGCATTTCTAGAATAGTAATGACTTATTCCCTCATTTGTATCACATATGCCTCTTTGGGTCAACACAGACAGGTGACATAACATAGACATAACAGGTGAGATCCACCTGTTAGAGGTATGGAGGGATCTTCCATTCTCCTATCTTTTCATTTCTAATGATGGTACACTTTGGTTGAGTGTCAAATTGCCAAATAAAGTTAAAACAATGGCAATTGGAAGGAATCAAGTAGATCAACTCAGGGAGATAAGTCAAAAGACAAAGACTCCTTTTCTCTGTGTTGTTTCAAAAAAGTTGGAGATGGCTTCATTCCACATTTTGATGAATATGGCGTGTGTCCATTAACTCCTCATTCTCTGAGAGTTCTGTCTAAACAGAAGCATCTCCATTGAGTCAAATACAAACATCCTCTTTCTACAACCTTCAGAAAGCCGCAGTGCAGCACTATCTAGCCATCAACATTCCTCTGCAATGTTTGTTTTCTAACTCTTACAATTGAATCAAGTTCCACTACCATGCAACATAAACATAATGTTAAAGATGCTCAGAGAAATACGGTTGAAGAAACTCATCCTCACAGAAGTTCCTCTGAATAAAATAATCCATAAGTTTTATTTCAGAGACCTTATCTTTCCCGAGCTATTATTTTCTCACCAATGAATGATAAGACTTCTCTGAAATACTAGTCACACTGATGGAAGTTGGATTCTATTACCTATTGTGTTTGCTTACAATTTACCAATACCAGTGGCTGGGTAAATAGTTTTTATAGGACAATGAATAATGTTGCAGAGTGTTAGCTGACTAGGAATGCCACAGCCATTATGACCTTCACCCCATATCTTAAATCTCTATAAAAACATGTTCAGGGTTTTTTTTCTCTCTTAGTACTGTACCTGAAATTCAGGCTTAAAAATATATTGTCATCTATATATCTAGATAACTAATGCTTAATAATTATCTCCAAATTAGATCATGATATAAACGAAGGGAGAGGAAATAGCATTAGTATTTATTAAAGGCTCACCTGGACATTTTATATATATTGGCTCATTCCATCCCAAATCTCTGTGAGTTGTATGTCAGAATTTCCATTTTATATCTGAGGAAACATAATTTTAGAAGGGTTAATTAACCCAAGGAAAAACAGTAAATACCATGCTGACAGTCCAAACCAGATTAAAATATAGGTTTATGTGCCTGTAGACTCTATATATTTTCTACCCCAAGAAGTTAGAAAGGAGGGAAGGGGGAAGAAAGGAAGGAGAAAGAAAGGAAGGGAGGGAAAGGAAGAAAGAAAGAGAATGAGGCAAACTAATAAGCTAATCAACTGGGGAATTTTTAATTTTTTCTATTGAAACATTAATATGTGCTTCCAGCATAGTTAAAAATGAAGACCCAAACAGTTTTGTTAAGCAATAGGCCAAAAGAGACATTTATAAGAACTGCACAAACTTCTTTCTGAAAAATCCTACCTTTTTATGTTTTTTCAATATCCACAATTGGTCTTGACAAGTATATTAAAAAATGTGGTTTATATGACAATTTGTTTGAAATGATATTGAAAAACATTTGATGTGAAAGAAATGAAAAAAAAAAACATGCCTCTCTCTCTACAGAACATTTGACTTTCATGTTTTTAATATCAAGGTATTTCAAATAGAACATGTGAATTGTATATTGATGAAATAGAAAAAGGCTGCAAAAGGTTATCCCCTTCTTTTCAGACATAAGATATGGAAACAAAATGTTGATGTTTTCTTTCTTCCTTCTTCTTCTTCTTTTTTTGATCTTTTCAGAAGAAACTCTTATGTCTAAGCCTAACACAAGTGACACGTTCAGTGTTTCATTCTTACCTTATTAATTTGCTTTTGATAGATTTCTCCAAGATCCTGCTAAAATGAGAAAGATAGAAATCCCCAGCTTGGCAGAGTGGATGGGCAGCACCTGGGGGGATGAAGAGCAGGACACTGATACAGACATGAAATTCAACGATCAGAGATATAGGGACTTACTCCATTAGGGAAGGGACTTGCTTCCTGTCAAAAACAAACAAACAAATGAAATCACCCTCAGTTCGGTTTTGTAAGTAGGAGGGAGAACAGACTAGAGGAAGAGGCACTAGGGGAGGAACTATGCAGGGGAGCAGGAAGGAGGGCATTGGTTATGTCAGCAGAGGGGAAGGAGGTCCTGGGCAGGAAGGCAAGGCCCTGGGGGAGAGCAGCAGTAACTAGAACCAACAGTCCACTCTGCACGTCTGTTCAGCCAGCCTGTTGGCTATATTTAGTATTTCATAAATTTTATAAACTCATGTTACTTTAGTTGGCCCAAATGTTAAAATCAATTAATCTTTCTCTTTAGAAGGCAGATATTTAAGCCTATCTAGAAACCAAACATATTTTATTTTGTTTTTATTTCAAAATCTCAAAATGGTAAGGTAATCAAGGCAGCAAAATTAAGAGGATCAACATTATGAGACATTCAAGTATACCAAAAGAAGCTTAATATGTAAACGAGGACACACAGAGACTTCTACTCTATTAATCACAGTTATAAATTTACATAAAGAAAACTGGGAGAACAATTTATAAGGTTCTAATGTAAATATAAGAAATCTTAATGAAATGGTATCAACCAAAGCAGAGAAAAAGTGTGGACCTCCTAAATGCTAGTTGTGCTACATAGGTTTCATAGATTTTCACAAATGACTTGCATTTTGGAATAACTAGACAAATGTTATCCAAACTAATAAAAGACAACCAAAAGGTAGATTCATATAGTAAAAAAATTATAATATACTTTTTAGCGTTGGAATGTTCTAAAATAATTGTTTAAATATAGGTATTAGCAATATCTAAAAATATATTCTAAACCTAATAATGAAGTTATAAGATAATCAATGGCAATGACTTGTCCCTTCCTTGTATCCCTGAGCAATTTCTTATTCTTTTTCCTTCCAATCTGGGAATAAACCACTTTCTTTGTTTAGCCATAAGAAACAACTCATCCATTAAAGTTTTATCATGAGATTGCAGCAAATTAATTACAGCTTCAGACTCCATTTCTAATTCTAATTCTTTTGTTATTTCTATTACATTTGCAGTGACTTGCTCCACTGAAGTTTTGAACCTCTCAAACTCACCCATGATGTTTGGAATTAACTTCTTTCAAACTCCTTTTATTGCTAATATGTTGATTTCCTCCCATGAATGTTTTTAATGGCTTCTAGGATGGTGAATCCTTACCAAGAGGTTTTCAATGTAGTTTACTCAGATCCATCAAAGAAATCACTATCTCTGGCAGCTATAGTCTAGCAAAATATATTTCTTTCTTTCTTTTTCTTTCTTTCTTTCTTTCTTTCTTTCTTTCTTTCTTTCTTTCTTTCTCTCTCTCTCTCTCTTTCTTCCTTTTTCTTTCTTTCTTTCTTTTTTCTTTCTTCTCTCTCTCTTTCTCTCTTTCTCTCTTTCTTTCTCTCTCTCTCTCTCTTTCTCTCTCTCTCTCTCTCTCTTTCTCTCTTTCTCTCTCTCTCTCTCTCTCTCTCTTTCTTTCTTTCTTTCTTTCTTTCTTTCTTTCTTTCTTTCTTTCTTTCTTTCTTTCTTTCTTTCTTTCTTTCTTTCTTTTCTTTCCTTTTTTTGACTGAGTCTCACTGTCGCCCAGGCTGGAGGGCAGTGGCATGATCTTGGCTCACTGCTGCAACCTCCACCTCCCGGGACCAAGCAATTCTCCTGCCTCAACCTCCCGAATAGCTGGGAATACAGGTGCCCACCACCACACCCAGCTAATTTTTGTATTTTTAGTAGAGATGAGGTTTCACCATGTTGGCCAGGTCGATCTCGAACTCCTGATCTCAGGTGATCCACCCACCTGGGCCTCCCAAAGTGCTGGGATTACAGAAGTGAGCTGCCATGCCTGGCCTATATTTCATTTTCTTCTTCTTTTTTTTTTTTTATAAGTCAGAGTGTCACTCTGTCACCCAGGCTGGAGTGCAGTGGTGCATTCTTGGCTTACTGCATCCTCCGCCTCCTGGGTTCAAGCAATTCTCCTGCCTAGCCTCCTGAGTAGCTAGGATTACAGGCACATGCCACCACGCTCAGCTAATGTTTGTATTTTTATTAGAGATGGGGTTTTGCCATGTTTGCCAGGCTGGTCTCAAACTCCTGACCTCAGGTGATCCACCCATCTTGACCTCACAAAGTGCTGGGATTGCAGGCGTGAGCCACTGCGCCCAGCCTATTTTTAAAATAATACAACTTGAAATTCAGAATTACTCCTTTGTCCACAGGCTGTAGAATTCAGGTTGTATTAGCAGGCATGAAAACAACATTAATCTTGTTCATCTCCATCAGGGCTCTTGCGTGACCAGGTGCATTGTCAATAAGCAGTAATATTTTGAAAGGAATATTTTTTTTTTCTGGGCAGTAAGTCTCAATAGTGGGCTTAAAATATTCAGTAAACTTGTTAAAGCTGTAAACAGATGTGCTGTCCTCCAAGCTTTCCTGTTCTATTTCTAGAGCACAGGCAGTGTAGTCTTAGCAGAACTCTTAAGGATCCTAGGATTTTCAGAAAAGTAAATGAGCCCTGGCTGCTTCTTCAAGTAATCAGCTGCATTAGCTCCTAACAAGGAGCTGTCCTTTGAAAGTTTGAAGCCAGGCATTCACTTTTCCTCTTTAGCTGTGAATGTCCTAGATGGCATCCTCTTCCGATAGAAAGATGTTTCATCTAGATTGAAACTCTGTTGTTTAGTATAGCCACCTTTATCAGTTACCTCAGCTAGAACTTCTAGGTAACTTGCTGTAGTTTCTCCATCAGCATTTGCTCTTTCACCTTGCACTTTCACGTTACGAAGAAGGTTTCTTTCCTAAATCTCATGAACCAACCTCTGGTAGCTTCAAATTTTTCTTCTGCAGATTTCTCACCTTTCTGAGCCTTCATACAATTGAAGAGAGTTAGGGCCTTAGTTCTGGATTAGGCTATGGCTTAAGGGAATGTTGTGGCTCATTCTATGCAGACCACTAAAACTTTCTCCATATCAGCAAGAAAGCTGTTTCACTTTTCTATCTTTCATGTGTTCCCTGGAGCAGCACTTTTAATTTCCTTTGAGAACCTTTTCTTTGCATTCACAACTTTGCTAGCTGTTTGGTGCAGGAGGGTTAGCTTTCAGCCTATCTTGGCTTTTGACATGTCTTCCTCACTAAGCTTAATGATGTCTAGCTTTCGATTTAAATGGAGAGATGGGTGACTTTGAAACACTTAGAGGTCATCGTATGGTTATGAACTGGCCTAATTTCAACATTGTTTTGTCTCAAGGAATAAGAAGGCCTGAGGAGAAGGCAAAAGACGAGGGATCAGCTGGTCAGTAGAGCAGTCAGAGCTCACATAATTGTCAATTAAGTTTGTCATCTTCTATGGGCACAGTTAATGGCACTCCAAAACAATGATAATAGTAATGTCAAAGATCACTGATCGCAGATCACCATAACAGATGTAATAATAATGAAAAATTTAAACTATTGAAAGAATTACCAGAGTGTGACAGAGAGACACAAAGTGAGAGCACGCCATTGAAAAAACAAACAAACAACAAAATAAAACAATGCCAACAGACTTACTCGAAGCAGGGCTGCCACAAGCCTTCAGTTTATAATAAAGCATATGATCTGTGAATCACAATGAAGTGAGTATGCCTGTGTACATCTGAAGTCACCCAACGAAGGATGTATCAGTGCCTGTGTCTCAGTGTGGGAACATAACATGATGTGTCTGTGTGTGTGGTTTAAATATATAAATGACACACACACATACTCGTGGTTTCAAAAAGAAACTACTCAAGCACAATTCTTCTACTCAAAATGTCCCTAAAGTGAGACATTTAGCTCTGATGAACTTCTATACTATGTGGGGCAGACTTCTTGAAAATAACAATACACAGAGCTTATTTGAAATGCAAACAAATCAGATTGCTTACATGCAATAGGTGTTTGCTATTAAATTTGAAAACAGCGTCTGTGGGGAGAATAATCAGGCTGTAGATAACTAAAAGTTGACTGTCATTCACTAAATTAACTACAAGTGAATCCAAGATTAAAAGTGACAGAGGCAGAAACAAATAAAAATGATGTGTAATGTCATACAGCTGAAACCAGAGTAATTTACCAAGAGCAGATACAAATTCAATGGGAGGGGTTGGCTTTGGTGAAATATGGGAGATAAAGATCTAAGGTAACATAGACTAAATGTAAATTTTAAAAAATGATCTGAAGTGAGAATGTTGTGGAAATATATAACCAATATTTTTAAGAGCTGTTTTTTTTTTTCCATCAACTCAACATTGCTGGTATCCTGTTTCTAGTTTCAACTTAATATAGAAGCAATGCAATTCAGATAAGATATATAAAATATGTGCAGGCATGATTCAGAGGAATAGAAAAAAGAATGAATACTTTGAGGAAGAAAAATATAATTGGGGTTATATATGTAGGATAAAGGTCTATAAAACAAGCCCTTAAAAATAATATTGAACTGCCTTGAAAATGTTATTTTTAATGAGAAAGTAGATTAATGAAGACATTGGCCTTCACTTGTATTAGAAAGGATTTAGCAGAGATTTTATCTGAAGCAACTTCTTAGCATAGTGTAGATGAAATATTTGCCTGTGTATAGGGTTTAGAAGTTTCACTGAAAGGAAAAGAAACTTGACTTGCTGCCTCAAATTCTGGTAGCTGAAATTATATGAGGTGAAGTTTCCAATGCTGTCTCTTAAGATAGCCGACATGACCTTAATAAGTTTTCTACAAACCCAAGTCAGATTCTTTTGGCAAAACTTGACTTATCCACAGACTCTAGTTCAATCACAAACATAATCAAAGTCTGTGAGATTGAAATCTATAATCAGAATGCCATTAAATTAACTTAAAACAAGAAGACTAACTGCTAAAGGGAGAGGAAGTTCTGGCCACCACACTGTGTGGGCAAGGTATATGGAGAGCCAAATTGAAAACTAGGATGCCAGTGTATTAATTTGTAATGAAAAAGTGTAATGCTAAGAGGATTGGACACTTCTGCTCTCTACCCCGCCAAATCTCTCCCTCAGGGCTACCAGATGGGAAGCCAAATTAAAATCAGATGCTTGCTTCTTGGGCTTGGAATCAGAACAAGAGGAGTAAATGATAGGATTGCGAGTTCAGGGTAAGAGGTCATCTTTGGACTGTGGAGCCCTTTCTCCTAGGCTGTCGTTGGCTATGCACAAACTTGATCTGGTTTACTGTCCTTTCCCCTCCAGCTTCCCACCAACCCTTTCTTTTTTCTATAGTTCTGTTAATGTATTCAATCAGGCTACAGTGGGGTCTTGCTGACCTGGGAGTCATTTAGTTCTATTTGTGTAATTTTGTTCCTGTCTTTCCATTGAGTGTTGATATTTTAGTTTAACTTCACAGGGCACAATCTTATTTTCAAAACTCTTCAGGGAGCCCCCCCTCAACCCAGGACTGACAATGAAGGACAACAGAGATGATTTCTTAAATATTTTCCAATCCTACATCTCTGTGGCAAGAAGTTTTTTAACACTATATTATGGCACACAGATAACTGAATTTCCTTTCCATAGAGTAGAAAACACAAAGGAAAGGAAAATCTGGGTGGACTCAGAAGATGTGGCCTCTGTATTAATTAAATCCTCAATTGATTAAATCCTGTATTGATTAAATCCTCAATCTTTTCTCAGTTCTAAGAAGGGGAAAAATGATGATGATTGAGATGTTTGAATTCATTGTCACGAAACTTGAATTTTTGCTCCCCATGGAGATCAAATGGAATATGCAGATAGAGTACTTCATTTCTTTGTAGCTTTTACAGATATTTTGATCATTTTCTTCATATTAGAGCTTCCAGTTTGAAATCGACTGTGAAGATGTAAAAATACTTGCTCAGCAAAAATGTCTTATGACATATTAAATCATTTTCTCCCTGGAAACTGTTGTGATAATAAACACTACCAAGATGGAAAAAACCACTGGGGTGGATAAACCTTATTATCGATCTGTGCATTATTGTTAAAAATACTAAAATCAAGCTGTGTATGTTGCATGGAGTTCTACTGGAAAGCTATCATGTAATAATACAAAGGAAGATAAGAGAGAAGAAATGCAAATGGGAGTGACTAGAGAGTCATACAATTAATTTATAGCCACGTACATTAAATTTGTTTAATACTGACAGTAGATTTACCCCTGGGAAGGAGAAGAAGAAAACAGAATAGATTTTATTTTTAAGAACTCCTGAAACCTAACAGGATGTTGCCTAATGAGGTGATGTAACATAAAACATCACTCGATGCTGTATTTGCATAATGCCTTTTTCCCCTAAGAGATTGTTTGGAAAGAATAACAAAGAAACAGAAATGAGGTGGAAACAAAATAACAAAGCATAAATATTTTCTCAGTGTTTGCAAATATTCATAATAATTTCCCATCCTCTGATTCATTCGTTCTCTTGAGAGCCCACCTGGATGTCCTCAGAATGTAAACTGATACTTAATTATTACATTGGGATTTAGACTTCTTTATAGCTATGCCACTTGTGTAAAAAATATTCATATCTATTTAAGAGCTGTGCAAAGCAGTGGTGATGTGAGTTATGCCATTTTGCTCAACACAAGACAGACTCCTAAAAACAGCTTTAATGTAGGCACAAACTGTTTTGATACATGAAGCTAACTCTTAACAAGATTGTTCAGAGAAGACTGTCTTTTTCAATGTATTCATTTGTACCCTTTTCCTTTCAATGTAGAACGTTCTCTTCCTGCTGCTTTCTACAACCTTTTCTTCCTACTGTCTTCTGAGCGACTCCACTTATCCACTCTGATTTTCAGATTACTCTTAGCCCAAGGTCTACGGATCTTCTCCTTCTTGCTCCCCCTTCCCAATTTGATAGGAGACCCAGTGCTCGCTTGTCTTGCTTTAAATTCTTCCCTATAATAGGCAAGGAAGACTCTGACACCAGACACATCAGATTTGCTTTCTAACTAAATTTTAGTATAAAAACATTTAAGTCTAGTGACATCACCTCGTACATATGGTTTAGGATTTAGTACCCTTCATATTCCATTTTGAAATTGGCCATTCACTCATTCATTCTCTGAACTGATGCATATTGATCGTCTGCTCTCTTTAAGGCACTAAGCTAATTTCTGTGGGAGGTTAAAAAATTAATAAGACCTGGTCCCTTAAGGCCAATTAAAGACAAGGCCTATTAAAGATTTAATCTTCTACTAAAGACATTTTAAACAGCTTTTGCTTAAAGAGAAGTAAGATGGTAGGAGACTGGTTAGCCTCTGAAATCACATTATGCCTCCTATTGGCCCTAAAAATACATTTTGTTAAGGTCTTTGTTAAGGGAGATATGGGGCAGATGAAATCACAGCATACTCTTCCTCTGTCAGAATTCTCATGCCCCCACTATTGCGCACCCACCTACCCAACAAACACACATTAAGTTATAATTACCTATACCCAGACTTCTGTTTCCAAGGGGCTGCTGTCCTGCCTGTGGTTATTTAAAGCCTATTTCTCCAAGATGTACCTATCTTTCCTGGGCCTTTTACCTATAATATGCACTTCCCTCCTCTTCCAGCCATGTTGTAGATAGAATCCTCCAGTTAACCCAGCCCCTAACTTCAGTGTTTTATTTTGTCTCAAAAATCGAAATATTTCTCTTGAACATTTGATGTAGTTTTTAGAGAACGCCGTGTCATTTTTTTTCTGTAATTCTTCTTTTGTAAAATTCTTGAATTTTAATTTTAAGCAGTACATATTTATTTCTGAAAATCAAATTTGGCTAATGAAGTGTTTAGCCCAATCCAGTGAAGCTCAGCTCCGTCTTTGAGCCACAGCCTGTGCTGTCTAAAGAACCTTCAGTGAACGCATGGGTAGTACAGGTTAGTAGTGGTATTTCAGTAGTACCTGTTGTATGCCTCCACAAGACGTTGGAGAAAATTCCACTGTTCTGATTTCCAAATTCAGCTGTTTTTTCTGCTAATAATTCTTTTATTTTTATTATTTATTTATATATTTATTTATTTTGAGATGGAGTCTTCCTCTGTCACCCAGGCTGGAGTGCAGTGGCATGACCTTGGCTCACTACAACCTCCGCCTGCCGGGTTCAAATGATTCTCCTGCCTTAGCCTCCCGAGTAGCTGAGATTACAGGCGTGCACCACTATGCCTGGCTAATTTTTCTATTTTTAGTAGAGAAGGGGTTTCACCATGTTGGTCAGGCTGGTCTCAAACTCCTGACCTCGTGATCTGCCCACCTCAGCCTCTCAAAGTGCTGGGATTACAGGCGTGAACCACAGTGCCCAGCCCATTGCTTTTTGATATAAGCACTGGCTATTCTACAACCTGCACCATGACATAACCCTACCTAGAAGAAACTTTGAGTTAGTTTGCAGTCATCAAAGCCATTTACCCTTCCTTTGTCTCTAATAAAATTACCAAGGACCTCTCCTTAAGTAGTATATCATCCTAAACTCTCAGGAGATACCTCTGAGTCTTGGTTTTCTTTAAGGTTTGCAAGAAAGGCCAATCACTCATTTCTTAGAACATTTAATACCACTTTGTAACTTATTTCCTATAATACCAAGATGGTACACATATTAATCAGAAACACAAACCCTCCAGATCTGACATAATGTAGATGCAACATAACACACTTTGCCCAGTAAGTACCCTCTCCACCTCGACGATCCTTTGCCCTTTGCAAACCATGTTCCAGATTCCACATCTCTATCACAGCCTGAAGGGTAATGTCCCAATGTATTCAGGAATCGTTTAGACTATGATGGGATGGCACAGTCCCTACATCTGCTACCAAATCAAGGAGCTTATTAACAGTGCATTGCAGCTCTTGGCAAGAGTTAGAGTAGGAAATAAAATTAAGGTGTAGGGGTTAGGCAGGAAATTCAGATAAAACTACTTGGGAAATGTAGCTAAGCAAGATATAATTATCTAACTTACAATTAGACGAGAACATCAGGCCTCCCATCCCTGAAGGCTTCTTTCTGCAAAGAGACAAGTGATACCATCAAGTAGCAGATGGTATTCTTGTATGGGTGCGAGTGAGTAATGAACACTTCTTACCTTAAGAGTGGCCTGCTCTGAATTTGGTTATAGGAATTGTTCCTAGTGACGCTAACTTGCTAGCTTAATAGTTCATTATTTCTATGTCTTCCATTCCTTTGGGCTAGTGCACTTATTAAATTAGAAAGGTGGGGGTGTCTGGAAATTTTCAGTATCATCTCTACAGGCTAGCTATTGGCGTCTGCCATTTGATCATCTCAAACTGTCTAGCAAATTAATAAAACCAAGGAAAGCCAACAGACTACATTGGTGTAAATATAACTCCAATTTTTTTATTGTATTTCTTAAAAGTTCTATGATATGTTTTAGTTTGCAGAAAAGAGAAGGTTACTCAGTTTTAGAGTGTGATTTTTTTTGTCTCCCTGGACGTTTCTGGTTTTTTTTTTTTTTTTTTTTTGAGACGGAGTCTCGCTCTGTCGCCCAGGCTGGAGTGCAGTAACGCGATCTCGGCTCACTGCAACCTCCACTTCCCGGGTTCAAGTGATTCTCCTGCCTCAGCCTCCAGAGTAGCTGGGACTACAGGCACCCACCACCACGCCCAGCTAATTTTTGTAATTTTAGTAGAGACGGGGTTTCACCGTTTTGGCCAGGCTGATCCCGAACTCCTGACCTCGTGATCCATCCGCCTTGGCCTCCCAATGTGCTGGAATTACAGGCATGAGCCACCTCACCCAGCTGCATGTTTCTGTTTTAAAGGTCTTTGCATGTGGCTCTGTATGTAACCCTGTCCTTGCAAAGTTGTTAGAAAAAGATAAATGAACTCTCATTGGTTCAAGGAATTGACTGTGGAAAGCGTGATGGAATCTAAAAATCAGAACAGCAAAACTTGTTTCCTCTTTGGATAAGTGGAATTGGTCAAAGAACAGAGTTTATGACTTCTCTTTACATAAGAGATGACATTAACTATGATGAAAGACCTAGTTCGTGATTTTTCTCAGATTCCATATGGACATCTTATTTGCTAAAATCAACATGGCCAAACAATTTCTGCCTGTAGGAAATTGTTTTCAGTTATGTTTCCTCATGAAGTAGTATCCTGAAGTTACCAGTCTGCATACTGTTTGCAATTATTACTACAAATGCAGTTTAGCTTTTGTGTAAATGAATGAATTTTTATTGTATATATTTAAGGTATACAACATGATGTTTTGATATGCACATACATAGTGAAATGATTACTGTAGTCAAGCAAAATATATCCACCACCTAATATTTAGCTTTTAAAGCCCTTTAATTTCTAAATGTGGAATTTTTCATTATTTACTTATTAATGCATTCTATAACTCATTAATTCTTTGTACCAACATTTGCTGAATATGTACTTTGTGTAAGTCACTTTGTTACACTCTCTGGAAAATAAAAACAAAGTTCAATTTTCTGTATACTAAAACGTGTGTACTCACTAAGACATTAACAGGGTACTAAATTAATAGAAATTTTTCATGTCAGCTAGTGCATTATCTTGCCAAGGCTTCCATCACTAAGTACCATAGACTAGATGGCTTAAACAGCAGATACTGGTTTTCTCCCAGTTCTCCAAATGTGACTCTCAGGATTCTAATCCTGTTTTTGTACTTGTATTAAAAAGTGGATACTGGTTTTCTCCCAGTTCTCCAAATGTGACTATCAGGATTCTAATCCTGGTTTTGTACTTGTATTAAAAAGTGAGAGAACATAGAGTCAAGGCAGATGGATTAAATTGTTCATCTTGTCCCTAAGATTTCAGAGTTTTGTTGGCGGTGGTTTCTCTCTTTGTTTCATCTCTGGCTAATATGAAGAGTAAAGAAGAGCACACTGTTTCCTCTCAGTCCCAAATAACATTTCACCCACTTCTAAAGCTGCTGTGAGGTAGGCAAGCTCTTACATAAAGAAAAAAATCTGTCTCAAAAATCTGCCTCAAGATTGTAGAATCTTGTTCTCCTTGCATGCTTTTGTTTTTTCTGCCACAATTTTGAGACTTACCCTAGGAATTCAGTTCAGCCTTGTTTTCTCCTTCAAAATAAGCACGCTTGACTGTTTATTTTGAAGCAGCCAAAATGAAACATTCAGAGATGTTATTGTTGTTCTTCTCTATCAGTCCAGTACAGTTCCTTTTCTTCTTTTATTCGTAGGAAATCTCTTTGAATCTACTCTGTAAATAGAAATGGCTTCCCATCACACTTACAATGAAAACCAAAATCCTTATCTTGACTTTACAGGGTCTTTCATGGTCTGGCCCTGCCTGTATCTGGCCTCGTCTCTCACTCTTCCTCTTGCTACACAGCTAGAAGCAAGAAAACAAGGAATCTAATCTAGTTTTATCTGGCTTTAAACCCAGTGCTCTTAATGAGTACACCACAATGCCCTGGTAAGTGACTTGACTCTCTCCCATACAGTACATGCCAGGTGGCCCATAGTTCTAGTTCCTATCTCCAACCTAAACCAATTATTTTCACAAAGTCACATTTATTAAAGTATAACATTTACAGAGGTATGCGTAAAAGTTGTAGATGCAAAGTTCGATTACTTTTCACAAAGTAGATGCCACTACATAACCAAAATCCAGACCAAATTTTTACCTGTGCCCCAGTGAACCCCTTACAACCCTTTCTGAAACCTACCCCGCCAAGTAACCGCTGTTGACTTCTGAAACTACAAGTATGTTTTCCCGTCTATGAACTTAATTTAAGAGTATTAGATATACTGTTTTGCGTCTGGCCTCTTGTGCTTAATATTAAATGTGACAGGTTCATCTATGCGGAAGATAGTGTAGTTCATTCTCATTGCTGTGTATTGAGTATATTACAACCTGTCTTCTATTGTACTGTAGATGGATATTTGGGCTGCTTCTAGTTTGGAAGAAATTCAAGTAGTGCCACTAGAAACATTCTTGAATATGTCTTTTGATGAATATATATTCTTTTCTTTCATCTTTTTTTTAAACTTCTATTTTAAGTTTAGGGATACAAGGGCAGAGGTTTGTTACGTCGGTAAACTTGTGCCACGGGGTTTGTGGTACAGATTATTTCATCACCCAGGTATTTCATCACCCTAGTACCCATTAGTTATTCTTCATGATCCTCTCCCTCCTCGCATCCTCCACCCTCTGAAAGGCCGCAGTGGGTGTTGTTTCCTTCTGTGTGTCCATGTGTTCACATCATTTAGTTCACAATCCCACTTATAAGTGAGAACATGCAGTATTTGGTTTTCTGTTCCTGTGTTAGTTTGCTAAGAATAAGGGCCTCTAGTTCCATTCATATTCCTATAGAGAACATGATCTCATTCTTTTTTATGGCTCCATAGAATTCCATGGTGTATATGTACCACATTTTCCTTAGTCAGTCTATTATTGATGGGCATTTAGATTGATTCCATGTCTTTGTGTATTCTAGCAGTTTACATCACTAACAGCAGAGGATGAGAATATTAGAGTTCTCATTACTCTGTATGCTTGTCAAAACTTGAGAGTGTATCTATATCATTTGAGCCATTCTCATGAGTATGTCATAACACTAGCTCTTTTTATAGACCTTCTTTTTCCTTAAAGTAACTAATTTATTTTAACTATAGGACAAAAGCAGAAAACTCAGATAAAAGAGAGATATTACATTTAGCAAAACAATCAGAAATGAGATATCAAAAATCACCTGAAATGCATCACCTGAAGAAGACTAATAACATTTCCAGGGTTAGTCGGTTAGACCTTTCCTTTGTTTGTGGTGTCAAGTACAATCATGTGCTGCATAACAACATGTTGGTCAACTACAAGCCACATATGTGATGGTGGTCTCAGGAGATTATAATGGAACTGAAAAATTCTTAACACCTAGAGACATCCCAGCCATCGTAGTCATAGCCCACCACATTACTCATGCATTTGTGGCGATACTGGTGTAAACAAACCCACTGTGCTGCCAGTCATATAAAAGCAGAGCACATACAATTATAAGCAGCATATAATGCTTGATAATGAAACTCAACTATGTTACTGGTTTATGTATGTACTATACTATACTTTAATTGTTATTTTAGGGTGTATTCCTTGTACTTTTTTTTAGGTTTGCTATAAAACCATATTCAAAGTTAATCTCTTGACTGTATCATATTCTTTTGTGCTTAGTTTAATTGCACATTGCTTTATTTATCACAGTCCTTAATCATCAAAATTCATGGCTAATGTTGCCAGAAAGAGGCCATGTCCTGTGATTGACCTGAAAGCTAAATTAAAAGTGATTAAGAACTACAAAGACAGAAAATCAGCAATGGTTACTGCTCACCAGTCAGGTCTGCCCCATTCCACCATAGCCATGATCTCGAAGAATGAGAACAAAATGCTGGAAGCTGAAAAGGTCTTCTTCACTGAAGACAACGAGACTAACAAAAGTTCAGGGAGAGCCTATATGAGATATGGAGAAACTTCTAATGATCTGGAGTGAAGACCAGACACAGCAGTGAATTCCTCCCAGCACCATGATGATCACAGCTAAGCGAGAAGTTTGTTCACAATGTTGAAAGAAAAGGCTGGACCCAACTACAATGTTGAATTTACTGCTAGCTCTGGGTGGTTTAAATGATTCAACCACCATTTTTCATTACGTTATGTGAAAGTAAGTGGTGAGTCTGCAAGTGCTGATGTAAAGACAGCTGAAGAATTTCTGAAAACTCTAGTTTTCAGTTGATTAGCGATAAGTTGATTGTGAGGGCGAATTACTTGTCAGAGCAAATCTTCAAATGAAGGAAACCTTTGTATTCTGGAAACCATGCCTTAAAGCACTATTATCCCTAAGGGGGCCAAGTTAATGCTGGATGTCAGGTTTTTAAGGACAGAATAACTATCTCACTTCAAAGCAATGTTGCAGGCTACGAATAGAAACTTTTTATGATTAAAAAAAGTAAAAATAAAAAATTAAAGATTGAAAAAATATAAAAAATCTTAAGGATATAAAGAAAGAAAATATTTTTGTACAGCTGTTTGTGTTTCAAGCTAAGTGTTATTATAAAAGAGTAAAAAATAATTTAAAATTTATAAAGTAAAAATCTATAGTAAGCTAAGGTTAATTATCAAAGAAAGAGAAAAGTTTTCTATATATTTAGTGTGACCTAAGCATTCAATGCTTCTGGCATCTACAGTAGTGTACAGTCATATCCTAGGTGTTCACATCCTGTCACCACTCACTGACTCACTCAGAGCAATTTCCAGTCCTGCAAGCTCTGTTTTTATTAAGTGCCCTATATAGGTGTGTTATTTTTTAATCTTTTATATTAATTTTTACCATAGTTTTTCTGTTTAGATACACAAGTACTTACCATTGTGTTACAGTTGCCTAAGCTATCCAGTACAGCAGCACACTGTACAGGTTTACAACCTAGGAGCAATAGGCTATACCACATAGCCTAGCTGTGTAGTAGGATATACCATCTGGGTTTAAGTACATTCCATGACGTTTGCACAATGATGAAATTGCCTAATGATGCATTTCTCAGAACATACCCCCATTGTTAAGGGACATATGAGTAGACATAAAATAAGATTTTACATAGAATCTTGTTACTTCATGTAACAAAATGCAATATAAAACTTTCAAAACAAATAAATACACTTATGCCCCATAAATATTAATGTGAAAATTGTATTTCATAAAAAAATCTATATTGCTATGTTAAAATTAACAGCCTTGTAACATATCTTTGCATAGGTCCCTAATTAGTTTTCTTAAAATAAAGACCCAAAGTGGAATTCTTGTGTCAAAAACTATGTATTTCGTTACAGCTTCCGAATACTATTGTTAGGCAATATTGTACCCCAACCAACCATATGCTACCACTACCCTGCATTTTTACCCAAGCTGGATGTGGGAATTCTTATTTAGGTCATTGTGACACTAGTTTATTGGTAGTCGTTACTGGTCGTGAAAGAATGACTCCAATTCACTTCCCAGCCCTCCTGGAAGGGCTCTGGGTGCCTGGGCAAGCCCCAGCCTCCCATTTGCATGTGCAATTGCACTCTTTTGTTTCCCATTGGCACCACCATTGTCCGCCTCCTGGACTCACCTCTTGGTCATCTCCATCCTTCCAGCTATCATATCATGACCATATCAGGCTTGGACCCTCCCCCTAATATTGCTTCACTACCATAAGCTAAACTATGTTTTCCATCCTAAGTACAAATATTTCACTAACATCCATCATCTGGTTGTAAGGCAGCAGCAGGAGCAGGTAACCTATGGTTCTGCTTTCTCCATGCTCTTCTGGAAATAGGGGAGCTTAGATTCTCCCTGGATCCCATTTTTTAGAGATGGCATTACTAGTCTCATATTCTGTTTTCTTTCATGTATTGAAACTTTTATTATTAATAACTTCTGACTAAGTGAAAATGTCAATATATAAAATAGATGGGATAATGTGTTCCACAATATACAAAGAAAAGCTCTGAAACAGTCCCCTGTAATTCTGGATTTTCTGTTTTGTTTTTGTCTTTTAAATTTCCGGGTTCTTGAGTCCATGTGGTCTAAGTCCTGCATCAATCCTGAACACACGGAAGCAGTGATAAAGGGACGACGACCTGAGGTCCATGTTACAATTCACCAGGGGTGTGAATGCCCTGGACATTCTCCTTCTGACAGGGACAGGAGGAAGAGAAATTCTAGGCAGAAAGGGTGGATCCCCAACAAAACCCCACCCTCAAGCCTGGGACCACGGTCCAAAGTGCGAACTTACATCTCTGTTTCTGGCTCAAATAGTTCTTTCTCCAAAACCACCTGTGGCCCTGCCCCATCCTGTGCCTATAAAAACCCCATACTCAACTGGAAGAGAGAGGTGAAGCAGCTGGACATCAGAGACTATGGCTGGACATTGGAGAGAAGTGGCTTGACTTCAGAGAGATAGCTTGACAGCATAACTTTGGAGAAGAATCTGGCCAGAGATGGCCAGACTTCAGGGGAAGGTTACCTTCCCATTCCATTCCCTTTTCAGCTCCCCTTCCCACTGAGAGCCACGTCCATTGGCAATAAAATCCCCCACAGTTGGCATCCTTCAGGTTGTTCATATGACCTCATTTCTCCTGAATGCCAGGCAAGAGCCTGGGTGCCACTAATGTGGATACAAAAGGCTGTCACACTTGCCCTTTGCTCTTGCTGGAGGGCAACCACCTCATGTGAGTAGGCAGAGGGATGACTGAGCTGTTAATACTCAAGGCGTCCATGGATGGCAGAGCTAAAAGAGCACTGTAACAGTCCCTCTGGAGCTTCGGGGGTCCTGGGTATCATACCAGACTCTGCCACGGTGCCTGCATGAAGTTCGCGCCTGCTGGTGCCCAAAAGCACTTGCTCCTGGCTCTGGCCTCCACTTACCCATGTGCTCCCTCCCACGAAGGGTGGAGCACAGCAGATCCAAGCGAATGGAGCTGGCTCCTGCCTGCGCTGAAGCAGCCAGTTGGGTCCAGTGTTTGTGCACTCCAGTTCTCGGCTCATTCGCTTTCATGCTCTTTCCTGCAAGGAGTTGACAGCTGTGAGCTGGGCAAATGAGGCACCTGGTTGCAAGTTCCATGAAGGGCTCAGGGAAATATCCTGCTTCACTTCCATCTGGAGCTAGTGCTCTGTAGAGTGCACTGACAATAAGAAAGTGTAGAGGAGGACCGGGCACAGGCTCAACTGAGCGTCTTGAGGAGGCTGTAGCTCTCAGAACAACGCAGAGAAAACTGGTCCTTCAGCTATAAACACAGACTCAAGAACTCCATTTTTCAAATTGTATCTCATGAAAAGTTGGTGTCCAGTGACATTCATCTGAGAAAAAAAAAAATTGGCTGAAATAACTAGATAGACTTTTTGTTAGACCTTATAATGAAGAATTTTGAATTTCCTTAAAGTGGGATGCAATATAGAATGTTCCCCAAATTGTTTCCATGGAACAGCTAATAGCACATAGAACACTAGTATTTGCTGTGACATGATGATAAAGCTCAAGGCCAGAGATGTCTTGTGTAGCTCCCAAGTACTCCAACCTCAAGGTGCATGCCCTCCACTCACTAATTGGCTCCTCTGGCTGTGATCCAAAAGAGAAGGAGGCTAATTCAAATGGGATGGCCCCAAAATAAGAGGAATAGTGTACATTTATACCAGGATATGGGCTGTACCTGCTTATAGTACCCTTTATGCAATCTCCAGTTCATTAACTCTAGTAGATACTGTGAAGACACTATCAAAAAGAGGTTATGGTCCCCCCAAATTAGGGAAGCCCTAAGGGATTGTGTGTCTCCTTTTTGTAGAGAGTTTGTTGGAAAATCAGATACTGGTCTGAGAAAAATGCTGATCTCAATGGTCAAGAGACTAAAAATAAAGTACCTTAAGACATCAGAATGAAATCATTGAAGGCAATGTTTAGCTTTGTGATGTGCTGTATTACTGAACAAGATGGTGTAAGTAGAGATGATATGTCAAATCTGATTTTTCTATAGGAAAAAATTATAATTTAGGGAGGTATAGTTCTAGCCATGTTCCTAATACTCAAAAGTTAATCGGAATTACCACAAATGATCTACTCATTCAAATATAAGTAGCCCACAAATACCATGTTAAACGTTCTAAATTTGAATTGTTTAAAAGAGCACAATACATTTATAGAAAATGACTTTTATGACCCATTATCAGAAGCTTTTGATCCAATATTAGAATATTAGAGGTTTTTGTGCTAAACTCTTATGTTTCTTATGAATTCTAGCCTTTATTTATCTATTTTAGAAGGGCATGTGGCAAAGCACGGCAGGGAATACTTTTAGAAGGCTCATGGAATCCAGGAAGAAACTTCCTTGGGAAACTTTGGACTATATTCTCAACAAACCCTTCAGAGAGACTTAAAGCTGGTAAAAGACCTTTTACGAAAGTGATCCAGGGGGGCTCCACTTTGTTTCTCTGGATATTTCTCTGTTGAAATATAGTTGTCAAACGCGTCCCATTTTAGATGCTCTTCAGACTTCAAAACATTACCTTCCTGCTTTCAGGGAGCCATTTCATCAGCTTTTGTACTGTGTATTCACTGTGGACCCTGCTGTTATGCAAGTACCACCATGGCTAAAAATTCACAAGACCATTCTTATTTGCACTGATTTTTTTTTATTTGATCTTTCACAATGTTGCTGCTTCTGTTTCAAAAACGTCTCAAAGCTTTGATTTGATTGCAGCTGGATTCAAGGATACCCAAAGCCAAGTTTGATCCTGAATTCCCCAAATCAAAAGTATTTCATTTCAGATGTATATTGTATACCTGGCCATAATAATGAATAGCAACCATTACTGGAGCACGCTTTTGGTTTTTTTTTTCTTAACAGTCATTTTTATGATTTGGAAACATAATTAGAAGAAGATTCCTATTCCAGACTACAAATCGATGGATTTGATTCTACTACACATTTGCCAATAATGAGCAATGTTATCAAATAAAGCAAACGACCTGTCTTTAAACTTTCTTTCATTCTGTAAATTCTACATGAGGTATAATTTATGTAGCCAACTGGCTCCTCTGCTACACTACTGCAGTTCAGTTGTTGGGATTCTCTGGAAGGAAAAAACAAAGCTGTGGACGTGCATGAGTTAGTTGGAGGTAATTACCACGTAACTGATGACCATTCATGTTCTGAGCACTGTGCTATTACATACATTATTTTATTTAATCCTTGCAACATCCTTATTCCTGTTTTTCAGCTAAGCTTATAATGAGGCTCAGAGTAGTGAAGTAATTATCTATGGAGAGGGAAGATCAGCAGTATAGATTAAGTTGGAATAAATCTAAAGCTTATCCTCTTTCACTATAGCATGCTGCTTTCTAGCTATATAAGAAAAAAACCTCGTTAATCTATTACTTCATTGAGAAAGTACTGTTCGGCTGTCCACTTTACTTAGCTCTGGTGAAATCTAAATTAAATGCTCTGCTGCTGCTGATGTCCGTAACACTCTGATAGTACTAACCATAGTTCTGGGGAGTGAATGGGAAGAATGGCCAAGACTGGAGATGGGGACATTAGATTTTGAGACACAGACCAACTGAAATGAGACTGCGTTTTCTGTTAATAATAGGAGTGTAAATGAATCATTGAAAAATCATTGAAAGTTTTCTGAAATATAGGAAGCAAATGCTACCTGTACTTCTTTATGACTTTCTAATTGAAAGATAATTTTCAATACATGTTAAATGGTACAAAAATCAGTGGTGCTTTTTAAAAAATTCAAGCTTTATAAGATAAAATAATAAAACATGTGCCAAATATGTCTGAATACTATTAAATGTAAATGGTGTATCATTAAATGCACTGGCTGTTTGGGAGAGGTATAATAAACAAGAGATACATTGTAGCTATGACTGTGACAATTTACATTTTTTAATTCTGGAGGAAATTTCAAACTGTGGAATATATAAGCAGAAAGGAAATGAATAATGCATCTAACTAGCATGAGATACTAAGCCTCACTCCCGTTATGGACAGACAGTATACAAGAAAAGATTTTGGTGGAAAGATGTAGGTGCGATTTAAGTGGAGGATATTCTTTATTGCAAACATATCCAGCAACATCTGAATGCCAAATAGAAGACTTTACAGTTTCATCTCTCCTTAGAGAGCATATTTTTTAGTTGTTGTTTTGTTTGGGAGAAAATTGCAGTTTAAGATTTACAAACCACTTCATTTGCAAACTGCTATTACTATAGTTTCTGCCTCTGAAAATGTTTAAAGCTGCAGGCAATGAAAAGACATAGTATTAGAGTTTTTCCTTATAAAGAAAGCTCTCATTCTATTGTAAAAAAAAAAAATGAGCAGTATAAAAATAAAATATTATTTATAGAGTAATTTATATAAGTAGCATTTCGATGTGCCTTGCTGAGTCTTTGAGATATTAGAAAGCAGAATATCTGAGAAAACATATATCACTTCATTGTTTAAATGCAATAGAGATCAAGAGATTATCTTCATCATGTTAAGATTCAAGGAAATTTACATTGGTAGTTGGAGCTTGTCCATAAAATTTATTCCTTATTACAATATAGACTATAGGTTGTTACATTTTTTTCCTCAAGAGAGGTAAGGTTAGATTTTTCACTATTTAGGTTGAGACTCTTTAGTTGATAGCTGAAAATTTTATTTTATCATTCAATTTATTCTTTGAATTTTTTTATTTTAGTGTATCGTACTATAAATTTTGCATGATCACCTTTTTTTTTTCATTTTCCTATCAGCTGTTTATCTTAAATCTTCATTAATGGATGTGTTAGTTTTCCAGGATTGCCAAAACAAATCATCACAAACTTTGTGCCTTAAAACAACAGAAATTTATTCTCTCAGCAGTTCTAGAAGCCAGAAGTTTGATATTAAGGTATTCATAAGGCCAAACCTCCTTCAAAGGCTCCAGGGAAAAATTCTTCCCTGCCTCTTCCATATTCTGGTGGCTCCAGGCATGTACTGGCTTGTGGTGATACCGCTCCAGTCTCTGCCTCCATCTTCACAAGGCCTTCCGTTCTATGTCTCAAATCAAATCTCTCTTCTCTTATAGGAACACCAGTCACTTGACTTAGGGCCCACCAAAATCCAGGATGATTAATTTTGAGATCCTTAACTTAAATATATCTGCAAAAATCCAACTTCTCAATTTCCATATAAGATCACATTTCCAGGTACTAAGGTATAGTAATCAGGGTTCCCCAGAGAAACAGAACCAACAGGATATCTCAATGACCCTTATGGGAGACCACTAGTGTCAATCCTGGTTCAACTCTAAAGGCCTGAAAATCATGAGTGCTGATATCTCAGGGCAGGTACTCGAAAAGAAGAAATTTACTTTTTCTCCACCTTGTTGTAAATTCAATCCCTCAATGGACTGGATGATTCCCACATTGGTGAGGTGGTCTTCTTTACTCACTGTACTGACTCAAATGCCAGTCTCTTCCAGAAACACCTCACAGACACACCCAGAAATGATGTTTTACTAGCTATCTAAGCATCCTTTAGCATAATCAAGTTGACACATAAAATTAACCATCACACAGGGGTTAGGGTTTGGGCATGTATTTTAGACGGATACAGGTGAATGTATTACAAGATGTGAAAAATAGACTTTGGAGTTAGGCAAAACTGAGTGAAAAACATGGATCTGCCACTCACATTGAGGAAATATGATCATGCCCATAATTCTTTAGAACACAAATTTCCCCCTTTAAAAAAAATGGCATTTTAATAATTACGATGATACTAGCTTTATACATGTTGTATTAGATAATAGACAGCATGCATTGTAAGATAATATATATAAAGCAATTAGCTCCCTGCTTTGCCAATAAATGGCCATTGTTACTGTTATTGATTATACTGATTTTATTTTTCTAATTAGAGTAATTTCATTGACTTCAATTTCTATAGAGTTCCTCTTCTCTTTTTATGCAGCAGAAGGTACAAAAGAGAATGTGACATGAATCATGTCTGTATTGGAAATAGAAATATGATGACTAATTTTGTTCTAAATGAAGAATGTTTTCTTATGGAATTGTTGTAAGAATTAAATGGAAAAAAATGTATGTAAAGTACTTAGCAGTTAGCATTTAGTGTTAGCTACTATTCTTTTCTTTTTTTTTTTTTCATTTTCTGAGTAAACATATGTCTCAGTGTACTAAGATTTTTTTTTTAATTTTTTTTTATTATACTTTAAGTTCTAGGGTACATGTGCATAACATGCAGGTTTCTTACATATGTATACTTATGCCATGTTGGTGTGCTGCACCCATCAACTGGTCAGCACCCATCAATTCATCATTTATATCATGTATAACTCCCCAATGCCATCCCTCCCTCCTCCCCCCTCCCCATGATAGGCCCCAGTGTGTGATGTTCCCCTTCCTGAGTCCAAGTGATCTCATTGTTCAGTTCCCACCTATGAGTGAGAACATGCGGTGTTTGGTTTTCTCTTCTTGTGATAGTTTGCTAAGAATGATGGTTTCCAGCTGCATCCATGTCCCTACAAAGGATGCAAACTCATCCTTTTTTATGGCAGCATAATATTCCATGGTGTATACGTGCCACATTTTCTTAATCCAGTCTGTCACAGATGGACATTTGGGTTGATTCTAAGTCGTTGCTATTGTGAATAGTGCTGCAATAAACATACGTGTGCATGTGTCTTTGTAGTAGAATAATTTATAGTCTTTTGGGTATATACCCAGTAGTGGGATGGCTGGGTCATATGGTACATTTAGTTCTAGATCCTTGAGGAATTGCCATACTGTTTTCCATAATGGTTGAACTAGTTTACAATCCCACCAACAGTGTAAAAGTGTTCCTATTTCTCCACATCGTCTCCAACACCTGTTGTTTCCTAACTTCTTAATGATTGCCATTCTAACTGGTGTGAGATGGTATCTCATTGTGGTTTTGATTTGCATTTCTCTGATGGCGAGTGATGATGAGAATTTTTTCATGTGTCTGTTGGCTGTATGAATGTCTTCTTTTGAGAAATGTGTGTTCATATCCTTTCCCCACTTTTTGGTGGGGTTGTTTGTTTTTTTCTTGTATTTGTTTGAGTTCTTTGTGGATTCTGGATATTAGCCCTTTGTCAGATGAGTAGGTTGCAAAAATTTTCTCCCATTCTGTAGGTTGCCTGTTCACTCTGATGGTAGTTTCTTTTGCTGTGCAGAAGCTCTTTAGTTTAATTAGATCCCATTTGTCAATTTTGGCTTTTGCTGCTGTTGCTTTTGGTGTTTTAGACATGAAGTCCTTGCCCATGCCTTTGTCCTGAATGGTACCACCTAGATTTTCTTCTAGGGTTTTTATGGTATTAGGTCTAACATTTAAGTCTCTAATCCATCTTGAATTAATCTTCATATATGGAGTAAGGAAAGGATCCAGTTTCAGCTTTCTACTTATGGCTAGCCAATTTTCCCAGCACCATTTATTGAATAGGGAATCCTTTCCCCATTTCTTGTTTCTCTCAGGTTTGTCAAAGATCAGATGGCTGTAGATGTGTGGTATTATTTCTGGGGACTCTGTTCTGTTCCATTGGTCTATATCTCTGTTTTGGTACCAGTACCATGCTGTTTTGGTTACTGTAGCCTTGTAGTATAGTTTGAAGTCAGGTAGCGTGACGCCTCCAGCTTTGTCCTTTTGACTTAGGATTGTCTTGGCAAAGCGGGCTCTTTTTTGGTTCCATATGAACTTTAAAGCAGTTTTTTTCCAATTCTGTGAAGTAACTCATTGGTAGCTTGATGGGGATGGCATTGAATCTATAAATAACCTTGGGCAGTATGGCCATTTTCACAATATTGATTCTTCCTATCCATGACCATGGTATGTTTTTCCATTTGTTTGTGTCCTCTTTGATTTCACTGAGCAGTGGTTTGTAGTTCTCCTTGAAGAGGTCATTGACATCCCTTGTAAGTTGGATTCCTAGGTATATTATTCTCTTTGAATCAATTGTGAATGGAAGTTCATTCCTGATTTGGCTCTCTGCTTGTCTGTTACTGGTGTATAAGAATGCTTGTGATTTTTGCACATTAATTTTGTATCCTGAGACTTTGCTGAAGTTGCTTATCAGCTTAAGGAGATTTTGGGCTGAGACGATGGGGTTTTCTAAATATACAATCATGTTATCTGCAAACAGGGACAATTTGACTTCTTCTTTTCCTAACTGAATACCCTTGATTTCTTTCTCTTGCCTGATTGCCCTAGCCAGAACTTCCAACACTATGTTGAATAGGAGTGGTGAGAGAGGGCATCCCTGTCTTGTGCCAGTTTTCAAAGGGAATTTTTCCAGTTTTTGCCCATTCAGTATGATATTAGCTGTGGGTTTGTCATAAATAGCTCTTATTATTTTGAGGTACGTTCCATCAATACCAAATTTATTGAGTGTTTTTAGAATGAAGGGCTGTTGAATTTTGTCAAAAGCCTTTTCTGCATCTATTGAGATAATCATGTGGTTCTTGTCTTTGGTTCTGTTTATACGCTGGATTACGTTTATTGATTTGTGAATGTTGAACCAGCCTTGGATCCCAGGGATGAAGCCCACTTGATCATGGTGGATAAGCTTTTTGATGTGCTGCTGTATCCGGTTTGCCAGTATTGTATTGAGAATTTTTGCATCGATGTTCATCAGGGATATTGGTCTAAAATTCTCTTTTTTTGTTGTGTCTCTGCCAGGCTTTGGTATCAGGATGATGTTGGCCTCATAAAATGAGTTAGGGAGGATTCCCTCTTTTTCTATTGATTGGAATAGTTTCAGAAGGAATGGTACCAGCTCCTCCTTGTACCTCTGGTAGAATTCAGCTGTGAATCCATCTGGTCCTGGACTTTTTTTGGTGGGTAGGCTATTAATTGTTGCCTCAATTTCAGAGCCTGCTATTGGTCTATTCAGGGATTCAACTTCTTCCTGGTTTAGTCTTGGGAGAGTGTCACTGTCCAGGAAATTATCCATTTCTTCTAGATTTTCTAGTTGATTTGCGTAGAGGCATTTATAGTATTCTCTGAGGGTAGTTTGTATTTCTGTGGTGTCGGTGGTGATATCCCCTTTATCATTTTTTATTGCGTCTATTTGATTCCTCTCTCTTTTCTTCTTTATTCGTCTTGCTAGTGGTCTGTCAATTTTGTTGATCTTTTCAAAAAACCAACTCCTGGATTCATTGATTTTTTGGAGGGTTTTTTGTGTCTCTATCTCCTTCAGTTCTGCTCTGATCTTAGTTATTTCTTGCCTTCTGCTAGCTTTTGAATGTGATTGCTCTTGCCTCTCTAGTTCTTTTAATTGTGATGTTGGAGTGTCCATTTTAGATCTTTCCTGCTTTCTCTTGTGGGCATTTAGTGCTATAAATTTCCCTCTACACACTGCTTTAAATTTGTCCCAGAGATTCTGGTATGTTGTATCTTTGTTCTCATTGGTTTCAAAGAACATCTTTATTTCTGCTTTCATTTCGTTATGTACCCAGTAGTCATTCAGGAGCAGGTTGTTCAGTTTCCATGTAGTTGAGCGGTTTTGATTGAGTTTCTTAGTCCTGAGTTCTAGTTTGATTGCACTGTGGTCTGAGAGACAGTTTGTTATAATTTCTGTTCTTTTACATTTGCTGAGGAGGGCTTTACTTCCAATTATGTGGTCAATTTTGGAATAAGTGCGATGTGGTGCTGAGAAGAATGTATATTCTGTTGATTTGGGGTGGAGAGTTCTATAGATGTCTATTAGGTCCGCTTGGTGCAGAGATGAGTTCAATTCCTGGATATCCTTGTTAACTTTCTGTCTCGTTGATCTGTCTAATGTTGACAGTGGAGTGTTGAAGTCTCCCATTATTATTGTATGGGAGTCTAAGTCTCTTTGTAAGTCTCTAAGGACTTGCTTTATGAATTTGGGTGCTCCTGTATTGGGTGCATATATATTTAGGATAGTTAGCTCTTCCTGTTGAATTGATCCCTTTACCATTATGTAATGGCCTTCTTTGTCTCTTTTGATCTTTGATGGTTTAAAGTCTGTTTTATCAGAGACTAGGATTGCAACCCCTGCTTTTTTTTGTTCTCCATTTGCTTGGTAGATCTTCCTCCATCCCTTTATTTTGAGCCTATGTGTGTCTCTGCATGTGAGATGGGTCTCCTGAATACAGCAGACTGATGGGTCTTGACTCTTTATCCAGTTTGCCAGTCTGTGTCTTTTAATTGGAGCATTTAGTCCATTTACATTTAAGGTTAATATTGTTATGTGTGAACTTGATCCTGCCATTATGATATTAACTGGTTATTTTGCTCGTTAGTTGATGCAGTTTCTTCCTAGCCTCGATGGTCTTTACATTTTGGCATGTTTTTGCAATGGCTGGTACCGGTTGTTCCTTTCCATGTTCAGTGCTTCCTTCAGGGTCTCTTGTAAGGCAGGCCTGGTGGTGACAAAATCTCTAAGCATTTGCTTATCTGTAAAGGATTTTATTTCTCCTTCACTTATGAAACTTAGTTTGGCTGGATATGAAATTCTGGGTTGAAAATTCTTTTCTTTAAGAACGTTGAATATTGGCCTCCACTCTCTTCTGGCTTGTAGAGTTTCTGCCAAGAGATCTGCTGTTAGTCTGATGGGCTTCCCTTTGTGGGTAACCCGACCTTTCTCTCTGGCTGCCCTTAAGATTTTTTCCTTCATTTCAACTTTGGTGAATCTGGCAATTACGTGTCTTGGAGTTGCTCTTCTGGAGGAGTATCTTTGTGGCGTTCTCTGTATTTCCTGAATTTGAATGTTGGCCTGCCCTACTAGGTTGGGGAAGTTCTCCTGGATGATATCCTGAAGAGTGTTTCCCAACTTGGTTCCATTTTCCCCCTCACTTTCAGGCACCCCAATCAGACGTAGATTTGGTCTTTTTACATAATCCCATACTTCTTGCAGGCTTTGTTCATTTCTTTTTCTTCTTTTTTCTTTTGGTTTCTCTTCTCGCTTCATTTCATTCATTTGATCCTCAATCGCTGATACTCTTTCTTCCAGTTGATCGAGTCGGTTACTGAAGCTTGTGCATTTGTCACGTATTTCTCGTGTCATGGTTTTCATCTCTGTCATTTTGTTTATGACCTTCTCTGCATTAATTAGTCTAGCTGTCAATTGTTACACTCTTTTTTCAAGATTTTTAGTTTCTTTGCGCTGGGTACGTAATTCCTCCTTTAGCTCTGATAAGTTTGATGGACTGAAGCCTTCTTCTCTCATCTCGTCAAAGTCATTCTCTGACCAGCTTTGATCCGTTGCTGGCAATGGGCTGCGCTCCTTTGCAGGGGGAGATGCACTCTTATTTTTTGAATTTCCAGCTTTTCTGCCCTGCTTCTTCCCCATCTTTGTGGTATTATCTGCCTCTGGTCTTTGATGATGGTGACGTACTGATGGGGTTTTGGTATAGGTGTCCTTCCTGTTTGATAGTTTTCCTTCTGACAGTCAGGACCCTCAGCTATAGGTCTGTTGGAGATTGCTTGAGGTCCACTCCCGACCCTGTTTGCCTGGGTATCAGCAGCAGAGGTTGCAGAAGATAGAATATTGCTGAACAGCGAGTGTACCTGTCTGATTCTTCCTTTGGAAGCTTCCTCTCAGGGGTGTACTCCACCCTGTGAGGTGTGGGGTGTCAGACTGCCCCTAGTGGGGGATGTCTCCCAGCTAGGCTACTCAGGGGTCAGGGACCCACCTGAGCAGGCAGTCTGTCCGTTCTCAGATCTCAACCTCCGCGTTGGGAGATCCACGGCTCTCCCCAAAGCTGTCAGACAGAGTCGTTGGCGTCTGCACAGGCCCCCGCTGCTTCCCCTGTTAGTCTTCAGCTGTGCGCTGTCCTCAGAGGAGCTACTATTATTAACAATTCCCTAAAACCTGCTAGGGTTACAGTAACCATGGAAACACAAACTCTATTTTATTTAGTAATATATATATATATATATATATTTTAATTAACAAAATTGTATTCATTTACTATATACAATATATTGTTTTGAAGTCTGTAAACATTGCACTGCCTCATATAGTTATCATTTTTGTGGATATTTTGCATTCATTCTCTTAGCATTGTTTCAGAATACAATATATGGCTAACTATAGTCTCTGTGTTGTACAATAGACCTCTTTCATTTCTTCCTCTATCTAATTAAAATTTTGTATTCTTTGACTAATACCTTCCCAACCACCATTCACCGACTACCCCAGCCCCTGGTAACTACTGTTCCATTTTCTACTTATATGAGATCAACTTTTTAAGATTCCATTTACGAGGGCAATCATGCAGTATTTGTCTTTCTTTGGTTGGTTTGTTTCACTTAAAGTCCTCCAGGTTCATCCATGTTGTCAGAAATAACACGATTTCTTTCTTTTTCATGGCCGAATATAGCATGCCACTGTGTATACATACTGCGTTTTCTTTATCTATTCACCCATCAATGGATACTTAGATTAATTCCATCTCAGCTCTTGTGAATAATGCTGCAGTGAACGTGAAAGTGTAGATATCTCTTTGACATAAAGATTTCATTTCCTTTCGATATATACTCAGTAGTGGGATTGCTGGATCACATTGGAGTTCTGTTTCATTAATTTTTTTGAGGAACCTCCGTACTGTTTTAAATACTGGCTAATTTACATTATCACCAACATCAGGCAAGGGTTCTCCTTTCTTTACATCCTCACCAACACTTGTTATCTTTTGTCTTTTGGACGTTCTGAGAAGTAAGAGGTCATGTCACATTGTAGTTTCAATTTGTCTTTCCCTAATGAATAGTGATGTTGAGCATTTTTTTCATATAGCTATTGACCATTTTGTATATCTTCTTTAGAGAAATTCTATTTAAAGTCATTGCTTATTTTTAAATTGGGCTATTTGATTTTGTTTGTTTGTTTTGCCATTGAGTTGTTTGAGTTCCTTGTTTATTTTGGATATGAAACCCTTATCAGATGTGTAGTTTGCAAATATTTTCCCCCATTCTGTAGGTTTTCTCTTTACTCTGTCGATTGTTTCCTTTGCTGTAGAATAGCTTTTTATTATGATGCAATCCTATTTGTCTATCTTTGCTTTTGTTGCCTGTGCTTTTGAAGTTATATCCAAAAATCGTTGCTCACAAAAATGTCACGTAGCTTTTTTTTCTATGGTTTTTCAATGAGTTTCACAGTTTTGGTTCTTATATATCAGCTTTTAATCCATTTTAAGCAGATTTTTGTATATGGTATGAGATAAGGATCTAATTTTATTATTCTGTATGTGGATATCCAGTTTTCCCAGCACCATATATTGAAGAAAGTGTCCTTTCTCCATGGTGTGTTCACAGTACCTTTGTTGAAAATTATTGGTTGTAAGTGCACAAATTTATTTCTGGAGTTCCTATTTTGTCCCATTGTTCTGCATGTCTGTTTTTATGCCAGTGTTGTGATGTTTTGGTTACTATAGCTATGTAGTATACTTTGAAATCAGGGAGTGTGACGCTTCCAGTTTTGTTCTTTTTGCTCAGTATCACACACTCCTTTCTAAACCTCATCATCCTTTAGGGTATATAACACAATTGATAAATGCACAGATATAATTACATGTATTTTCAAATAATTGATAACCAAAACTTGATAAGCAATCATAGTTTTACATACTAACTGGCAATTCCTTTCTAACTTGCCCTGAATCTTATTTTATAGATATACATTTCCAGGATGTTACATGAGCCTTCAGTTTAGCTCATCAATACTCAGCTATCCAAAAGTCCTCATTGTCTTGCTGCAGTTTTTCCCAATACCAGAGCCATATTCTTAGCTGGCTATGAAAAATGTTTTGAAGATGCATCTTCTCCAGAAATCTTTTGAGACTGATCTCCCCAAATATGAATGGTGCTAGGATTATTTTACTAATAATTGAACCGTCTAATGCTTTTCTCTTTGTTATTGATTTCTTTTGTGGCATTAATTTTTAAGGTGCTTGATTTCTGAGTTGGTTATTTGCTATATTAATCATATGTCTTTCAAGGTCTTGGCTTTGTTAATATTGTCTTAAGTGACTACAGAATGAAGACTTGTAACTTTCAGGTAAGGAGTCTGCCTGTTTTATTGAGGACAGTGTCCAATAAATGGCAAGATAACAGCAAGGGGAATCATTTGCCTGCGGGCCATTTGGTTAAAATTCTTCTCCCTTAGTTCTCATATACACATTATAATTTGCATTTTAATTTTAATATCTTCACAACCATGAAAGCATATTTAGGTAAATGTGCTAATTAGATCTTTGTAAACAAGCATATGTTATTTTGGTTTATGAAATTTAAAGGGCAATTAAAAACACATATATTTACTGCTTATAGGTGGGAGTGGGAATAACTTTAATCTGCAAAGTGTAAGTGAATCTGAGGAAAAAGCTAAATTAGACAGGCGCTGAATGATCTTTTGGAATAAACTAAAAGAAATTTGAAACTTCTCTTTAGAAAACCATAGAGCCAAACAATGCTACACATTGAGCCTCACCATAATTAAATCAAAATACTTGAAAATTATGTTTCAAACCTCTTTTCAACTAGTGTACTTAGCTTAGAGAAATCTTCAAAAGAAATCTGTGGTATGTGGATTGTTAATGAAAGCGTGTCATTCTTTCTCTGGTGACTTATCCGTTTTTATCAGTTTCACTGTGAAGAGCAGAGTGACATGTGACTGTGATAACTTAAGATGACATCTTATAGTGCAATCCATTATCTGAAAGATTTAAGGAAAAAGCTCTCTGAAAAACACAATTAAGAAAATAAATGTTTTTAGAAATATAATAAAGATCTTTTATGATTTTGGTTGAGGAACATCCATTTCTATAATATGATACGCTAAGGAAATCGTCTGCCAATCATCTAAATAACACTTGTATTTTGATTTTTCCTGGCTTGGCTTCTCCACAAAGAAACTAACAAATCATTAACAAGGAATAAGAACAAAAACATGTCTAAAGTGTTTTTAGAAATAGATTGAGGAAGTAGATTAAAAGGAGACTCAGAGAATAGAGACAGTGTTTTCTAAAAATATGGCCACGTTATAAATATGTATTTGTTTCCTCGCCATTAGAAATGGCAATATATTGTTTATTGTCTGGAGAGTTGGTCTTGGCTTTGTTTTTGGCTCCTGATCCTTGGTCTGAGTCTAAGGAACCAATAAAAATCTCTTGGTGTGCCTCATAAGTAACCCCAGATTGACCCCACTCCAGGAACTAAAGAATCTCATTACTTCAACAAATTATCCTGAACCTTGCTTTGGAATTATATTATTTATTTATTTGTACTAATTATATTATTTTCTGTTTGCCTTAGTTGATGTAAGAAGTCTTTAGTATCAGATCAGGATCATAATGTATAGATACAGAACTCCTTAAAAATAAACCCCAAATCTAAAATCAGGATTGAAAAAGGGACAGAAGTTAAATCAACCAAAGTAAATGTTTAAAATATGTATTCTTAGCTGTGCTTATTCAAATTGGTCAACTCTGAATATCTTAAAGATTCTTTTTCTTTAATTCCAGTGGTTACAGATTCTAAATTTCATCCGTTCCTTCTTGCCTTAAACTGTGATCTGTAACCTGTGCCTTCACTCAAATCACCCTTTCAACTCTTTTACAAACATCAAATAGCAAAGGGCAATATGGATATTTTATGAGACTTGCACAGATTAGAAACAAAAGTATGCACACAGGTTCAGGGGACTATGTGCAGCATTTCTGTAAGGAAATAGTGGGTGTGAGGTATAGAGAGAAAATTTTCCCATCATCAAGTTCCTGGACACTATGGTACTGCACTTGTCCCACTATAATTCCTTAAAAGTATAGCGACTATTTTTCACCTTTATAATAACTACAGTACTTCTAAAGAGCCACTACAATAGCAAGAGAATATCATCTGTTTTTCTTGGAGGTGGTAGTTTTCATCAAGCATATCAAGATATATGAGAAGATGGTATTTAAAATATTCAGCCAACAGTATGTCCTGGGCATGGACCAGAATGAACACTGGCTGAAGTACCTAAAGCAATATATTGAGGCCCCAGCTGTTTCTGAGATTGGGGACTTTTGTGAGGTCTACTCCAGTGCACATCTGGAGTAGATTCAGGAAATGTAAGCAGTAGATATTTACCAATTATACAAAAGTATTTCAATACCTGAACTGCTGTGGCCATACCAGGGCATGTTCACTAAATATCAGCCATGGACTTTGCAAATTTAAGCAAGCAGACATAAAAATAAGTCATACAGTCATTCTGATACTTTTGCCATTGCACATGCTCTCTCTCTCTCTCTCTCTCTGTCTCCCTCTCTATATATAATTTATTATATAATACATTATAATAATAGTATGTGTAATAATAAATAGCAGAAACTAATACCTACAAAATATATAATAACAACATATTAGGCACATTAGACATATTCTTATACCCAATTACATTTTTATTAATAGAACAAACATACTCAACAAGGCTGGATTGCAATTAATGCATAATTAATATGTATGTTACATAACTCACGTATAAACACAGAATATTTAACATTAGAATATTTTGTTATTATATTCTTGTTTGGAATTGCTTTCAAAGTCCATTTCTGTTCCACATAAAGACATTCATTTCAGGTTTTCATAGCCATAACTGACATATTTGAAAGGGGAAGTTTCGTGTGTATGAGATCATAGACCAAAGAGCATATTTGTAACCATTTTTGGTTGTTTTTGTCTGTTTCATTTAGTTTTTATAGAAACAGAATGGATTTGGAAGCTCACTGTAAACACTATGAAATGGTGAAGACTTAAGAAGCTTTTCTTAAATCTCTAAACTGCTAAGAGCTTCCTAGTATGACAAAATGGTGCCGTCTTTTAGTACTTAAATAGATATCTTTATTTGAGTGCTAAATAGTGTAGTAGTGTAGTGTTTCTTCATGAAACGACAGTTAAACTCAGTGGGTCGCATTTGTGCTTTGGGGTGTAAAGACCCCAAATACTAATCCGAGGAACCTAAAAGCACACCAGAACTTTCTGAAACTTTTCCCCCCACACTAGATGGGGTTTGGTCCCGGAGAAAAGTTTTACTTCTCTTCCCAGTGGGTCTTGTTTTAGAACTCTCCAGGGCAATGAGCTTCTCTGGTTTATCTTCCATCTTGTTCATTGTACCTAGTCTCCGACATGCAGCAATGAGTTAATAAAGGTTTTCTGAATTCATATAACTCACCTCCTGAAAGTTACCACCTGATGATCTGAAAAAACTATCTTCTCGACAAAAAGTTACTCATATATCTGCTTCTATAGATACAGTAGTCTCCCTTACCCGTGGTTTAGCTTTCTCTACTTTCAGTTAACTGCAGTCGACTGTGGTCTGAAACTATCACAGTATTTTGCAAGAGAGATAGAGAAAGAGAGAGAGAGAGAGACTATATTCATGTAAATTTTGTTACAGAAAACATGGCATATATAGGATTCAATGCTATCTGTGGTTTCAGGCATCCACTGGGGTCTTGGAACGTGTCACCCATGGATAAAGGGGGAACTACTCTGCTAGATTTGGTAAAAAGGCAGGCTAGTGGAGAGATCTTCTGAAAAAAGGGATAGGAAATGTTACTGAAGAGAAATAGAAAATCTTGTATGAATTTATTGAAAGCAAATGTTAGTAGAAGGTATTACATTTTTTATTATAATGTAGGTGACAGTGTGAGTGGGGAAAGATCTGTAACTGGAATAAGGGGATGAAATTTCCTATCTTCTAGCCATTACTCCAGTACATAAACGGCTAAAAAATAATGTATATCAAAGCAATGTAATAAAGGATTACTGTGATGAATTTTATGAGATTAAGCTGAAGTTAATTTCCTTATGCATTTAAGATTAATAAACTGCTAATTAGAATATGCAAATAAGGGTTTCTGAAGCCTAAAATATATTTCCTAGCACCTTGCCCATAAATCTCATTCAGTAACTATGTTGTTATGTAATTGGGGAATAACAGATTGATGAGTCAATCTAATTATGTGAAATTTACATGTGTATGGTATTTTATAATAAAGGACATGAACTAATGTTAAAGTAGAGGAAAATAGTTGTAACATTCATTACAGTTATTAATTACAAAATTTAACTTAGTTTGAAAGTACTTTGTGCCATATAAGCTATCAGCCACACCAAGTACTCTTACTACACATCTGGTGCATAATTGTCGGGTGAGACTGAGCCCATCAGCAATTATAGCAATTATTGGGACTCTCACATTTACAGCTCACACACGTCATACCCAAGCACATATTTCTGGAATATTGCTCATCACCCAGGGACCTAGATAACAACTAATTGCCTCATTATGCAAAGTGGGGAAAGGTATTCATATTTCTTACATCTTCTGTTCTACATTATACACATAGAGATGCCTGTTTGACAGTAAGCAAGACATAAAAGCATATTAGAATTATTTTTGTGCCCAGTTAAGATTTTTTGGTTTTGGCTTTAATTTTTTAATAAAGTCATCATCTTCATGAGGCTGAAGGACATAAAGCAATTTTAAAGCTATTATGAGTAAAAAACGTCTAAAGGGTTTACACACACATGAACACGATGAAGGAATTAGGAAGGACTCTAATGATCATACTGTTTACTACTTTGGCAAGATACCAAATGGAATAAGAATTAAAATTCTATTGCAAATTAATTCAACTGAATGGCCAGAATGCTAAGAAGTATTCGCGAAATTTTCTTTCATATAATATATAACATTTACTAATATATTCAAGTAACAAATTGAACTTTATACAGTTCACCTGTACTCTGTGTATTTGTCCAACAAATGTAATTAATTTAATCCCAATTTAAACAGGTAAAAAATGAAACTTTGATATATGCAAACTGCAATTTGTAGTTGATAGTGAGAAAATAGAAACTGCAGCCTTTGCAAGCTAGTTCTGTGTTCTTTATGTCTGTTTATTACCAGATCTATGTGTGTGAATAAAATTCAACCAAGAAATACCTGAGAAGATTGGTTTTGTGGGCATTTATAGCACACTCAGTGAAAATATAATATCACCAAGCCCACCATATTAGACTACTTTGATCTTATTTTTCTTACTTTAATCAATATATTATTAAATTTGACTTTATTTATAAAGATACTGGTATCAACACCAATTACCTTGTCCACATTATTATCTCTTCCAGCTTTTTCAGAGCAGTTTGAACAAATGAATAAAAACTGGAGGAACATAAAAGATTTCTAACTAATAAATATGGCATATGCATTATAATTTTAAAAGGGAAGAATTCTCAAGTTGTTATGTACACACTCAAGCTTTTTTTTTGGGGGGGGGCGGTATTCAGTTAGCACAATAACCCTCCAGAATCCATTATTATCCTGTCCTCACTGTGAACAAAATAGAAAATGTGGTTCCTTTCTCTTCTTTTTTTTATGACTGCCAAAATCTATGACAATTGGTGTTGATGCATGATTAATTACTAATGTTTCAACAGAGTAAGTCAGATTCAAATTGTAAAGGCATAAGTGAATTTAAAACCTACTTTTTCTTTCTTTGATAATTTCTCTACCAATGGATAAGAAGAGATAATGCTGGTTTGAAATTCCTGACAAAAACTTAAAATGGCTTTTACCCTGCCTGGTATACTATTATTTTATTCTAACTGTGAGAAAAGTAGTAATGAGATCATCTTATTTCAACTACCGTGACTTTAAAGAGAACAATGACAGATACAATTTTTCAACAAATTAGGTTGTTTTCTGAAATACTAACCAAGTTTGCCATTTCAGAATAAAATGTTATGAGAGCTGCTTCTGGCCCTAACGTGCCCTTATCAGCACGTGTGTTTTTCATGTGGTTAAGGTTTAACATTCATTCCAGCTTCACCTAGAGCTTGTCAGTGTGCTTTGTCACCATGGATTTTAAACACATTGAAGATAATAATTTCTACCCCTAAAATTATTAAAGCCCCACACGGAACTTTAAACTTTCAAAGAAAGAATTATTTTCAAATATGACACCGCTTTGTGTCTTGACTTTTAGATCCCTATAAAAGCCAACAGGCAAATTTGATTCAATGGGAATTCTTTGTACTGGCAAAAATGTTACACGAACGATAATATAGAAGACCCTCTGTTATCTAAAATTATGCTATTTATTACTTTAGCAAGTTCCAATAGAATAATCATTGATGGCCCTGAGGTGTCACATGATCCTGAATTGCTTAATTGTTACATATATTCAGGAAAATAATAATTTTAACTGCATCATGCTCTGTTCTAAGCTTCAAGAAACTGGTAATACAAATATTCTACATAATCTAGTATTCTACCTAAATATTTGATCATTTGTGACAACTACATTGAATGAGAGTTTACCATACTTTTTTAGCAAAAGAAAACAACATAGCTTAGTTAGCTATTGATGAGACCTACTAGAAGAAATTAAAACTGAGAAGTTACGATTTATCACAAAGCATTTGAATGAGTACCATGAGCACCATGTTAATTCATCGTGGCTATGACTCTTTGAGAATTCTGGGTTTCACAGATGGGTAGATCACTTCCTTTTCATGTAGCTTTTTTATATTGTTGACATAAGAGAATCTGAAGTATCATTTCTTCACATCCTATTTCACCTGTCACTGTCATCTCAAAAATCTATTTCCTCTTGCATAAAACCACAGTGCTTAAAGCTATAAAAGCAAACACAGCAGTGAGGAAATTTTCTTCTGGGTATGTTTGCCATATGGTTTAAAACAGAACTATTTGAACACCAAAATTAGCATTCCTGAACTTGTGTATACAGACTTTTGTTTTCTTTTCCCACCTGCATAAGGGTCAAGAATTCAGGCTTGCAGAATATCCTTTGAATTCTAAAACCTTGCTGAAAAATCATTTTTATGCTGCAGAGTGATGACTCTTGCTATCTTCTTATGATTGCAAGGGTTTCCAAGAGAAACAAGATGGATTTGACTTCTCTTGGAAATATAACTCAGAGTGTTTGAGAGAGTTAGAAGTTATTCTTCTGTGACTTTCTAGATACTCACTTTTAATTATAAGTAAAATATGTTTCAGATCCAAACACTGGTGACTTCATTCACTCATTCATTCAAAAAAAGTATTGTGTTTTCACTCATTCACTCATTCATTCAAAAAAAAGTATTGTGTTTTCACTATGTCTCCACAGATATTCTTGGCACATCAGATAACACAGTGAAAAAAACAGATGACAAATTGCCACCTTCTAAAGCTTATATTCTACAGGGGAAATAATAAAACAGAAACGTATACATACATGCCTGCATGTACGCGCACATAAATTTAATAGCATGACAGATGGTCATACTTCTATGGAAAAAATAAAGCAAGAAAAAGGAATAGTGAGTTTAGGATGAGGTTTGGAGGGTTAAAATTTGAACAAAAATTTGAAGGAGTTGAGAGTACAGATCTAATGCTATCTGGGGGGAAGATTGCTCCAAGCTCTAGGACTAGCAGGTATAAAAGGAATTTGCTGGGGAAGAACAAGGAGGACCATGTGGCCAGAAAGAGAAGCTAAGTAACCAGGAGTGAGGAGCAGACGTGTTGAGCCTGTGTGCAATTAAAGGTGATGTTGGTTTTCAGTGAGACGGAGTGCCACTGGTGGCATTTGAGCAGAGCAATGAAATGTTCTACTTAAAAAAAAATAAGCTCATTTTAGCTGCTATACACAAAGAAGCAGAGGTGCCAGTTAGGAGATTATTGAGTATTTTAGGAAGAGACAAGAGTGTCTTAGATCTGGGTGATAGTGATACAGGTGATGAGAATCAGACAGATTCTGGATATATCCTGAAGTTTGAGACATTTGGCTTTTGTATTCAATATGAAATATGACTGAAAGGATGAGCTGAAGGTATTCGATTTGAGCAAGGAAGAAGTTGCATTTATTAAAATACAAAAGAATGTAGAAAAAGAAGGCTTGGGAGAAATGTCAGAAGTTAGCTCTAGACTCTTGAAGTTTTACATTCAAAATAAATATCCAAGTGGGAATATTGAGTAGATGATTGCATATCTATGTTTGAATTTCAGAGAAGATGTGTATACTGAAGATATATATGTGGATTTTGTCAGTGTGGAATTGGTATTTAAATCCAGGGGTTCAATTAAAATCACCCAGAGAGTAATGTAGATAGAGAATGGGAGAGGTTTGAAGACTGAGCCTTGGGATATCCAAGACGCATAGTTTGTAGAGATGAGAAAAACCACAAAAGACAGAGAAGGAACAGCCAATTAAGTAAGAGTAAAATCAGAAGAGTTTAAGCTGTTCTGGAAGGAGGATTGATGTTTCTGCTGAAGTGATGCAGTGATATTGTGAATGTAATATACTTGAAAGACACCAAGAGGAGAGGTATTGGAGGCAGTAAATTTTTGCTTAACAAAAAAGCAAGGGAAAAGAACAGTAGATAGAGAGGGATAATATAAAAAAAAAGTTGTATAATTTTTAAAGAGAGGGTTATTAATGGGTACAAATTTACAGTTAGATAGAACTGTAAATAAGGCCCATTCAAGAGCTCAGAAGGGTAACTACAGTTAACATGTGTCTATTGTACATTTCAAAATAGCTCGGAGAGAATAATTCAAATGTTACTGGCATAAATAAAAGATAAATCTTTAAGGCAATGGATATTCTGGTTAACCCGATTTAACCTTTACAGATATATACATGTATGAAAGTAACACTCGTATCCCCAAAATATGAACATCTATTATGTATCAATTTTAAAAGTTGGCTAAAATAGCAGTACTTTTGTTAGAATGAATTTATAGAAAAATAAATGGTAATGTGTGAGAATGAAGAATTTCTGGAGAATTAAATTTGTGCAAGTAACCATGGAATACAGTGTTCAAATGGGTGCATTGCCTTGTATACAAGTAAGGATAGTTTATCCAGAGTGATAGGAGAGGTCTATGGGCTCATTCACAGGTCAGTCTGTGAATATTGTGATGAAAGCTTTGGGATATTTTTTCTGATTTTCTTGTTTCCTTAGTGAAGTAAGAAGCTGAGAATGAGAAAGTGTAGAAGCTTAAGAAGGAAATGTTAGGCAATAATGATCAAGGAAAGAGGTAGAATGAATGAAATAAATGTCAGTAGTAGATGGGCAGATGGCAACAGAGGCTCACATGGGTTTAAGTGTCACAAAGACCATGCTTCATATTCTTATGGTTTTTCTAGAGCCATATTTGGCCATGGGTAAGAGGAGTAATTTAACCATTGTACAGAGATTCTCTAACTGTATATACAGCAGAAACAGAGTAGCAAACATAAGTAAATAAATGTAATGACTAATTATGGGGGAGGAGCAAATTAAAAGCATGAGGAAAAAAGAGAAGGCAAGGAGCAGAATCAATACATTGTTAAGTTCTAATGCTGAAGTTAGGGTACTGAGAGCAAACTCTCATCTTCTCTATGATAACATCCATATTTAAATAAAATCTGTGTACACAAACATTCTGATACAGTATAGCATCTTCCATTTTCCATTGAGAATGATTCTCATCCATTTGTGCTATTCCCATTTTGCAAAGAGGACCTTCTTATATTGGGAAATTTTAATTATTATAAATGCTCTGCATATAGTCCCTGCTGATGGAATCTAGTTTTCATTGATGGACGAATGTACTCAATCATAATGCGGAAGACGGCTACATGGTATCCTCCACCAACAACTATTGTTTCTATTCTTCTCTCTCCTTTCTTTAAATTTTTTGCCTTTAAAAAATATATCTTCTTACCATTTGACCCATTCCTGGGAAGGCTGTTCTTATCAGCAGACATTTCTGGAAATAAAGAGAGAAATTGTAGAAGGGAGACCAGTTATTAAAGAATAAAATGTCGATAGACCCAAAGAGAGATTTAATTTTAAAAAGCAAAGCTAAAAATACAAAAATAGAAAAAACGCAAACAAAACCTCTTAAACTCTCAAATGCCTGAAAAAGTACTTTTCAAATGAAAGCAGGCATCCTAACTTCACATTTCCACCCCTATTTATCTCTTCCACACTTGAGCCTCACAGCTCACGTAGCTGCCTTTCTCCTGAGTATGACAGCTCAATTCCCAGAACAGCCTATCAGGTCACAAACCATAACTGATCATTTTTGTGTGCTTCTTGGATTCTGTTTGCCTGGAAGCAGCTTTTCTTTTAACATTATTTTTCGCCTAAAGATGGAAATGGAAGAGAGGAAAATAAAAATGCAAGCCTAAGACTGAGAGGTTCCATACCAGTGAGCCTGGCAACAGGTTGAGCATGAATCGTAGGGAAAAGTTAGAGACCACACCAGCCTCTGTGGTTACACTATGCTGCAGACAAGAGGGCAAGTTAAATTGCAGGACTACTTACAAGAATTTTGTGAACAGCTGAATGTTATAACTGTCATGAATACCTATATCACCTAAGTTCACCAAATGAAACTCACTTGTGAATTCCCCACCATACACATGTCAACACTTTGAGGTTTTAATGATTTTCTTAAACAACAGCATACAATAAGGAGTCACTCAAAATGCAGTGCTGGGAATGTTGTAAGAAACAGTTATTCCCCTTATTTAACCAAATTTTCCGTCAAAAACTGCATAATTCCAAGTTTCTGGATCTTATTTAACCCTTGGGGAAAAACCAGTACTTGAATTAAATATAACATTATTCCTGAAGTATTACAGAATTTTTTTTTATTATTTCTTGAAAGCAGAGTATTCATAATTACTACTTTTTTTTTTTTTTTTTTTTTTTTTTTTGAGACGGCATCTTGCCCTGTTGCCCAGGCTGGAGTTCAGTGGCACGATCTGATCTCAGCTCACTGCAACCTCCACCTCCCTGGTTCAAGCGATTTTCCTGTCCCAGACCCCTGAGTAGCTGGGATTACAGTTACGCACCACCATGCCCAGCTAATTCTTTGTGTTCTTAGTAGAGACAGGGTTTCACCAAATCGGCCAGGCTTTGAACTCCTGACCTCAAGTGATCCTCCCACCTCAGCCTCCCAAAGTGCTGGGATTACAGGCATGAGCCACCACGCCCAGTCTCATAATTACTTTGATCTACCTCTCATATAATTAAAGAAATCATTCTATCATCTTTTCTATCATGTTATTCTCTTTACACATTTGTCCAATTTCTTTCTGCTCCTCTGTGGTGACAATTTTTAAATCTTCATTTGTTACTGCATTATTATATACTGATCAAAACACTTACCAAAATATACTTTGTGCTAAACATTTCATTGTGCACTTTTTCGCCTGTGGATGATTACAAAATAAAATAAAAACACAGCTTCAGCTCTGAAAGTATGATACAGATAAATATGACTGTGACAATTTTGTGTGATTAAAGATAAGTGAGATTATTGAAGAAAGTAAGTTTTCCTAGAGTCAGGATTTGAATTAGGGGTTATTCACAGAAAGAATAGAAAACAAATTTCAAATTGGAGGAGAGAACATGTGGAAAAGCTAGATTTGACCACTATGACTTACCACCTCCCCTTTTATTTCAGCAGCATTTTCCTTTAAACTAAAACAACAATGCAAATTGTGCCAGTTTTTTCTCTCTGTAGGTCGTGTGGCCCGAGGAACCACAATGTAGTAGCCAATCAGTGCCAAGCATCCTTCACCAAATTCCCCCTCCAGTCTCCCTTCCTTCCTTTCTTCCTTATTGTGTACAGAGAGTGCCCAGAAAAGAATCTTATTGCTGTCTTTTCCAATAATTTACAGGATAAATTCCAGATCCTTAGCACGGCCCACACTTTTCTCTGTGTTGTGGCCCTTGCTCTGCTGGCAGTTTCCTTTCTCCAAAATGACGTTTTTTCCCTGTCCACCAGGCAAACTGCCTAATATTTCAAGATGCAACTCAGATACCACCTTTTTTATAAAGTTTTCCCTTAGGCAAAATGTCTAATCTTTTCTCTTCTTCTTTAAAACTAAACAGGTTTCTTTCATTGTATTGCATTTATGTGTAGCTTTCCTGTGAGATTTTTGAAGTCAGGGTCCCTTCACTCATCATTACATCAATACATCATTACCGACCAATTACTATACTCACACATTGTACCAGGTATTTATGATGATGATGACCAAAATCATACATAGACTCTAGCTTCATGAAGTTTATCAAGTAACAAAAAAGGTATCCACAAATATTATGCAAATAATTAATCTTAATATATCATAAAGGAAAATTGCATAGCAATATAGAAACAGATCAAGGAGAACAAATAGATTCTGGGCTGTTGGGGTGGGAGGCAATATTAGGATTCACAATTTGTATGTGTATATACTTTTCTTTTGATAAATTAGAATCATTTATAAAACTTTTAAAGTTTTTCTTTTAATTATCATTGTATATTTGAATAATACAATTAATCATCCACTTTGAGTTGTATTGACCTTAAATTGTATATTTTGTTTCTCCACTGTAGAGATGAAAAAAATTATATTGTATTTGCAATGTAATTATGGCTTCTTATACTTCCCCCTACTCTGCCTCAAAATTTTGGTTAGTTATATTATTATTTCAGTTTTTCTAGCAGTTATCTTTATATAGTGGTGAACTTGTGACTGGCTTTTAAGTCCAATTCCAAAATAAATCTGGTTGATAATTTTTGTTTGTTAATGAGTAAAACAAAGGGAAAACAGTGAAGAAAAATGTCAGAACTTCACTCATTCATCAAAGATATAAATGACTTAATCATAGATCACAGTAATTCAATTAGATTAATTTGATTAATTCAATTATGATTGATTGATCATAGATCAGGTTTTAAGTTCTGAAAAAAGATTTTCTCCATTTTTTGGTGCTATTCTATATGTAATGACTACAGACACAATACACTTTTAAGTTTCATCTGTATTATTAACATTTTCTTACTTTCTCTCTTCAGTTTGACAGTCAGAAAAGCAGTAAGTCAAAACCTGATTTGCAGCATTTGTCAATTTTCATGGTATAAATATTCCCTGTGTGGCTTATTTAAAGCTTCCAGCCTACCCTCATGGAATGCAGAGAAGGGCGCAGAGAGATAATACATGTTGTTTGAAAGACTCAATATTCTCACAATATCTACTCTTCCTAACTTGATCTACAGATTCAATGCAATCACAATTAAAGTCTGAGTAAGCTATTTTGTGAATGTTGACAAAGTGATCACCAGCAACATACTACAATGTAGAATTTCCCCCACACATTTGCAGTGTCAAGAGCATAGATACTAGTAAAGTGTAGTAAAATCCATAACTTATTTAATTGCAAATGTATATGCTTAATAGTTTCAATAAGATTTATTTTATTTTTAGAGAAGTTTTAGGTTTACAGCAAAATTAAGCAGAAAATACAGTTTCCATATTCCCTCATCCTCACCCATACACAGACTCCCCTACTATCAACATCCCACACCAGAGTGGCTTGATTTGTTACAATCAATAAACCTATGCAGACACGTCATTATCAATCCCACTCAACAGTTTACATTAGGGTTCACACTTGGTGTTGTACATACATGGGTTTTGACAGATGTGTAATGACGTGTGTCTACTATTGTAGTATCACACAGAATGTTCCACTGCCCTAAAAATCCTCTGCTCTGCTTATTCATCACTCCACTTCTCCAGACTCTGACAACTATTGATCTTCTTGCTGTCTCCATGGTTTTGCCTTTTCCAGAATGTCATGTAGTCAGAATCATACAGTATTGCCTTTTCAAATTGGCTTCTTTCATGTAATAATATGCATTTAAGCTTCCTTTGTGTCTTTTCAAGGCTCAATATCTCATTTCATTTTAGCACTGAGTAATTTGTCATTGCAATCTACCACAGTTTATTTATCCACTTACCTACTGAAGGACATCTTGATTGCTTCCACTGGCAATTATGAAGAAAGTTACTATAAACATCCTTACACAGACTTTTGTGTGAACATAACTTTTCAACTCCTTTGGGTAAATACCAAACAACACTATTGCTGTATCCTATGGTAAGAGGAAGTACAGGTTTGTGACACACTACCAAAACTGTCTTCCAAAGTGGCCATACCATTTTGCATTTTCACCAACAATAATAAGAGCTCCAGCTGCTTCACGTTCTTGGCAGCATTTGGTGTTGTCAACGTTCTAGATTTTGGCAATTCTAATAGGTGTGCAGTAGTATCTAATTGTCATTTTAATTTCTCTGATGACATCAGCATTTTTCTTATGTTTATCTGCCATCTGTATATCTTCTTCAATGAAGTATATGTTAAGATATTTGGACCATTTTTAATTGAGTTGTTTTCCTATTATTGTGTTTTAAGAGGGCTTTTTTTTGGTATAGTTTGGGTGACACTCCTCTATCAGATGTCTTTTGCACATATTTTCTTCTAGTCTGTGACTTGTCTCTTTATTCTCTTGACATGCTCCTTCATAGAGCAGAAAACTTAATAAAATCTATCTTACCATTTTTTTCATAAAGTGTGCCTTGGATGTTGTATCTAAAAAGTCATGCTGACACCATAGATCATCTAGATTTTCTCCCTTGTCATTTCCAGGAGTTGTACAGTTTTGCATTTCACATTTACGTCTATAATTCATTTTTAAGTTCATTTTTGTGAAGGGTTCAAGGTGTGCGTCTAGATTATTTATTTATTTAGTTAGTTATTTTGCTCATGGATGTCCCTTTATTCCAGCATCCTTTGTTGAAGAAAACTATCCTTTCTTCATTTTAGTTCCTGTGTCAAGATCACTTGGCTATATTTACACAGATGTATTCCTGCGCTCTTTGTTCTGTTCAGCTAATCTATTTGTCTAATCTTTTGCCAACACGACACTGTCTTATTACTTTTGCTTTACAATAAATTTTAAGCTTGGGTAGTGTCAGTCCTCCAACTTTAATCTTCTTTACTATTGTTCACTATTTGGAGTATCTTGCTCCTCCACATAATCTTTCAAGATCACTTTGTCAACATTCACAAAATAGCTTACTCAGATTTTAATTGGGATTGCATTGAATCTGTAGATCAACCTAGGAAGAGTAGATATTCTGGTAATATTGAGGCTTTCAAGCAACACGTATTAGCTCTCTATTTATTTAGTTCTTTGATTTCTTTCATCAGTTTTATAGTTTTTCTGTTATAGTTCTTGTGCATATTTTGTTAGTTTATTTCCAGGTATATCATTTTGGGGGGTGCTGGTATAAGTGGTATTGTGCTTTGAATTTCAAATCTTACTTATTTATTGCTGGTATATAGTAAAGTGATTGACTTTTGTACTTTGACCTTGCAACCTTACTACAATTTCTTATTAGTTCAGATAGTTTTTGTTGTTGTTGATTCTTTCAGATTTCCTACACAGACAATGATGTCATCTGTGAACACACACACACAGTTTTATTTCTTCCTCTCCAATATGTATACCTTTTCTTTTATTTTCTTGTCTTACTGCATTAGCTAGGACTTTCAGTACAATATTGAAAAGCAGTGGCGAGAGGAGACATCCTTGCCTTGTTCACCTGATCTTAGTGGGAGAACTTCAAGTTTCTAACTATTAAATACATTAGCCATAGAACTTTGTGAATATATTTTATCAAGTAGGAAGTTCCCCTTTATTACTACTTTACTGAATGCTTTGTTTTTTAATCATGAGTGGGTATTGGATTTTATCAAATGCTTTTTCTTCATCTCTTGATATGATCATGTGATTTCTCTTCTTTAACCCATTGACATGATGGATTACATTAACTGATTTTTAAATGTTGTACCAGTCTTGCATATCTTGAATAAATCACAGTTGTTCATAGTATAAAGTTCTTTCTATATATTGCTGGATTGGATATGCTAATATTTTGTTGAGGATTTTTATATATATATTCATGAGAGAGAGTGATCTGTAGTTTTCTTTTCTTATAATGTGTTTCTCTGGTTTTGGTATTCCTCACAGTATGAGTTAGGACATATTCCCTCTACTTCTACCTTCTAAATGAGATTCTAGAGAGTTGATATAAATTTCTTCCTTAATTACCTGGTAAAACTTACCAATAAGTTGATCTGGGCCTGCTGTTTCCTGATTTAGAAGTTTATTAATTATTGATTCAGTTTCTTTAATAGATACAGCCCTATTCAGATTGTCAATTTATTCTCATGCGAGTTTTAGCATGCTGTGTTTTTCAAAGAATTGACCCATTTCATCTAGGTCATCAAAATAGTGGATTTAGAATTTTTCACATAATTCATTTGTTATTCATTTAATGTCCATGGGACCTGTAGTGATGGCACCTCTTTCATTTCTGATATTAGTAGTCGATGCCTTCTGTCTCCTTTTTTCTCAGTTATCCTGGCAGGAGGCTTATCAATGTTACTGATCTTTTTGAAGAACCTGTTTTCAGTTTTGTTGATTTTCTCCATTAATTTCCTGTTTTCAATTTTATTACTTTCTGCTCTAATTTTCATTATTTTTTTCCCCTTTGCCTACTTTGGAATTAATTTACTCTTCTTTCTTTAGCTTTTTAAAAAACATTCCAAGGTAGAAGTTTAGATGGCTGATTTTAGATCTTTCTTTTTTTCTAATATATGCATTTGGTGTAACAATTTTCCTCTAAGCACGCCTTTCACTGCATCCCACACATTTTGATAAGTTGGGATTTCATTTTAATTTAGTGCAAAATATTTTTAAATTTTTCTTGAAATTTATTTTTTCTAAATAACACATATCTTCTTTAGAAGCATGTTATGTGATCCCAAATATTTTGAAAATTTCCAACTATCTTTCTATTATTGATTTTTCATTTAATTCTATTTTGGTGTGAGAACAGACACTGTATGATTTGTATTATTTTAAATTTGTTAAGGTGTGTGTTATTACCCAGAACGTCATCTATCTTGTTGAATATTTTATGTGAGCCTGAGAGCAATGTGCCTTTTGTGGTTGTTAGATGAAGTAGTCTATAGGTGCTGACTGTACCTAGTTGACCTAGTGTTTTTGAGTTCACCTATGGCCTTACTGATTTTCTGCCTGCTAAATCTGTTAATTTATGGATGAGGGGTATCGAAATTGCCAAGTATAATAGTGGGACTTAATCTAATTCTCTGAATCTAATTCTCTGGACAGTTCTATCAATTTTTACTTTAAGTATTTTTACATTCTGGCTGGTGTGGTGGCTCATGCCTGTAATCCCAGCACTTTAGGAGGCCAAGGCGGTGGATCACAGGTCAGGAGTTCAAGACCAGCCTGGCCAACATGGTGAAACACTGTCTCTACTAAAAATACAAAAAGTAGCTAGGCATGGTGGTGCATGTCTGTAATCCCAGCTACTCTGGAGACTGAGGCAGGAGAATCTCTTGAACTTGGGAGGCGGAGGTTGCAGTGAGCTGAGATTGTGCACTGCACTCCAACCTGGGCAACAGAGTGAGACTCCATCTCAAAAAAATAAAAAAATTTAAAAAATTTAAAAAAATATATTTACATTCTGTTTTTAGAAAACAGACATCTAAGTAAAGAATTGTTATGTCTTTTGGCAGGGGGGATTGACCCCTTTATCATTATGCAATGCTCCACTTTCCTGACAACTTTTCTTGCTGTGAAATCTGCCCTGTCTGAAATTAATACAGCTACTTCCACTTTCTTTTGCTTCATGTTAGCATGATCCATGTTTCTCTATCCATTTATTTTTAATCCATATTTGTCTTTACATTTAAAGTGAATTTCATGTACAACACATATTGTTAGGTTTTGGTTTTGTGTTCAGTCTGACAATCTCTGTCTTTTAATTGGGGAATTTAGACCATTGACATTTAAGGTAAATATTGATGTCGTCCAATTAATATCTATAATACTTGGGTTTGGTTTTAATCTTTTGCCCATGTTCTTTGTTCCTGTTTTGATCTTTCACACATTTTCTGCTTTTTGTGGTTTTGGGGATTTTATATGACTCTATCCTCTCTCTTTTCTTAGTGTATCAATTTTACTTCTTTGTTTCAGCTTTTTAAGTGGTTGCCCTAGGGTTTGCAATAAACATTTGCAACTAATTCAAATCTACTTTCAAATAACTGTCACAGGTAGTGCAAATACTTTATAATAACAAAATATTTTGAATCCCTCCTCCATATACATAAACATAGAGTACATTATTATTACCATGAACAACCTGTTGTCTGTTAGATAAATTAAGAATAAGAAAAATAAAAGTTTTTGTTGTATCTTCCCTTATTCATTCTTTAGTGTTCTTCCTTTATGTAGATCTAGTTTCTGACCTATATCATTTTTGTTTCCTCTGAATAACTTCATTTAACATTTTTTTGCAAGTCAGATCTACGGGCAACAAATTTCCTCTATCTCTATTTGTCTGAGAAAGTCCCTATTTTTCCTTCATTTTTGAAGGATAGTTTTGCAGAGTACAGAATTCCTGGTTGGCTGATTTTTTTCTTTCCACTCTCAACACATTAAATATGTAATTCTACTCTCTTCTTGTTTGCATAGTCTCTGAGGAGATGTCACATGTACTTTTATAAGTGAAGTGTTTTTCCCTCCCACGGGCTTATTTCAAAATTTTTTCTTTATCTGATTTTATGAGGTTTGAATATGATGTGCCTAAGTATAGTTTTTAAATTTTCATTTTTTGGCATTTATCCTGCTTGGTTTCCTTTCAGCTTCCTGTTTCTGTAGTTTGATGTCTGCAATAGTGACTGAGAATTTTTCCAAGTTAATGTGTGGTTTGGAAGTTTCTATTATCACATCCTCACACTCAGAGATTCTTTCTTCAACCACGTTCAGTCTACTAATTAAATGTCAGTCACCAAAGCCATTCTTCATTTCTATTACAGTGTTTTTATTCCTTAGCATTTCTTTTTTATTCTTTCTTCGAATAGCCATCTCTCTGCTGACATTGTTTATTTGTTCTTAAATGTTGTCTATGTTTTTCCTATTAAAGCTTTTTAGCATATTAATTATAGTTTTAAAAAATTCCTTTTCTGATAATTCCAACATCCCTATCATATCTGACTCTGGTTCTGATGCTAATTCAGTCTCTTCACCTGTGTTTTTTTTTTTTGTTTTTTGCCTTTATTGATATAGTGATATGTTGTTGGGGAGCGGGGAAGCATTCTATGATTAGGTCTCAGTCTGTCGGTGAGCTTGTGCCTCTGGGCTATGGACTTCACAAGTTTCTGCCAACCCCTTTATGTGGGACAGGATGACTGCAGGGGACCACAGCTGTGCATTTCCCCTCCCCTCGGTAAGTGAGGCTCTCATACAACCTCAGAAGATTCGGCTCTGGTAAAATAGTTTCTCCTGTGGGTAGGCCTTGTTAAGAAGAATGGAAGGCTCTGATGTATTTCAAAATGGTAACATTTCCTCTCTCCCTACTAGAAGCAAAAGGGACTGTTTTCCAATATTGACTGTGAGAATCTAGTGGAACTCTTGTAGGGGAGACTTATAGAAGTATGAGGACCCCCTACGACTGAGTGCCCTGGAGTTTTTGTCTTTCAAGCTTGTCCACACTGAACCTCCAGAAATTCATTAATTACAGTTTAGGGTTTCCTACCCTGGTACTGGCTCATAATGAGATTTCTGCTCATGGATTTCTGTTTGGTTATTAAGTTGTAATTTTCCGTGTCCACCTGTCTATCTCTCCAACGTTGCCCTGTGGTTTGCTCTATGAGTACCCTTCTCTGATGGGTTCAAGAAGAGTTGTATTTTTTCATTTAGATCAGATTTTTACTTACTGTTAGGACAGACTGAAAATACCTAATCTCCTTATATACCAGAACAGAAATCAGGAGTTTCTACTTTATTTTTCAGTTATGGCTTTTTTTAACAACTGGTTTGCAAATTTCCTGAAAATTTAACAATTGCCTCTTGTGAGTTTGGGGTAGGAAAGAGAAGGGGCTCCAACACACTATTACCTTTATACCATTACATCACATATTTAAACTTCTATTATTGATAGATTTGTTTTAAAATAGTGTCAGTTACCAACTGTCTATTAAATGTGAAAAAAAGTTACTGTTTCTTCTTTCTTCTCTTCCTATCCACACTTAAGCTTTTCAGTTCACTGCTACATTTTATTATTTAAGTCCCTGTGAAAACCAATGACAGGACTTTTTTTTTCAGACAGGGTCTTGCTCTGTTGTCAAGGCTAAAGTGCAGTAGCACAGTCATGCTCACTGCTGTCCTGAACCCCGGGCTCAAGTGATTTTCCCGCCTCAGCCTCTCAGTTCATTTTTCTATCTTATTTTGCAGATATGGGGTTTTGCCATATTGTCCAGACTGGTCTTGAGCTTCTGGGCTCAAGCAGTACCCTGCCTCAGCCTCCCAAAATCCTGGGATTACTGGCATGAGCACATTATTGAATATTATCAGAAATACTAACCAAAATAATTAGAATAAATAAATAAATACCTTCGAGGAAAAAAATCATTATCAACAACAAACTTATCAAGTGAAGGAGTGGGACAGATCTTTCTAAGAAGGAAACAGAAGTCAGACTTTATAAAGCAAAGACTGACCAATAGAACTAAAGAAGAACTTGATAAATTTGACTACATGTAAACACTAATTCATATGAGAGGAAAAGGGGTAATCTTGCCCTTAATACATACTTATAACTTAATGTTTAGATTATAACTTGATTTTTAAAAAGAGTAAATATATAAAGGGTTATCCAGGTGACTTAAGCAAGCCGAATGGGTTGGAGTTCATGCTTCATCTCCACTAAAATTCTATTTTTTTAAAAAAAAAGCTTTTTAAAAGATGGCTTTCATAAAAAGAATGAATTCATGTCCTTTGCAGGGACATGGATGAAGCAGGAAACCATCATTCTCTGCAAACTAACACAGGAACAGAAAACCAAACACCTGATGCTCTCACTCATAACTGGGATTTGAACAATGAGAACACATGGACACAGGGAGGGGAACATCACACACCGGGGCCTGTCGGGGGGTGGGCGTAAGGGGAGTGATAGCATTAGGAGAACTACCTAATGTAGATGATAGGTTGATGGGTGCAGCAAACCACCATGGCATGTGTATACCGATGTAACAAACCTGCACGTTCTGCACATGTATCCCAGAACTTAAGATATAATAAAAAATAAATAAAAAGATGGATTTAATATTACAGAAAAGTCATGAAGATAGTTTTTCATTTTATTTTAAATTTTGTATTGATGTGAAAGTCACAAAATATAAAATTAACCATTTTAAAATGAACAATGCTGTGGCAATATTCATTAGCAGGATTTGTAAGTTCTCCCAACTAAACAGACGTGGTATATTCAGTTTAACATAAAACACATGTCAACATTTATAATGTTGTGCAGTAGCCACATCTGTCTAGTCCTAAACATTTCATCACTTCCCACAAAATTTCTAGACCCACCAAGCAGTTACTTCCCACTCTCAGCTCCTTCAGCTCCTGGCAACTATCAGTCTGTCTTCCTGTCTCTGGATTTACCTATTCTGAACATTTTGTATAAATGGAATCACACAATATGTGACTTTTTATGTCTGGCTTCTTGTACTTAGCATAATGTTTTTGAGGTTCATCCACCTACTCTTTTTAATGGCTTTTCAGGTTCTCACACTGACAATGTGGAAAATGTATTATTTTCCTGCTTTATTCACAGCCTCTCTTTGCTTTTCACGCTGTATTGCTAATGACCAGAATCATAACTAGTCCTAAGTAGAGCTGAAATTTTTCCCTTCAAAGGCTTTTTCTTTCAGTTTCCTAGTTGTATCAAAAAAGTAAATGTAGCTACGTAGAGTAGGTAATGATATCAGTAAGGATATGATGCTATAATTTACCATGGATTAAAATGCTTCAGAAAAATTACCCAGGGATAAGTATGAATTATTAACATTTAATGAAATACAGCTTGGGGCCACCAGGTCACCGCTCCAGGAGGGCCGTTCACATGGAGGCCCAGAGTCATAGAAGGTGACCCAGGTGCGTATAACTGCACCAGACCATTCCCCTCATGATTACAACTATTTTACTTTATTCAACTAAATTTTATGCCTATCCACTTCAAATTCATTCCCAGACATTGTACTCACCATTCGCCACTTTTACTGTCAGAAGGCAAGAAGTTTAAAAGCCACAAAACGTATGCCTGAAAGATGAAAGAATGGAGTCACAGTATTAGTGCTAAACTGAAGAAATATCAGAAGGAAGAAACGAAAGCACAAGTAAAGTGATTGAAACTTGGAAACTTATTGGTGTTTTATGACTAGACACGATTGCTCCCATAGTGCTATACTGAAGACAGTGCCAGCCTCCAGATGAAAAGCTGACATGAGAGTGGTGTGAAACCAGTGTTAAGTATTTTGCCTGCAAGAAATTGCGTAGAACGAGAGCAGTCCCTAAACTCCTTAGTATCATTTACTATGTTTACTTGTAACTATTACTCATCATTTGGCCCGCTGGGTCTCCTTTTGTACTGGAATGGCCCTGCTAAGGGACTCCCTGTCGTGGACTAATTCTGGAGAGTGGAACACCGCTGGGCAGGGGAGCTCTGTGCTGTGAAATCTGAAGCTAAGAGGACGGATGGCATTTAGTTTAGTGCATTCCTCCGCAGATGCTCATTTAATTTTTAAAAATGTCTCTGAACTGCTGGGACAGTTCTTCCTGGATTTTGTGTAGTTCTCTTCAGTTACACACGTAACTCCTTAGAGATGCATTTTGCTAGTGAGGTCTTTCAATACGTCACGCTCTTTTCATTTAAACTTAGACATTTTAGATGTTGGGCCATTGTAGCTGAATATTTCTCTTCCCTTGCCTTCATGTAAAATGACCCTAGTGTAAAGTATAAACCTGGTTTGTTTGCAAGGAAAATGCACTCTTCAGTTTCGTGTTTCTAGGTGAAGGAGTCTGTCAAAGTGCTGCCTGTCATTAATGATAACTAGTAGGTCAGTTTGCTTTACTGTAACATTAATTTATCATGTGACTGGTAAGTATCATGTAAGTGTGAGAATACAGCCAATAAAAGCCATAAAAATAAGTCAACTGCTAAGAGGTATTTCAATTTTTTTTAGAAATTCACTGGGTGAGTTGTCACTGATACATTTTATTAAACAACTGTTTCACCAAACAGTGAAAATCAGGTGAGAAATTTGTCTTCTAACAGCTTTTTTCATAATTTCCATTAATCCATATTAAATTTGCTTTCTTATTGGAGGCTATTTTAAGTAGTCTTTTATCAGAATCAGAAATTTTATACTAATCCTACCTTTTAGTTATGAACGTTAGAATATTCATTAACAGGATTTGTAAGTTCTCCCAACTAAACAGACGTGGTATATTCAGTTTAACATAAAACCCATACCAGAAAACTTCATTCTAGTTATAAAGCCCAACTTTCCTTAAACCTCGATATCATTTGATCCTCAAACTAAAATCTCTTGAGACTACCAGTTATGCTATACTTTCATTACAGTGTGGAAGGAACCCTGTTAGAGACACAGTATACCTAAGTTTTGGGTCCAGCTCTCTCTAACTACCTGCATGAACAGGAGCTTGTTATTGTACCTGTTTCCTCATCTGGGTGAAAAAGGATTTGAAGTAGAACAGTACTTCTTCACCAGGAGACCTCAGATCACTTTATTATTTTTTTTTTTTCTGAAATATACTTGTCCATATCTCTCTGCCATCCTTCAATCCCATTCTGATGTAATGAAGCTGGAGTGGTTAATTTCCAGTTAAATTTGTCCTGGATAGATGACATCTCTTGTTGGATCCACCTCTACAAGATATGACTCTGAAATCACAAGAGCTGGGGTTGCAGCATTTGCAGCAGTAATTGTATCAATGGCATCAATAGTGTTATAAAAAGTGTTTATATCTAGTTCTAGCAATGAAAGTCTTAATTAGATGTTCTCATAAAAATCAGAACAAATGCAACTTTCTGATTAAAATAAATGGATTAGCTGTTTCTCAATCTGTTATGACAATAAACCTATTTCTGGACCAAAAATCTTGATGTGTAATGTAAGATATGGTCCAACATATGTTTCAGTAAGAATAAAGAATATTTAAAAGTATAATGGTCTTCACTAGACTTCTCAGTGGGAAAATGGCACAGAATGGGAGTTCTGTAACCTCTGCTTCCTTTAGTAACCCCACCCCAGAGCCAGAAGACCAATAGGTCAGACCAGGAAAAGTAGTAGGAGCAGAACTTTCTGAGGCTTGAAGATGGAGTGTCAATTAGTGATCTGAGAAAAACTGCTTTATCTCTCTTGTTAATGTTTGGCTCTGTAGGAAAGGCTGACTTCGTGAACGTGTGGCCTGTGTAGTCACAGACGGCCCCAAGTTCAGAAAGGCCTCGTGTTATTGTAATGCTCTGCTGTTATGATCTTGAAATTCTTAATCTTTTTAAACAAGGGGCCTGCATTTTCATTTTGTACTGGGCTCTGCAAATTAGGTAGCCAGTCCTGCTTGTAACAATGAAACTAACACCCCCTGCCCCAGGAAAACCAAGCAGTTCTTATCATTTTTTCGCTTTACTTTTGCCTTTAAAAGTCACTATTTATTTACGTTGTTCAAGCAATGGCGGGAAGTGTCACTTTCCCTGGCTGCCACCTGCACTTGAGGTGCATAGCAAGCCTGTCCTCTTCAGTTCTAATGACCTGTCCGTTCTAACCACTGCAGCTGTTTCCTGAACCCTTCTCCATACACCAACCACATTACCAACCTCCCCTTCCCATAGAGAGAAGACAATTTGCTTCCTAATGCTCAGATCACTCTAGTAAGAACACTGCAAAAACGGACAACTAAGGCAAGTGGCCACCTACTAGTTCTCATACACTGGACTCTCTAGCAGTAATGAATTTCTGTGATTATTTCCTTGCTACTAATAAAATACTAGCTGGAAAAGTGGTCAAGTGACGAGCCACCAGATTTTTATTTCTTCTTCAAGCATTTAATAGCCAACTATAGGGCCCTGGGCATTTACTGAAAGGCAATTTCAGTTATGTTAGTAAATTGCTATTTAGGACAACAGATCAACAAAATAACTTAAATTATTAGATCTGTAATTTAGGAATTTACAGAGTAAGAACAAAAAGTACTTTTTCATTTTATATATTCAAAGCAATTGATCCATGATTTTTGGATACATAATAGCTGTATGTATTTATGAGATACATGTGATATTTTGTTCCATGCACAGAAAGTGTGATGAGAAAGTCAGAGTATTTGGAGTGTCTGTCATCTGGAGTATACATCATTTCTATGTGTTGGGAACATTTCAAGTTCTCTCTTCTAGCTGTTTTGAAACATACATTTTTGTTAACTGTAGTCACCCTGCTGTGCTACTGAATATTGACACTTATTCCTTCTACCTAAAAGTATGTTTGCACTCATTACCCAACTTCTCTTCATCTCAGTCCCCCATGCACACACCCTTCCCAGTCTCTGGTAACCATTATTCTACTCTCTACCTCCATGAGGTCAATTTTTCAGCTCCCATATATGAGTGAGAACATGCAATATTTGTCTTTCCATGCCTGGCATATTTCTCTTAACATAATGACTCCAGTTCCATCCATGTTGCTGTAAATGACATAATTTCATTCTTTTTTATTGCCAAATATTAGGTTGGTGCAAAAGGAATTGCAGTTTTTGCAATGATAATAGTATTCCATTGTGTAAATACACGACTTTTTTGCTGTTTTTCCTCCGTGAATCTAGAGCAATATTTATTCGCTAATACATTGTGTTTGTGTTCTCTGATTTAACATCCTCTTTTCATCTTGCTAGATTTTCATGTAGCTAAATCAGAAATGTGTCGTTTTCTGCCTAAAAAAATACAATAATATTCTTTCTTATAAATTACATTCTCTGATTTTCTCATCAGCCTGCTTCAAGAAATCCGTGTGTTCAAAATACTTACTCTCAGTTTACCCCATACCAAATGGTTGTTTAATCCAAATGTTTGACCAGCAAACTAAGCAATTCCTTCTGAAGAAAGGATGGTTGGACAGCCGAAGCCGGTGGGTAGTGGAGGAGAAGACCACACATCCTGAGCTCCCCAATCTAGTGTGAGGGGAGGACAGCTGATAGCTGGATAGGCAGCATTCCCAAACACTGCTGGTCCCAAACCATTATCAGAGTAAGACTGGCCTCATAGAATGAGTTAGGGATAACTCCCTCCTCTTCAGTCTTCGGACAGTATTTTTGAGGAGAGCTCTTGTTGGTTCTTTGTTAGAATTCAACATTGAAACCATTCAGTTGTGGACTTTGCTCTGTTGGGAGACTTTTTATTACTGATTCAATCTCACTACTCATTATTGGTTCATTCAGGCTTTTTATTTCTTGCTGATTCAATCTTGGTAGGTTGTGTCCAGAATTTTAGACATTTTCTCTAGATTTTCTAGTTTGTTAGTGTATTGTTTTTCATAATAGTCTTTAATTATGTTTTTATTTTTGTTGTGTCAATTGTAATGTCTCTTTTCTATTTCTCTTTTTTTTTTTATTTGGGTCTTCTTTATTTCTTGGCTTGTCTAGCTAACAGTTTATTGATTGTATCTTTAAACAAAACCAACTTTTCATTTTGTTGATCCTTTGTATTTTTTTAAGTCTCTATTTCATTTAGTTCTACTCTAATTTTTATTATGTATTTCCTTCTATTAATTGGGAGCTTGGATTGTTCTTGTTTCTCTAGTTCCTTGAGGTGGGTTAGACTGTTTATTGAAATCTTTCTACTTTTTTGACATAGGTGTTTATTGCTATAAATTTTCCCCTTAGTTTTGCTTCCATAGTTTTGGTATGCTACATTTTGACTTGCATTTGTTTCAAGATATTTCTTGATTTCTTCCTTGAATCAATGATCATTCAAGAGCATGTTGGTTAATTTTGATGTATTGCTGCAGTTTTTAAAGTGTCTTGTTTATGATTTCTAGTTTTATTCCATTTTGATCTGAGAAGATACTTGATATAATTTTGATTTTTAAAAGTTTGTTGAGGCTTGTTTTGTTTCCTAACATATGGTCTATCCTGGGAAACGTTCCATATACTGATGGGAAGAAGGTATATTCTGCAGCTGCTGAATGAAATGTTCTCTAGATGTCTGTTACGTCCATTTGGTCAAGTGTGCAATTTAAATCCTTTTAATTTTTTTAATAGTTATCTGTCTAGATGATTTGTCTCATGCTGAGTATAAGGTGTTGAAGTTCCCAAGTATTATTGTATTGGAGTCTCTCTCTCCCTTTAAATCTAATAATATTTGCTTTCTATATCTAGGTGTTCTAGTGTTAGGTGCATATGTGTTTAGAATTTTTATATTCACTTGCTGAGTTGATCCTTTTTCATCATATAATGACCTTTTTTCTTCTATTTACTGTTTTTGACTTAAAGTCTGTGTTTTCTCATACAAGTTTAGCTATTCCTGTTTGTGGTTGCCATTTACATGGAATATCCTTTTTCACCTCTGCTTTCAATCTGTGTCACCTGTAAGGTGAGATGAATTTCTTGTGGATGGAAGAGAGTTGGCTCTTTTTTTTTTTTTTTTTTTTTTTTTTTTTTTTTTTTTTTTTTTTTTTGTCTTTTCAGCCAGTCTCTATCTTTTAAGTGGAAGGTTTAACCTATTTACATTCAAAGTTATTGTTAATATATGAAAGCTTATTCCTTTCATCTTGTTAATTGGTTTCTAGTTATTTTGAAATATCTTTTGATTCTTTCTTTCTCTCCTATTGTTTATTACAGAAAACCTTCAGTAGTGGTAACATTTGAGGCTTCTTTTTTTTCCTTATTTGTGTGTTTGCTCTACCAGTGGGTTTTATGCTTTCACATGGTTTTTATGATGGTAGATATCATTCTAGCACTTCCAGGAGTAGGACTCCCTTTAGCATTTCTTATAGGACCAGGCTAATGGTAATGAATTCCTTCCACTTTCATTTGTCTGGGAAAGAGTTTATTTTTCCTTCATTTATGAATGACAGCTTTTCTGGGTATATGATCCTTGGGTGGCATTTATTTTTTTCTTTCAGCACTTTCAATATATCATCTCATTCTTCCTGGCTTGCAAGGTTTCTGCTGAGAGATTCACTGTTAGTCTGATAGGGGTTCCCTTAGAAGTGACTAGATGTTTTTCTCTTGCTGATTTTAGAATTCTCTCTTTGTCTTCGACTTTTGACAGTTTGACTGTAATGTGCTGTGGAGAAGACCTTTAGGCATTGTATTTATATGGAAACTTCTAAGTTTCCTGTATCTGAATGTATAAACCTCTTGCTAGATTTTGAAAGTTTTCAGCTATTATTTTGTTAAATAGGTTTTCTGTCCCTTTTGTTTCCTCTTCACCTTCTGTTCACCCAAATTTCAAAACTTCACCCGAAATTCCAACATTTGGTCACCTGATGGTGTCCCTTATGCCACGTAGACTTTGTTCATTCTTTTGAATTTTTTAAAATTATTTTTGTCTGGCTGGGTTATTTCAAAAGACTGCTCTTAAAGCTCTGAAATTCTTTCTTCTCTTTCATCTAATATATTGTTGAAGCTTTCAAATGTATTTTTTATTTCATTTAAGGAATTATTCAATTTCACAATTTCTGTTTGGTCCTTTTCTGTGATATCTATCTTTTTGGTAAATTTCTCATTCATATCCTCATTGTTTTTCTGATTTCTTTGTATTCTGTTGCATTTCGCTCAGTTTCTTTAATGTCAATATTTTGAATTCTTTTTTCAAGGATTTCATAAATTTATTTCTGATTAGAATATGCTGCCAGAAAATTCTTGTGTTTCTTTTGAAGTGGCCTTGCTTTTCCATGTTTCTTTTGTCCTTGCATTGACATCTGTGTATCTGGTGTAAACATTTCTTCTTCCAGTTTTTTGAATTTGTTTTCCTAAGGAAAGACTCTGTCTTAAAGATGAATCTATGTTTTAGGCTGGGTAGGACACTTTGGCTTTGATTCTGGATGCTTGCAGTAGTGTAATCACTATATGATGTATTTGGCTGTAAATAGTGTCGGTAGTGTCTGTGCTTTCCTCGGTGATTTATGGTACAGTGGAGGCTGTGATGAGGATTTTCTGGGGACAGGGACAACCAGTGGGCCTGTCCTCAAACCCCAGTGGTGGCCAGTGACAGGCCAAACATGCCTTTCCTTGGGCCCCAGGTCAACATAGCTATGTTAGCAGGCTCAGGCAGGCCATTCTTGGGCCTCTAGGTGGTTTGCCCAGGTGCTGGTAGTGGCAATGATGGGCCAGGTTGGTGGGTAGGTTATCAGACCACTGGGCAGCAGGCATGGAATGGGTGATGGCAGTAGCAATAGTGAGACCATCATCTAGCTCTGAAGTGGTTTGCATTGTTTGTTGGCATTGGCTACAATGGGCTGGGAGGGCTGGTCTCCAGCCCTACCTGTGGTTTGTGTACATAGGTTCCCAATAGGGTGATTGCATTGGTGTTGGCATTGGCTAGAATGAGCTGGGCAGGCCTGAACTCAGGACCACAGAAGGAGTACCCTGGTGCTGATGGTGGTCAACTCAGGTAGGTGGTTTCTAGGCCCTTGGATGGCGTGCCTGGACATAGAGTGGGAGACAGAGCCAGGGCTGGTGGACCTGTCCTCAGACCTCCTGGTAGTATGAGCAGGTGCCAGCTGTAGTAGACAGGGGTGGAGTGATCCACATGTCCCCAGAGAAATGTTTGAGAGGAGGCAGCAGCTGCAACCATGCTACTGGGGAAGGCAAGGTTGCTTTCAGTGGCAGCAGTTGTTTACTTGTGTTTAGGGAACACACATTTTGTTCAAACTTGACCCTGGGAACAGCAGTCACCTGCAGTAACAGCAGCTGTGGGCAGGAAAGTTTGTTCATGGGGCACCTTAAAATGCATGGCAGCTTTGTTGCTGGGGATAGTGGGGTCATAGCCAATGGCTCGCACTTGATTATTGGCTGCAACTAACTACCAACCATGACATTCATTGGCTACAGGTGAGGAATGTCAATAGGACACCAGGGATGTGGTGATGCACGTACTCCTGGGCCTCCCAGGCAGGACGGTAGGGGCTGGGCTCTCAATATGGTGACTTGCTGTAGCTGCCTAGGGCTTGGGGGCAGAGGGTGTGACTCAACTTGAGCTCTCTCTGGAGCAATGCCTTCACTTGGTCTCCTTACAGCTTCCTATGTTAGTCTTGCAGCCCACTAGGTTCTAGGGAATCTCCTGTGTCTAGGATTGCATGAGTTCATGGGGGGAATCTAGACTGTTGGGGATCACTCACTTACCCTTTTCCTGCTTTGAGGCGCCTCTCCTGGTTCTCAGCCAATGCTAGCCAAGCAGGCAGCCTCACTTCCCCCTCCTTTCTTGTTTTGGTTGTGTCCTGCCACTTCTCTGTTGAATTCTAATGTTCTTTCATAAATGATCTATCCAACATGTGATCATCTATTCCCTGTTTTTGTTCTCCTCTGTGTAAGAGGCGAGTAGCAGGTGCCTCTAGTCAGCCACCTTGCAGCCCCTCTTCAGTGCAGTTAATACATGATTTTTTTCTACTTTTGGATTGGACTAGATAAGGCCCAGACTAAGAACTCCATACAGCCCAGTTTGTAATATGATCCAGACACAGAGATGCACTGTTCAGATGCTCCTTCAAAAAAGGACTCACTGCCTAGCTGAGAGGGGTGTGGTCAGCTGATGCCTCCAGCTGTTAGATCCTTCAGGATCTGTCTCAGTTTTCAAACCAAGGTTATGCTCTTCTCTCAGTGACCTCCAGGCAGTGACTGAGCAGAGTGATGGTACAAGGGCCCGGTCATCATCATGCCCTACAGGACTTCTCCATCAGGTCGTCTTTACTTCAGAACTCTCCTTTGGGCTGGTAAAGGATTTCAGATCTGCACTGGGATCTGTCAGCTTCCTATGCCCAATCCTGCATCTTACTTTTTTCTTTAATTGGTTTTACTTCCAATAAAACTCTTGCAATCCTAACTCCATCTCAGCATCTGTTTCCCAGACAACCCAACTTGCACAATATCCTTGGAGTAATGCTAAAATGAATTTCACAGAGCTCTTTTTGTAAAGATGCTGATATATGAGGTCTCAAATTTCATGGAAATGACATAAGGAAGGCAACAGCTTGGGAAGAAAACATGAGAAATAGCACTTAGATTGGGTTTATTCTAGAAGGAAAGACACCTCATCTAACTTTCTGGTAGTCCTCTATAAATGCTATTCCTCTGGACTGTGCATTTGATACATATCGAGCGGCCTTGTTTTCAAGGTTAGAGTCCTTATAAAATAGATGATGTTCGGAGGCAAATCCCTCTAGGTACTGAGCACTCTTTCCACTTGATGTCTGATTGCCATCTCCAACAGATTATATTTTGGGATGAATTATTAATCTTTAGCACATAAGTACTCTTTCTTATTTTCTTACTATCTTTAGAAATCAGTGTAATGCCTAAAAAGCCCAGTGTAGAATCAAAATTTTAGTTGCTTATTTTTTTCTTTTGCTCCTTTATGTCCAACTAATCACTGAATTGTGTTAATGTTTCTTTGAAATCTTCTGCCTTTTGCTTGTCATAAGATCCCCAAAAGATCTGTCTTTTGGCCAAACTCCATGGCAGAGATAGGCTAGTTGTACACCAACTTGGTTTTCTTCTTCTCCTGTGCAAAATAACCAGCTGGCATCTTATAAACACACAGAGGCATGAATTTTAAATAGAATTTGTGAGGAGATATTGTTTCTGCATGTTGGAGTTCCTGTAAATTACATTTACAACTCTTTATTGGTATCATAATGTTGATGGAGCAATAGATCTCCTAGGAATATGTGCACTGACCATTGAACTATCCCCTTAGCTAACATTTTGGATGCATTTTAAGCTTCTTAGCTTAGCACATAAATCCCATAATAATTTATCCTCTGTTTCCCACCATCATCACTCCTGAAACACAGCCTCACAGACTATTTACTCTAGCCATTACCAATTATAATGCTTCATGCTTCATATATGTTGTCTTTTCAAGAATCCTTTTTATTTGCCTTCTACTTAAAGACAATTTCTACAAGCCTTGAAACCTCAGCTTAAGCATTACTTCCTGTGTAAACTCTTTTCTGGTCTCCTAATTTGACTCTTTTCCCCTAATGCATTTATTTCCATTGGATCTCTTTTATACTTTTATCATAACACTGACTATACTGTTCCCTAAATGTTTGCTCCTTTAGAACGATAATCCTATGTTATTTGACTTCATATATAAATGTGCTCAAAAAATGTTGAATGAATATGGTGAGTTTTCCACTTTGATATCTTCATGCTCTCTTTTACCTCAGGGCCTCAAATTAGCTATCAGAACAGATGGCTTATAAGAACTGGCCTTAAGTATGCTAAAAAGTAGGTTTAATTGTGGTCGTGGACATGCTTCTTTCTCAGGGGTTCCATTTCTGAAGTGGAAATTAATTTGATGCTTCTCTAGAGTGATGTTCAGATTAATGTTATGCCATTTGTAAAGGCCTCTAGGACTCTCAGATGAAGGGCATTTGATATTAGCCTCATTGTTACTCAAAGCTGTTGTAGGGTTCATCTATTTGCTACTCAGCAAGACATTTGACATTCTCGTAATACAGCACATCCCAGGATTAATTAAGAGATTTCTGGAAGTCGCAGGAATACACCTACGTTGACATCAATGTGCTGTGAATGTTGATCTTAGTAGTCTTACTTTGAATAGCTATGGGGTATTTAAATAACAACCTAATTAAGACTGCTTAGTCCCTGTAAGGATTCTGAGTGGAATTTAGCAATGGATAATGAATATATTCTCCAGAGTCTTACACTGAATTTGAAAAGAAACCCAAATTTCTGAGCTTTAGTCACTTAACTACAACATCTTTCTAAATAAGGATGGTAAGCTAAGACCATATAAGAGAGAGCTCATGCATGCATGAGGACAGATGGTTACCAAAGTAAGGATCTAAAACTGAACTCTGCTGAAATCACATTGAAGTTCCCAATGTACGAAGGGATGACCTTCCTTCAGTGGCTTTATGCAAGGGTCAAAATGTATTTGAACTCTGGGGCAGGAAAGCACTGTTCTATAGGATTTCCAAGTGTTCATTATTTGTGAGGTCAGGAACGACGGGAGCATGTGGCAATCCAGACAGCTGCAGTCCCCACAGACCTAAAAGAAAACAGCCGCCGGAGCAATCATTTCTCTACAAAATGTCTCCTGCCCAGAAGCTATAGAAATAAACGGCTAGAGGTAGCTGTGCTTCCCTCTTACTAAACACTCAAAGATGCCATTTTTAACACAGGATGTCTATTATTAAGACAATCAACTAAGATGTCAATTCAAAAGCCACAAAGTTCTGCAACACACTGTACTGACTTCTCTCTTCTGTTGCGTGGGACCATGGCTTCTTTCCCTGTATATCGGGGACACTACTTCAGAAAAATTAAGTGAAAATACTGCTTTTTTATGGTAACTCTCCATTCAAGAACTTACTATTATTGTGTTATAAAAAGCCTGTAATCATATCATAGGCTGCATTTGAAATTTAAGACCCTCCACTATCTGGCTCTATCCTCTTTCTCAAATCAATTTCTCGTTACTCTCAATACAAATGCTATCCTTCAGGTAGGTAAGACTCTTCATTCTTGCTCCATGTTTCTTACCCACATTCCTTCAGGCAAAAATGCCCTGTCAGAAACATGAAAAAATGTTCATCATCACTGGCCATCAGATAAATGCAAATCAAAACCACAATGAGGTAGCATCTCACACCAGTTACAATGGCAATCATTAAAAAGTCAGGAAACAACAGATGCTGGAGAGGATGTGGAGAAATAGGAACACTTTTACACTGTTGTTGGGACTGTAAACTAGTTCAACCATTGTGGAAGACAGTGTGGCGATTCCTCAAGGACCTAGAACTAGAAATACCATTTGACCCAGCCATCCTATTACTGAGTATATACCCAAAGGATTATAAATCATGCTACTATAAAGACACATGCACACATATGTTTATTGTGGCACTATTCACAATAGCAAAGACTCGGAACCAACCCACATGTCCAACAATGATAGACTGGATTAAGAAAATGTGGCACATATACACCATGGAATACTATGCAGCCATAAAAAAGGATGAGTTTGTGTCCTTTGTAGGGACATGGATGAAGCTGGAAATCATCATTCTCAGCAAACTGTCGCAAGGATAGAAAACCAAACACCGCATGTTCTCACTCATAGGTGGGAACTGAACAATGAGGACACTTGGACACAGGATGGGGAACATCACACACCAGGGCCTGTCATGAGGTAGGGGGATGGGGGAAGGATAGCATTAGGACATATACCTAATGTAAATGATGAGTTAATGGGTGCAGCACACCAACATGGCAGATGTATACATATGTAACAAACCTGCATGTTGTGTGCATGTACCCTAGAACTTAAAGTATAATAATAAAAAATTTTAAAAATATCCCCATCAGTCCTCTCTGCTCATCTTTTTGACATTTGATAGTGAAGCCCAATCCTTCCTCTGCTCAAATTAGTCAGTGATCTCTTTAAATTTAATTTATACTGATCCCTAAACCTCATAATTTAGCAACCGATTACATGCTAGTACATGTGATTCTCTAATCTGTGTATTTTAATCTCATCTCCTAAGTTATATCTGAAAGAACACTGTGGCAAGATCTGTATTATGTACTTTGAGGCTGCATCCCATTTTTTTCTTTTGTGCTTTTTTTAAATTGAAGTGAAATTTGCGTGTAATTCACCCTTTTCTGTGTATATTTCTATGAGTTCTGAGAAATGTATGCAGTTGTACAAACACCACTACAATTAAGGGATAGAACATTTCTATCACCCTAAATATTTTCCTTGTAACTTTTTGTAGTCAAACCCCTCCCACCTGTGTCTGATAACCTGATCCATTTCCTGCCTCTACAGTTTTCCCTCTATGAAACCATGCAGTATGTAGGCTTGTATGTCTAGATCCTTTTACTTAGCATAATGCATTTGTGATCATTCATGTTTTATGTGTCAGTAGTACATTCCTTTGTATTTTGGTGTAATAATTTATTGTATGGCTATACCTAGCATGTTTATATGTTTACCAGTTGGGGAACATTTGGGTAATTTCCAATATGGGACCATACAGCCACTGTAAACATTCTCATACAGATTTTTGATTGAACATATGTTTTCATATGTTCCCAGGATAAATGCCTGGGAGTGGGATTGCTGGGTTGTATAGTAAGTGAATGTTTAAATTTATGAGAAACTGCCAAACTCTTTTCTATGGTGGTATAGCGTTTTGTTTTTAGAGCAGCAATGAATGAAAGATCCAGTTGCTCAGCATCTTAGCCATTCTAATAGCTGTGTAGTGGTATCATATAATGGTTTTAGTTAGCATTTCCCTAATGACTAATGATATTGAGCATCTTTTAAGTGCTCCTTTATGTTCTATATTTTTTGGTTATTTCATAGTACTGGCAAAGTACTAAGAATGTATTAGATGCTTAATGAATATTTGCGGATCGTTAAATTGCAGAACACTAATACCACTCTCTTTTGTGTGCCATTTGCATCCCATTACTAGCTGTTACCATTTATTGAGCACCTACTGTGTGCCAAGCACTGTACTAGGTGCTTTTTACATGACATCTTATCAATGCACATAGTAACCCTATGAATGTGGTGGGTGGCATTGTTCTCATTTGATAACAGAAAGGGACAAACACTGCTGACTTGTGAATCTCCAAATCCTTCTCTTTCCTCGAGGAATTCTGGGTTTGCTTGTTCAGGTTCTGGAAGGTTTTTATGCTACTGCTAAGGATGAGTGAAGAGGTAAATTTAAATAATCCAAAATAGGATGAAATGATCCCATGATAAAGAGATAATCTAGAGGTTAGTGGGACTATGGGGAAGAAAGGGAAAAGTACTTGGGAGAGGCAAGGGAAGTATAGTTGTGGAGGTGGAAGAGAGAGAAAGAGTTTTTGGTTTGTGTGTTTGTTTTTGTTTCAGTTTTTGTTCAAAAAAAAAAGACAAAATAGGGAGGAAGAATTGTGAAGAAGACTGAGGAGTTAGAGGGATGAAGAGAGTGTTTACTATGCTAATTGTGAAATATTCTCTTTTTAGAGTTTTTTTGAGTGAATAAGGTAAAAACAAGGTTTTTAGGGAAAAGGAATTGGATTTTTTTTATTGATATTAATAGAAGCCATAGAGCTTATTAATATTTCAACAGCTCTACACACACTTACTTGTGCATGTGTGTACACATGTGTATGTATATGTAGTTTTATGCAGTTTATTAAATGTGTAGCTCTGTGTAACCACTAATCAAGATATTTACCTGTACCGTTATCAGAAGACTCCATTGTGCTACTCATTTACAGCGGAATCTGACACCCTCATCCCTTACCCCTGGCAACGTTAATTGTTTTCTCCATGTCTATAATGATGTTATTTCACAAATGCTATATTTATACAAGTATGAAGTCTGTATTCATTTAAGATTTTTTTCACCCAGCGAATTTTTTTGAGGTTCATGCAAGATGTGTTGTATGTATCAAGTTCTTCCTTTTTCTACCTGAGTAGTATTCACTCATAGGCATCTACCACAGTTTAATTAATCGTTCACATATTAAAGAAGATTTGAGTAGTTTATGTTTTGGACTATTATTAATAAAACTGCTATAAACATTGGTTTATCAATTTCTGCATGAAAATAAGTCTTCCTTTATCTAGGATAAATGCCCACATGTATGATTCCTGGATCACACGGTAAGTCCATTTTTCTTTTTATTTTAAAAGAAACTGTCAAACTGTTTTCCAGAGTGACTGTCCTATTTTAGATTCCCATCAAGAATGTATGAGTGATCCCGCTTATCCGCATCCTTGCCCGCATTTGATGTTATCGCTATTTTTATCCTGGTCATTCTGAGAGGTGTGTAGTAATATTTTGTTGTGGTTTCCATTTTAATTTCTCTGATGACTAATGATGCCAAGAGAGTTGTCATGTGCTAATTTGCCGTCTGCATAGCCTCTTTGTATGAATTTTTCATATCTTTTGTGCATTTTCTAATCTTATGGTTTTTATAGTGTTGAAATTGAGAATTATTTATATGTTCTAGATACTAGTACTTTGCGAGATAGGTGATTTGCAAATATTTTCTCCCAGTCTGCAATTTGTCTTTTCACCCTTAACAGGATTTTTTTTTTTTTTGTTTTGTTTTTTTGTTTTTTTGTTTGTTTGATACGGAGTCTCGCCCTGTCACCCAGGATGGAGTGCAGTGGTGCGGTCTTGGCTCACTGCAAGCTCTGGGGCCTCCTGGGTTCATGCGATTCTCCTGCCTCAGTCTCCCGAGTAGCTGGGACTATAGGCACCCGCCACCACACCCAGCTAATTTTTGTATTTTTAGTAGAGACAGGGTTTCACCATGTTACCCAGGATGGACTCGATCTCCTGATCTCGTGATCCGCCCGCCCCGGCCTCCCAAAGTGCTGGGATTACAAGCGTGAGCCACCGCGCCCGGCCTAGGATCTTTTACAGAATATATATTTTTTTATTTTGATGAGGTCCAGTTTATCAACTTTTCTTTGAATCAACTATGATTTTTGGTGTTAAGTCTAAGAACTCTTTTGTCGTCCTAGATCTTGAAGATTTTATCCTCCTTTTTTTCTAGACATTTTATAGTTTTATAAGCTGCACACTTACATCCATGGTCCACTTTTAGTTGATTTTTGTACAAAGTGTGAGGTTTAGATCAAGGTTCGTTTTTATTTAGTTACCTATTTGCCTATAAATTGTTGTATCATCATTTATTGAAGACTTTTCCTCCTCCATCAGATTGCTTTTGCTCTATTTAAGAAAACTAATTGGGTGTAATTAAGTTTTTATTTCTGTGAGATGCAACTTGTACTAACACTGGTCACAAGAGAGCCAGTTCTTACTCTGGTTAAATATGGATCAGGAAACATAATATAGCATGTATCTGCCTAGTACTTGGCTGTCCGTTCTTTCAAAGTTTGTAACTGCCGTGTTGAAGCTACCCTGTTGTCTGGTGTGATACCCAAGGTTTGTTGTCTGGTGTGACAGATATCAAGGATGTGGACACACAGAGTGAGGTTAACAGTGAACCTTTCATAAGCAAATGAAAGACAATAGGTCTCTGTTATAGACAGGAGTCCTGGAAAAATGGGTTGCCAGTCCGCAGTGAAATGCAGGGAGCTTTATAGTTGAGCTGGTGGTGAGGCAGAGCCTGATCTACATAGGGCACAAAAAAACTGGTTAGGACTGAGTGTGCCATTTGCATAGGGCGCAAATTTCTGGCAGCTCCCAACCTAATCTTTTATTATGCAGGCAGGTTCTCTGCTTGAGCTGAGCCATGTTGCCAATTTCTTTCTTTCTGTACACGTGCTAACCAAAAAGGGAAGATGGGGCTTCCATGGTGGACATGCCTGGCCCCCAGGTAGCCCTTTTCTGTTGGCGCAGCTACCGGCATTCCCCGAGCAAGCTTCCAGCTTCCTTGTCTATGTTTGCAACTCGGTTTTACAGGCTGCTGTTTGTCAGGAGAATAATTTCTTGGGCTGTTTTTTGTTAGAAGGGAAGTTCTGCCGAGGACTCTGTTGCCCTCACTATCTGCCTAAATAATTTCTTTCTACCTTCTGTATCAGTATTGCTAAGATCAAGAGTTGGACAGTGTGTTACACAATTTTTTTAGATGTCAAAGTAGTATTTATATGCTTTATGACCACAGCAAAACTGATCTGGTGCTGAGCTTGAAGTGAACTTTACATTGATACCTTTCCCTTCTCTAACAAGGCAAGTAGATTGGGAGCTACGTGCTTGGCAAATACATAAGGATCCTCTTGGTATGTTTCCAAAGTATTTTGACAACAATATCAGCAGAATTCTTGGAGCTTATCACCAAAATCTGGGTGAAATAGGCCTTTTTATTTCTAAAGAAAAAACAAGGAGAATCGATCACCTTTTCTTTAGGTCCTATGGTTGGTATTTAAAAGGCTGAGTATCTATGATTTAAATGAAATGTCATGTTTTTAAAACACTGAAGGCTGCAGTGACTACAGGCCTGGGGAGGTTCACTGTGATTTGCTGCACATCAGATCTGCAGAAGGCACACACTAGTCCCAGAGGTGCAGCATTGTAAGACTTAACACGGCCATCACTAATAATTAGGCCTGGGTGAAAAGCGGCAGAGCAATGCTCAATTTACCAGCCGTATCCTCACCTAATTTCATATATATTTTCTAATTTGACTTTGAGTTAGGTAATATCCCATTTCATGGAAATGGAAACCAGATTCGGAGGAGGAAAATAGCAGAGTAAAATGGCAGATCTGTATCTGACTCCACAGCTAATGCTCCCCCTTGGGATTTTATTTCTTCCAATTTAGAATTTACAGTGAGTTATAGAACTTACACTGCAACTTAAGTTAGTATATCAAATCACAGAATGTTTTTCCTGGAAGTAACTCCAGGGTCTCACTGGAGAGTCTTACTGTTAAAATATGTTTTCATACTATTGATAAAAAAAATTTTGAGTGGAATTTTAAGAAGCAAACAGCCACACATGGGAGTGGGGCACATGCTTGTAGTTTTAGCTGCTCAAGAGGCGGAGATGGGAGGGTTACTTGAGTCCAGGAGTTCATAGTGAGTTATGATGGTGCCCTGCACTCCAGCCTGGGCAACAGAGTGAAAACCCGTCTCAAATACATGAATACATAACAATGTAAAGGTACCACAAATAGCCTAATTTCCTCTGGTTTTTTTTTTTTTTCTGAATTCATATTTCTATAATAGCACCAATTATACTTTATTATATCTAACTGTACTCATGCCCCTTTTAACTAAATAACTCCTTGAAAGCAAGGGTAAATTTATAGTCGTCTTTGTAACCATATTGCTGATAGAGTATCTGGTGTATGAATGTGAATGTCAGCATGATTAATTGTAATTAAATGTGCCTAACCAGGTTAATATATTTATTTTACTTTGACCTTGGAAGAAAAGTTGTATTAGCCGTGGAATCCTGCCTCAAATACCTTTCATATATAGGTAGGGTAAAAAGCTACACAGAACATTACTAAACTCCAGCTTTCATAGTCATTTGTATGAGCACATACCCCACAGGCAATTAATGTAACTGTAGCTATTTTTATACATGGAAACACTCTTAAGGGAAATGATCAGTTTCTTAATTAACTTGTGATGAAATGCATGATGTTGTTGGAAGATATGTATTCTGCCTGACTCTATAATATTATTTAATTGACTCTGTAATTGACTATTATTAATTTTTTAATATTTCCAGTTTTCACATAAGAATCACTAGTGCTTTTGAAAGTGAAACTCTTACAAAACAAAATATATTTCAGTCTTTAGAGAGTTAAATCATTAGACATAGCAAGCTCAAAAAGCAGGATTTGAGATCATTTTGGTGAACCTGTTTTGCCTGGCTCTTCTTGTATTCAAATGGCATTTTCTCAGTTTTCTATCCTGGGTACCATGCCAATGGATAGAGAATGTTGAGGGTTGTTCACTGTTGGTTCCTATAAAAAGTAATTACTAAAAAACATACCACATAGCCATTTACAAATATGGATGCTAAGTTTATACTGCAGAGCAACACTTCCTGAGCCCAATGTAATAATGGCTTAATCTAATTATATACACATATGCTTGTAAACACATGTAAGTTTCCAATGCACAATAATAGTGCTCTATATCTCAAGAGCTTTAGTATTACTATTGCACTGAGACATAAACATTTTTTAATAACTTTTCTTTAAGGATTTTCAAAGAAAAAACAATCTATGAAAAACTGTAGCAGGGAGTTCTTACGACGAAAATAAGGAATAATGGGCATAAAGAGATAATAATATTTTGGGATTGTCTTACAGCAAAATGTTATTAAAAGGGGTAAAGAGATTGTTATTTCATCTTTGCAAACACTAATGGGTGCTCTTGCCTCCTTCATTGAACTTTTGGTTCTCCAAAGGAATTGCTGTGGTCACTTTGCTGCAGAGAAGCTGGGTACCTAAGAGCTGCCGAATGCCCCATCCACAGATCTCTACTCCAACTGCAAACAAGCCCAGGAAGGAATGTTTTTTCTCTCTCTCTCACATTTGATACAACTGCTCAACCTACTTCTCTCTGGTAGACATAGCTCCAAAAACCAATGACTGATTGAACAAATTAAAGCAAACCCTGCCACTAGAATAAAAATTATTCTGATCTGGCTGGTATTTTTATTAATTATATTCTTACGTAACAATTTGGCAGAATTTGAGTGAATCTGCCAGCTTCTGTACACACACCTCATTGTCTCTAAATGACTCATGTAACTACCAGTGGTCATAAATACAGTAATAACAACAGCAACCACAGGAGCGAATTAAAGTGTTTTACACTGGTAAACAATGTAGCTGTTTGGCTGAAACTGTCACTTAAAATCTTAAATTATCTCTCTAGGGGTATGAAATTTCAACCCAACTAGGGAACTAAGTGTAAGCTATTTAACATTTGAATACTATTAAAACCAAGAGTAAAATACTTAACCATGCTGTAATTTCCCAGCATTCCTCTTGCAGCCTCCCACACTGACTTTTGCCCTTCTCTTTTTTGCACTTCCATTACTTCCTCTGTAACTGAAACACCCACCTCTTTATATTTCCTTCAACAGGCAAGGTTTTATTTTCCATGTCCTTTACCACTACTGTAATTGAAGATTTCCTTCCTTCTATATTCCCATCATTCACATCAAAGTTAATATGTTCCCGCCTTCTAACACACCCACCTTGTACATTTTAATTAAGGCAGACACCCCATGTTCTGTATGTTCATCACCTAATCGTCACTCATATTCTTCTGTTTCTCAGTTTTTTTCTTATACTCAATGACTATTTTCACTCTTCCCCGAGATTCACGTATTTTATAAATTCCAATTTTCCCAATGTGAAATGACATCTATGTTCCTTTTGTCTAAACTGACCTGTAGGCTAATGAGACTCAATTTTATTCCAAGAAAAGAATAAAAGAGAGGAAAAAGAGCATTCATGGTATACAAATTATGTACACATGCCCACTAGACATACCAACACTATTATGTCTGTGGGAGAGAAGTTGTTCTAAAAATAATTTCTCAAAAGCAAATAGCAGACTCTGAAGGTTAATGTAATATGTACAGCATTTCTATTTCCTTTCTTTCTGTTGTGTTGAGGATCACCAAACAAGCTAATAGCCCTCAAGTGTGGCACGTTTAACAAAAAGAGGACATTTTGATTCATGGATGTGCTGTGTTACAAAGTTTATCCTTTCAAAAGTTTAATGCTGAGTGATATGGTTAGGCTTCGTGTCCCCTGCACAAATCTCATCTTGAATTGTAATCCCCATAATCGCCACGTGTGAAGGAAGAGACCAGGTGGAGGTAATTGAATCATGGGGACAGTTTCCCCTATGCTGTTCTCATGATAGTGAGTGCATTCTCAGGAGATCTGATGGTTTTACAAGGGGCCCTCCCCACTTTGCTGGGCACTTCTCCTTCCTGCTGCTTTGTGAAGAAAGTACCTTGCTTTCCTTTCACCTTCTGCCATGATGAGGCCTCCCCAGCCATGCTGAACTGTGAGTCAGTTAAACCTCTTTCCTTTATAAATTATCAGTATCAGGCAGTTCTTTATAGCAGTATAAAAAAAAAAGACTAATACCCTGGGTATCAGGGTCTTTATGGTTTTCATCAGGATACCAAATCCTGGCCCAGAGCCTGTGAGTTATAGTGTGACTTGATGGCTTGGTCATGATGACAAATCCCAGCAACTCCCAAATGTGTTGAATTTATTAACACATTAATTCAACAAGTATTTATGCAGTGCCTTGTCTATGCTCAGCATTCTGTGAGATACTGTCTGGTAAACAAAATATACCTAAGACATAGTGTCTTACCTGAAATAGAATCCTAGGGAGTTAGGTGAGTAGGCATACCTAATCCGTAATTGAGTTGGCACTAAAATCAGTGCTGGATTTTATGTTGTTGTCGTCGTTGTTATTGTTTGGGGTTTGGGCTTGGGTTTTGGATTTTCCTATATATTTCCACTTGAGTAGTAATGTTGTAGTATGTTTGTTTATTTGTCTTGTTTGTTTTTGGTTTTGGACTTGGTGACAAAATCAGAATGTATATGTTATGAGTTTGTAGTTTTCAATCACTTTTTAACCCTGTTAACTTTAGTCTCAAGTGAACAAAAAATTACTGAGACTTCTATAAATCTAAGCAATGTCAGGTTCAGAGAAAGGGTGGCATTTGTGGTGTTTACCTTTCCACTCCCCTTTGCTCTGGTATCTGAGGCTTTCCTGTGTCCTCCAGGCTGACATTTAGTCCAATGGAAACAAGACTTATAAGGAGCATTACTCTTTTTTGTTCCATTAAAATTTACCTTAATGTTGTGCCATTTCTTCCAGCAGCTCCCTTTACATATTTCTGTCATCTAAAAATAAATCAGTTTCTTTAAAATTATACCCTCCTGGCTCCTTTGTCCTATTGAATCCCAGAGAAAAACAGGAAATCAAGTATGAAATTCAGATGTTAATTAAAATAAATTGCTCATAGTGCCCTATTAAATTGGCTGCATTTTGACAGGAACACTGGTTCAAGAGTTTCCTACTCTTAACTGCTGTAATCTATATACCTCCATCATTTCCAAGTGTCAATCAAGTTCTGAAACACAGACTTCTAAACTCATAGGCAATTGTTTACCAGCATTTCAGTTTATTACTAAACATTGGAAATTATACCAGACATCTTAGTCCCGGATGGGGCATACCCTTCTGATCAGCAAGTCTGTTCAGTTATAATCCAAAATGCCATACAGTTTAAGGAGAATGAAAACAAAGGTACCAAACCTTTAGAGGAATTGTCTTTCCCACTTTTAGCTGTTTCTATCTAAAGTACTGGGGCTAGCCCCAAACCATCAGTGTGCCCTTTCCTCATGGACAATGTGGGAGAAATACAGACCAATCCCTTCTCTTTGTGGATTTCATGCAGTTCACCACTCTTCTAATTTTATTTGTCAGTAACATGTTCCAATTTCTGAGATCACAATTAATCTTACATTAATTACATTTTAAATTAACCACAATATGCTCTTTCAGCAGCACTTAAAATGTCATCAGCAAGACATTGCATAAATCATTGTTGAGCGTGGTTTACTTGTGAGGAGATTTATGTAGCTGATAATTCCTTGAAAGGCACATGGATTTTTTAAAACTTTTATCAAAGTATGATATTTCTGGGATTTGACCACAGTTGCAGGAAGGGCTTAGTGTGTTAGGCAGTTTGCACAGCCCTTCACCTAATTTTACCAACAAGAATATGAAGGGAAATGTATTTGCTTCTGTCATTATCCATTTTGTGTTTTGTCAGTTTCAATAACTTCTCTTCCAGATTTATTAAGTTTATATGGTACTGTTATGAGAGACCTATTCCAACTCTGCCTTTTAGTACCCCCAGACCCCTAATGACACTATTATGAGCTTTCTCAAATAATGTTATTGCTTAAACCTTTAAAGTCTCCTGAAGCTTGGAGCACTATTTGCAAATATGTAGTATATTAAATTGCAACACCTGCTACTGTGTAGTTGTGTCACAGGTCATTTCATCTCTCTGGGTATCAGTTTCCTCAAATGTCGAAATAAAGGAAAGCTAGAATCACTGTAAGATCTTCTACAAGTCTAAAATTCTGGTATTCTCTGAACAATGCTATAGATAGTTGACTTTTTCAGTTTCCTCATATCACACTGACTGATGTTGATTCTTATCTCAAAAAGTAAGATTTCTAGCTCTAGAGAGACCTTCAAGATTGTCAACTCTAACACCTTCATTTTGCAGATAAAGGAACCTTAGGGCTTGAGAAATGAAGTAACTTCTCAAACTTTCCACAGTCAGTAAGTGGCTGGCACTGAATGTCAACTCTCCTGCTACTGATCAGGTTCTCTCTCCTCTACTCCATGAAAGAAAAAATCTTGCATTTTTATTGAAGTTGAAGATATTTCAAAGTAAACCTGATCAATGAAATTCAACTATGAACAGATATGTCAGAATATTACAGTCAGAAAACAGGCAAAGGGAAATGAAAACTGACATGTGTAGTAGGACCCAGACAGCCAAATTAACATTGATTCAAAGGGCCAGAACTGCAATGAAATAAGGACAGGGCTAAAGAAATTCAGAGGTTTGGGGAAAGGAAAAAATTTAATAAAAATGGAAATAAGACCCAGACAAGCACAGCTATGCTTTTGTCACTGACATTCAGTACTGTTAAGTTCATCTTCACTGGGACACTGGTAAGGAAAGGGGTGTGATCTCTTTGCAGACTTGTAGACTTTTTCACCCTGTAATGATAGACTTGGTCTTTTTCTTTAGAACTCTGATTTCAAAACTCTACTTAAACATGGAAAAAGATCAGTCTACATCTGTCCCTGTTTCTAATAGAAACCATGTTTCAACTATTGCCAGCTTTTCATATCACAAGCATTTTGGTCCAAATCACTTCACCTCATTCAGTCTTCACTACTCAGGGTTCCTTTTAATGGACACACAATAATCATATATAGTTATTGGGTACAGTGTGATGTTTCAGTACACATATGCGTTGCCTAATGATCAAGTCAGGGTATTTAGCAAACCCATGACCTCAAATATTTATTATTTCTTTGGGGTAAACAAACACTTAGAATCCTCTCTTCTAGGAGTTCTTTCTATAGTTTCAAAGGCTTCTGCCACCTCCATAGAATGCTTTTTGGTTCTCTCTGTGATCTGCACAGTGCATTTTTTCTCATTTCATCTACTGCTTGTCCTATACTTTCATTTCTTCATAGCACTCCTGATGTATTTCAAAATCTTTAAAAGCATTACTGGTAATGATAATAATAATAATAATGAGGCTATAACATTTTCCATACCACAGTCTTAGAAATCATCTAGTATAAGGTTACAAGATGGTCAAATAGGAACAGCTCCAGTCTACAGCTCCCAGCATGAGTGACGCAGAAGACGGGTGATTTCTGCATTTCTAGCTGAGGTACTGGGTTCATCTCACTGGAGATTGTCAGACAGGTGCAGGACAGTGGGTACAGTCCACAGAGCATGAGCTGAAGCAGGGCAAGGCATCACCTCACATAGGAAGCACAAGGGATTGGGGAATTCCCATTCCTAGCCAAGGGAAGCTGTGACAGACAGCACCTGGAAAATCGGATCACTCCCACCCTAATACTGTGCTTTTCCAATGGTCTTAGCAAATGGCACACCAGGAGATTATATCCCGTGCCTGGCTCGGAGGGTCCCACGGCCACAGAGCCTCGCTCATTGCTAGCACAGCAGTCTGAGATCTAACTGCAAGGTGGCAGCAAGGCTGGGGGAGGGGTGCCTGCCATTGCTGAGGCTTGAGTAGGTACACAAAGTGGCCAGGAAGCTCAAACTGGGTGGAGTCTAGTGCAGCTCAAGGAGGCCTGCCTGCCTTTGTAGACTTCACCTCTGGGGGCAGGGCATAGCTGAACAAAAGACAGCTAAAACTTCTTCAGACTTAGGGTCCCTGTCTGACAGCTTTGAAGAGAGTAGTGGTTCTCCCAGCATGGAGTTTGAGATCTGAGAATGGACAGACTGCTGCCTTAAGTGGGTCCCTGACCCTGGAGTAGCCTCACTGGCAGGCACCTCCCAGCAGGGGCCAGCTGACACCTCTTACAGCTGGGTGCCCCTCTGAGACGAAGCATCCAGAGGAACAATCAGACAGCAACATTTGCCATTCTGCAATATTTGCTGTTCTGCAGCCTCCGCTGGTGATACCCAGGCAAACAGGGTCCGGAGTGGACCTCGAGCAAACTCCAACAGACCTGCAGCTGAGGGTCCTGACTGTTAGAAGGAAAACTAACAAACAGAAAGGACATCCACATCAAAACCCCATCTGTACGTCACCATCATCAAAGACCAAAGGAACATAAAACCACAAAGATAGGGAGAAACCAGAGCAGAAAAGCTGAAAATTCTAAAAATCACAGCGCCTCATCTCCTCCAAAGGAATGCAGCTCCTTGCCAACAATGGAACAAAGCCGGACGGAGAATGACTTTGATGAGTTAAGAGAAGAAGGCTTCAGACAATCGGTAATAACAAACTTCTCCAAGCTAAAGGAGGACATTTGAACCCATCGCAAAGAAGCTAAAAACCTTGAAAAAAGATTTGACTAATGGCTAACTAGAATAAACAGCATAGAGAAGACCTTAAATGACCTAATGGAGCTGAAAACCATGGCACAAGAACTACGTGATGCATGCACAAGCTTCAGTAGCCGATTCGATCAAGTGGAAGAAAGGGTATCGTGATTGAAGATCAAATGAATGAAATGAAGCAAGAAAAGAAGTTTAGAGAAAGAAGAGGAAAAAGAAATGAACAAAGCCTCCAGGAAATATGGGACTATGTGAAAAGACCAAATCTACGTCTGATTGGTGTACCTGAAAGTGATGGGGATAATGGAACCAAGTTGGAAAACACCCTGCAGGATATTATCCAGGAGAACTTCCCCAACCTAGCAAGGCAGGCCAACATTCAAATTCAGAAAATACAGAGAACACCACAAAGATACTCCTCGAGAAGAGCAACTCCAAGACACATAATTGTCAGAATCAGCAAAGTTGAAATGAAGGAAAAAATGTTAAGGGTAGCCAGAGGAAAAGGTCAGGTTACCTACAAAGGGAAGCCAATCAGACTAACAGTGGATCTCTCAGCAGAAACTCTACAATCCAGAAGAGAGTAGGGGCCAATATTCACATTCTTAAAGAAAAGAATTTTCAACCCAGAATTTCATATCCAGACAAACTAAACTTCATAAGTGAAGGAGAAATAAAATCCTTTGCAGACAAACAAATGCTGAGAGATTCTGTCACCTTACAAGAGCTCCTGAAGGAAGCACTAAACATGGAAAGGAACAACCCATACCAGCCACTGCAAAAACATGTCAAATTGTAAAGACCATCAATGCTAGGAAGAAACTGCATTAACTAATGAGCAAAATAACCAGCTAACATCAAAATGACAGGATCAAATTCACACATAACAGTATTAACCTTAAATGTAAATATGCTAAATGCTCCAATTAAAAGAAACAGACTGGCAAATTGGATAAAGAGTCAAGACCCATCAGTGTGCTGCATTCAGGAGACCCATCTCATGTGCAGAGACAAACATAGGCTCAAAATAAAGGGATGGAGGAACATCTACCAAGCAAAGGAAAAACAAAAAAAAAAGCAGGCGTTGCAATCCTAGCCTCTTATAAAACAGACTTTAAACCAACAAAGATCAGCAGAGATAAAGAAGGCCATTACATAATGGTAAAGGGATCAATTCAACAAGCAAAGCTAACTATCCTAAATATATATGGACCCAATACAGGAGCACCCAGATTCATAAAGCAAGTACATACAAAGACACATAGATTCCCTCACAGTAATAATGGGAGACTTTAACACCCCACTGTCAACATTAGACAGATCAAGGGGACAGAAAGTTAACAGGATATCCAGGAATTGAACTTCACTCTGCACCAAGCAGACCTAATAGACATCTACAGAACTCTCTGCCCCAATCAACAGAATATACATTTTTCACAGCACCACAAGGCACTTATTCCAAAATTCACCACATAGGTGGAAGGAAAGCACTCCTCAGCAAATGTAAAAACAGAAATTGTAACAAACTGTCTCTCAGACCACAGTGCAATCAAACTAGAACTCGGGATTAAGAAACTCAATCAAAACCACTCAACTACATGGAAACTGAACAACCTGCTCCTGAATGACTACTGGGTACACAATGAAATGAAGGCAGAAATAAAGATGTTCTTTGAAACCAATGAGAACAAAGACACAACATACCAGAATCTCTGGGACACATTTAAAGCAGTGTGTAGCGGGAAATTTATAGCACTAACTGTCCACAAGAGAAAGCAGGAAAGATCTAAAATTGACACCCTAACATCCCAATTAAAAGAACTAGAGAAGCAAGAGCAAACACATTCAAAAGCTAGCAGAAGGCAAGAAATAACTAAGGTCAGAGCAGAACCAAAGGAGATAAAGACACAAAAAACCCTCCAAAAAATCAATGAATCCAGGGCCTAGTTTTTTGAAAAGATCAACAACATTGATAGACCACTAGCAAGACTAATACAGAAGAAAAGAGAGAAGAATCAAATAGATGCAATAAAAAATGATAAAAGGGATATCACCACTGATCCCACAGAAATACAAACTACCATCAGAGAATACTATAAACACCTCTACACAAAGAAACTAGAAAACCTAGAAGAGATGGATAAATTCCTGGACACACACAGTCTCCCAAGACTAAATCAGGAAGAAGTTGAATCCCTGAAGAGACCAATAACAGGCTCTGAAATTGAGGCAATAATTAATAGCCTACCAACCAAAAAAAAAAAGTCTTTGGGAGGCCGAGACGGGCAGATCACGAGGTCAGGAGATTGAGACCATCCTGGCTAACACGGTGAAACCCCGTCTCTACTAAAAAATACAAAAAAATTAGCCAGGCGAGGTGGCAGGCGCCTGTAGTCCCAGCTACTCGGGAGGCTGAGGCAGGAGAATGGCGTGAACCCGGGAGGCGGAGTTTGCAGTGAGCTGAGATCCGGCCACAGCACTCCAGCCTGGGCGGCAGAGCGAGACTCCGTCTCAAAAAAAAAAAAAAAAAAAAAAAAAAAGTCCAGGACCAAATGGATTCTCAGCCGAATTCTACCAGAGGTACAAAGGGGAGCTTGTACCATTCCTTCTGAAACTATTCCAATCAATAGAAAAAGAGGGAATCTTCCCTAACTCATTTTGTGAGGCCAGCATCATCCTGATACCAAAGCCTGGCAGAGACACAACAAAAAAGAGAATTTTAGACCAATATCCCTGGTGAATATCTATGCAAAAGTCCTCAATAAAATATTGGCAAGCCAAATCCAGCAGCACATCAAAAAGCATATCCACCATGATCAAGTGGACTTTGCAAGCCTGGTTCAACGTACGCAAATCAATAAACTTAATCCATCGTATAAACAGCACCAAAGCCAAAAACCACAGGATTATCTCAATAGATGCAAAAAAGGCCTTCAACAAAATTCAACAGTCCTTCATGCTAAAAAGTCAATAAATTAGGTATTGATGGGATGTATCTCAAAATAATAAGAGCTATTTATGACAACCCACAGCAAATATCATACTGAATGGGCAAAAACTGGAAGCATTCCCTTTGAAAACTGGCACAAGACAGGGATGCCCTCTCTCACGACTCCTAATCAACATAGTGTTGGAAGTTCTTGCCAGGGCAATCAGGCAAGAGAAAGAAATAAAGAGTATTCAATTAGGAAAAGAGGAAGTCAAATTGTCCCTGTTTGCTGGTGCATGATTGTATATTTAGGAAACCCCATCATCTCAGCCCAAAATCTCCTTAAGCTGATAAGGAACTTCAGCAAAGTCTCAGGATACAAAATCAATGTGCAAAAATCACAAGCATTCCTATACACCAATAACAGACAAACAGGGAGCCAAAGCATTAGTGAATTCCCATTCACAATAGCTTCAAAGAGAATAAAATACCTAGGAATCCAACTTACAAGGGATGTGAAGGACCTCTTCAAGGAGAATACAAACCACTGCTCAGTGAAATAAAAGAGGACACAAACAAATGGAAGAACATACCATGCTCATGGATAGGAAGAATCAATATCGTGAAAATGTCCATACTGCCCAATGTAATTTGTAGATTCAATGACACCCCATCAAGCTACCAGTGACTTTCTTCACTGAATTGGAAAAAATTGCTTTAAAGTTCATATGGAACCAAAAAAGAACCCGCATTGCCAAGACAATCCTAAGCAAAAAGAACAAAGCTAGAGGCATCAGGCTACCTGACTTCATACTATACTACAAGTCTACAGTAACCAAAACAGCATGGTACAGGTACCAAAACAGAAATATAGACCAATGGAACAGAACAGAGCCCTCAGAAATAATACCACATATCCACAACTGTCTGATCTTTGACAAACCTGACAAAAACAAGCAATGGGGAAAGGATTCCCTATTTAATAAATGGTACTGGGAAAACTGGCTAGCCATATGTAAAAAGCTGAAACTGTATCCTTTCCTTACACCTTATACAAAAATTAATTCAAGGTGGATTAAAGACTTAAATGTTAGACCTAAAACTATAAAAACCCTAGAAGAAAACCTAGGCAATACCATTCAGGACATAGGCATGGGCAAGGACTTCGTGTCTAAAACACCAAAAACAATGGCAACAAAATCCAAAATTGACAAATCGGATCTAATTAAACTAAAGAGCTTCTGCACAGCAAAAGAAACTACCATCAGAGTGAACAGGCAACCTACAGAATGGGAGAAAATTTTTGCAATCTAACCGTCTGACAAAGGGCTAATACCCAGAATCTACAGAGAACTTAAACAAATTTACAAAAAAAAAGTCAAACAACCCCGTCAAAAAGTGGGCAAAGGATATGAACAGACACTTCTGAAAAGAAGACATTTATGCAGCCAACAGACACATGAAAAAATGCTCATCATCACTGGCCATCAGATAAATGCAAATCAAAACCACAGTGAGACACCACACCAGGTAGAATGGCGATCATTAAAAGTCAGGAAACAACAGGTGCTGGAGAGGATGTGGAGAAGTAGGAACACTTTACACTGTTGGTGGGACTGTAAACTAGTTCAACCATTGTGGAAGACAGTGTGGCAATTCCTCAAGGATCTGGAACTAGAAATACCATTTGACCCAGCTGTTCCATTACTGGGTATATACCCAAAGGATTATAAATCATGCTGCTATAAAGACATATGCACACATATGTGTATTGCAGTACTATTCACAATAGCAAAGACTTGGAACCAACCCAGATGTCCATCAATGATAGACTGGATTAAGAAAATGTGGCACATATATACCATGGAATACTATGCAGCCATAAAAAGGATGAGTTCATGTCCTTTGTAGGGACATGGATGCAGCTGGAAACAATCATTCTGAGCAAACTATCACAAGAACAGAAAACCAAACACCGCATGTTCTCACTCATAGGTGGGAATTGACCAATGAGAACACTTGGACACAGGATGGGGAACATCACACACTGGGGCCTGTTGTGTGGCAGGGGGATGGGGGAGGGATAGCATTAGGAGATATACCTAATATAAATGACGAGTTAATGGGTGCAGCACACCAACATGGCAGATGTATACATATGTAACAAACCTGCACGTTGTGCTCATGTACCATAACACTTAAAGTATAATAGTAATTAAAAAAGAAATCACCTAGTTTATTTCATTCAAAAAATTTCCCAAAAGAAGGCCCACCAAATATATATATTATAATAAGCCTAAAAATGTATCAGGCACTAGTTCAAAGGCTGCATACACCAATCTGATGCTCATAACTCATTCTAGCTATTTGTACAGTTACAGGCTTTCTTCTCCAAGGTTTCCATAGAGTCCTAGAGGAATTATTAGAATCCTGAGCATGAATTAAATGGAATGAGTGTGAAACTGTGATCTGGTAAATTGAGGTAGATGGTGCAAACAGCTGATTGGTAAAGGAAGTTGTCCTCAAGCCTCACAGTTGCAGATTCTATTTTATAATTTCATATCCTAGTTTTGCCTGTCTGGCCATTGAAAACCAATCCAAACAGTCTCTTTAAGTGGCAGCTAGATTCAATTCCTGTTGAGATGTTGTTTAAACCCTCTCTCCAGAGAGCTTCAGTGGGCTTGAAAAATACTTGTTCCCTGGAAGCTACATTAGGAATGCTCTATGATTTATGCATAATACATATGATAATCTGAACATTAAATTAATCCATAACCCTTCTGGATAATATGCGGAAGGTAATTTCTCCTTCCTACATTGTATTTCGGAAGCTAGAATTCAGAAGTATAGTCTTGCTCACCTTTTAAGGATGATAGAACTTCAAAACAGTATTGCAGGAAGCAAAATGGAATAAACAGAAAACTGTCAAACTAGATGCCACTATCGTTAAGTTGTTGAAAAGGTTAAATGTCAGAAGCAAATATAATTAGATGACCGGAATGAATAAGTGCTTTCTACACTAGATTACTTGTTTCACAGCACAAGCAACACACTTTACCCTAGACCCTTAGAAACTGTGCTGATTAAGTGAAAGGGATTGCCATTCTGTCTTGTCTTTCCCCTTCTCAGATCAGCAGAAAAGAAGCAGAAAAACATGGTGCTGGTTTGCAGTCCCTGCAGATTTGGTACTTCCAAAACTCTCCCACTCCAGCAAAAAGAAAGGACACCTGGAACCTTTCCTGGTTTTCTGCTCCATAGTAAAAATCTAGAGATTGGTATAGTGCAAAATATTCAGACTTTGAAGAATTATTATCCATTTTGTACTTAAAAAAAAACGAAGTATTTTGAGCCTTTAAACCCATTGTTTAATAAGATCTCAAATAAAGTGATTGCACTAAAATTCAAGCCAAAGAAGCCATTAAGAACTGATCATTTATTTGGAGGAATTACTGCTATTTCCCTTTAAGGAAACAAAGATAAGAAGCATAGATGTTTTAAATGCAGTTCTTAAAGCAATCTTGTCTTTAATGCTTCAGAAATTGTTTATGATCAAAAGATGCTTCTGCGTTTTTATATTAAAGCCCTGTCCTTGGGCAGGGAGCAAGGAGAATGTATCATTATTAGTGGGAAGCTTGTGAGAAAAATAAGTGCCCCCCCACTCTCTCTCCTCCTCTCTGGAGTCCAACTGCAGCTGTAACTTTGGCTCTGAAATTTGAGCAAGGGAGGAAGAAGGCTGGCTCTCTTGTCAAATGTGAACATGATTTCCCCCAAGGGAAGAGCCACCCCAAACAAGGCACATACTTTAAATTGTTTTTCAGGTAAGGGTCCTAGGTTTCCATTGAACCAGTAGCCTTAAGCTGTGAACCCAACACGAGACTTCCTATATTCCCACTCTGCTTCTACCAGTTTTAGGAGCTTGAAAAGATCACGGAGCTGCTACAGGCCTCTTTTCTCCCCTCTGTCAAGTGGGGAATTAGGAGGGAGGTGGGTTTGAGTCTCTTTCAGTTTCTGACTGTGTGAAAGTTGTATTTTTCCTGACTAGTGAAAGCTTTGTATATTATCCCGCACAAGGGACATTTTCTTTTTAACAAGAAAACAACAGGAGATAAGGTAATATCAACAAATACGGCAGGATTTCTCATATAAAAAGGCATCTAAAATAATTAACGGTATAGCGATAGAGAATAGAATGGTGGAAGGGGATGGAATCAGGGGAATAATGAGAGCTGTTATTCAGTAAGTGTAAAATTACTCAAGACGAATAAGTTCCAGAGACCTCCTATACAACATGATACCTACAGTGAACAGTAAAATGTTATGTACTTAAAAATTTACTGAGATGGATCTTGTGTTAAGTATCCTTGTCACACACACACACAAAAGAGGACACAAGAAGACTTTTGGAGGTGTGGATATGTTTATTACCCAGATTGTGGTGGCGATAATGTAAGTGAACCCAGGATCGGCCACTTGCTACTTAAAAGCCAGACAGGAGAGATGAAGGTTGGTAGGAGGAAAAGGAGGTTTATCCAGAGAGCCAGTAAACCGCGAAGAAGGTGGACTATAGCCGCAAAGACCATCTTAAGTCAGCACAGATGTTAGGCTGTCTTTATGTTAAGGGCAGGGGGAAGAGCAGGGGAATCTAGATCAAGAGCTGACCAATAGCTACAGACATCTCGGCAGCAGCAAGAGTCTGAGAAGGTTGGGAACTTCTTTGTTCTGGGTCAGGTCACAGTGCTCCTATAAATCCTTAACAAAACAGAATTGTTTACACACGTCCCCCTTTAATCCCAGGTTTAGCTTTAAAATCTCCATCATTGCTGTTTTTGCATAGTATCTCAGTGCTCTGAAATTAACTTAGCCTACATGCAGTAAATAGATAAAGGCCCCTTAACCCGTTTCCCGTTTGCCCTGAGAATACTCTTGTCTCTAAGCCTAATGTAACATCGTATGCATTTCTGTTACATTATGATTAGAGACAAGTTCTATTTAGAAATAACTTCAACAGCTTTTATATTTTATTTTCACATTGAAAATCAGTCAGACTTGCTTCAGCCTCAAAGAGCACGTTGATATAAATTAAATGAGCGCTGGTGGTGAGCTGTAGTTTCTTCTTCTCAATGGGAAATGGGCTAAATCAAAATGAAGTTAATTATGTTAGTTTTTGTGTTGTTTCACTGTTACAGTAACACTAGTGTGTAGACATATATATACATATATATATATGTGTGTATATATATGTCCAACCTCAACACATTGTATACATTAATTATGTGCAGTTTTTAATATACCAATTATACCTCAATAAAGCTGGAAAAATAACAAAAGAAGACAGAGAGCATCCTGAGTGCCTCCCCAACCTACCTGATCCCCAGTAGACTGGTGTGTAGATAGAAAGTGGATCTTTCATCTCTGTCTTCCCAGTGTCCAGTACACTGGGCACTTTGTAGGTATTACATAAATGTGTGTTACTGTTGAAATCAATAACTCGATACCTTTCTGAGAGTAGAACATGAGACCTAGTTTAGGTACAAGGTAGAGAGATTCTAACCTGCTTTCTTTACATTAGGCTAACCTCCCCCTGGCCATGTTAATTCCAGTCTTTAATCTAATGAGTTAACTATCAGTTGTGTAATTTTTATCTGATTATTCCAATTCATCACATTTAATTATGTTATCGTTTCTGCCTTCCATTAGTGAGGAGGAGAAAACATTTGCTGATAATTTTGTTATGTAGTAGGGACTGTACTAAGTGCTTTATATATCTAACCATATTTAATTTAACAGCATTCTGAAAAACACTGAGGTAGGAATTATGACACTTATTTTACAGGTGAGGAAGCAGCTCCTAGCAGTTGAGTCACATGTCCAGATTCTCATCACTAAGCAGCATCATAGCTGGGGCTGGAAACAAGCCTCTTTCCAAAGCCCGCCTTTTTTTTTTTTTTTTTTTTTTTTTTTTCCCTGCACTCACTGCACTGGAGTTTTCTTCCCCTACCAAATAAATCAACATTATTTCTGAGATTGCATAATAGGAGTATGAGGGACTTGGATGGGAAGCAGAGAACTGTCTGAATTGATATTTTCTAATAATGGTGATAGATCGAATTGATGCAGTGAGATGAACATCTCCATCTCACTGGCCACCCCTGTGGTCATCAACGTGCATCTTGATATGTGTTTTGCTGCACCTAGTGGTACAAATGAGACCACAAATGTGATCTTGTGTAAAGCATCAGATTGTTTTGGACTCGCCACCCATGTCTTTTGTCTCATGAGAGCCATATTCTATCTAATCCAGTGAGAAAATTGCCATAGACGACTTTTCAGATAACAGTGATGAATGCTACTTCCTATATGTACAGACACACAATGTGTGTGTGTGTGTGTGTGTGTGTGTGTGTAATCAATCCTTTCAGCTTGTAAAACAAAAGTGTGAGTTGAATTTTTGCATTCAAACTTTCTAACGGTCATAATGGTAAATAAATAAATAATTCTGTTTCTCAGGTGAAGCCATGTTCAGAAGTAGTCAGGCTACTGACCACACTGAGGGAACTAGCAAGGTAATGTGTGTCATATATCATTTTGGAAAAAGAGAGTTTTTAAACTGAATTCTTAAAGTCGTGAAGATAAAAACTGAAGTCCATTTTCTCTTCTTGGTTACAGCTGTCCGTTTAGTTCCCAGAAATATCAAATGGGGATCAGTGTTGCCCCAAAATGATGCTATAACACACCTTGCAAGTTTCTTTCATTGTGAAATTTGTGAAGCTGATAATACAGCTTTTTTCATGTTTCTAGTTAGCCCCTTTATTGCATGATTAATAAGAGCAAAGGGAGGAAGGACTGGAGAACTCAGTGGGCAATGTATGTGATAATAATACCTAATCCATTTCCTTCTGCAAGTTTTATTACATTAAGATTTCTGGAGAAGAAAATTGATTGGACTCATTCACTTGGGAACCTTTCAGGAAACTAAGTGATTTATTTTAGTTTTCTATTGCAACTAATATTATGGGCCTAGAGCCAAGGAAAAATGAATTATCCTACCCTAATCAATTCCTTAAATGTGGTTTTTATGCCAAGTGTTTAGAAAATTGGCAAAGCATTGAATGGGTGGGAAAATGCTAAACAGGAAATAGATAAAGAACAAATCAAATTTAAGTAAACAAGGACGAAAGGAAAATTTTATGTATAATATATATTATGTAAAATGTATATAATATATAAACATATATTTATATATTTTTTGAGACAGGGTCTTGCTCTATTGCTAGGACTACAGGTACACACCACCACATCTGGCTAATTTTGTTCATTTTTTGTGGAGATGAAGTCTAACTATGTTGTACAGGCTGATCTTGAACTGTGGGGCTCAAGTGTTTCTCCTGCCTCAGCCTCCCAAAGTGCCAGGATTACTGGTGTGAGCCACCTCACCCAGTCTAAAGAATGCATATTAAAGGAAGTAATTTAACCTCATCTCACCTCAAGTATCCAGACATTTATTGAGCACTTACTATGTGTCTGGCCTTTAACTAGATGTTAGAAATATAAAGATGAATAAATCATCATATCTCTAATGTTAAGGGCCTCCCACTCTAATAAGAAAACATGCACGCACACACACACACACACACAGAGAGAGAGAGAGAGAGAGAGAGAGAGAGAGGAAAGTCATTAAACTACTAGATGGATGAATGGCAAAGATGAGGATAGGGAACAATTATAGCACAAGAGGCTCCTAATTCATAGAATTAGGTAAAAAGGTATTTGCTTTGAGGCAAAAAAATGGATCAGAGTGTACAAAAAATAAAAAGAAAAACTGTGTGGCCGGGCGCGGTGGCTCAAGCCTGTAATCCCAGCACTTTGGGAGGCCGAGACGGGCGGATCACCAGGTCAGGAGATCGAGACCATCCTGGCTAACACAGTGAAACCCCGTCTCTACTAAAAAATACAAAAAAAAAAACTAGCCGGGCGAGGTGGCGGGCGCCTGTAGTCCCAGCTACTCGGGAGGCTGAGGCAGGAGAATGGCGTAAACCCGGGAGGCAGAGCTTGCAGTGAGCTGAGATCTGGCCACTGCACTCCAGCCTGGGCCACAGAGCGAGACTCCGTCTCAAAAAAAAAAAAAGAAAGAAAGAGAGAGAGAGAGAGAGAGAGAGAGAGAGAGAGAGACAGAGAGAGAGAGAGAGAGAAAGAAAGACAGAAAGACAGAAAGAAAGAAAGAAAGAGAGAGAGAGAGAGAGAGAGAGAGAAAGAAAGAAAGAAAGAAAGACAGACAGACAGACAGACAGACAGACAGAAAGAAAGAAAGAAAGAAAGAAAGAAAGAAAGAAAGAAAGAAAGAAAGAAAGAAAGAAAGAAAAACTGTGTGGACCAAATTGCTGAGCATGCTGTGTGAGATACAGAAGCTTACGACATGAGGAGTGGTGGGGGTAATAGAGAAGATGGACTGTAGAAAATCATAGGTCCTGCTCTTGCTGAAGCAGGTTGTGCTTCAGGCAGTAGAAAACCACTGAATGTTTTTGAGTGGTGGACAATATGGTCAGATTTAGGTTTTGAAGGGATGACTCTGACACCATTGTAGAATATGACTTTTACTAGGAAAAGATGGGGAAAAAAAGAGCAGAGAGGATATAGGGATTTTCCTTGTATGTTGTAAATGGAATTCCTCTTTCAATTTTTTTTTTTTTTTTTTTTTTTTTTTTTTTTTTTTTTTTTTTGAGACAGAGTCTTGCTCTGTCACCCAGGCTGGAGTGCTGTGGCCCGATCTCAGCTCACTGCAAGCTCCGCCTCCCGGGTTCACGCCATTCTCCTGCCTCAGCCTCCCGGGTAGCTGGGACTACAGGCCCCGCCACCTCGCCCAGCTAGTTTTTTGTAGTTTTTAGTAGAGACGGGGTTTCACTGTGTTAGCCAGGATGGTCTCGATCTCCTGACCTCGTGATCTGCCTGTCTCGACCTCCCAAAGTGCTGGGATTACAGGCTTGAGCCACCACGCCCGGCCTTCAATTTCATTTTGAAGGATCTCCACTGGATTTAAGTAGTCAATGAATTAAAAAATAAGGGAGTGAATAAGATAGGAGGAATTATAGATATAGCCAACCATTAATATCCATGACTATGAAGATGGAAGTTGACTTCATTTAGCAAACAGGAAACCCTTTTAGTATTTAGGCTAATGAATTAGCACAGCTGATCATTTATCTTCAATCTGTCCACAGAAGATCTTCTGAGGTAAAGGATTTCCAAAGAAGTAGGCTTACGTCAAATGTTCCAAGATCTTGAACAATTATGGTCCTTTCAGAAGGGCAGATAAAATCCAATCACAGGCATACCTCGTTTTATAGGGTTTTGCTTTATTGAGCTTCACAGATACTGCACTTTTTTACAAATTCAAGGTTTGTGACACCCTGTTTTAAGCCAACCCTAGTGGCGCCATTTTCTTGCAGCGTTTGCTCACTTCATGCCTCAGTGTCACATTTTGATAATTCTCCCAACAATTCAAAAGTTCTCATTATTATTATATCTGTTATGGTGATTTGTGATCAGTGACCTTTGATGATACTGTTGTAATTGTTTTGGGGAACCATGAACTATGCCTGTACAACACAATGAACTTAATAAATGTTGTGTGTGTTCTAACTGCTCCACTGACCAGCCATTACCCCATCTCTCCCTCTCCTCAAGACCCCCTATTCCCAAAGACACAATACTGAACTTAGGCCAATTAACAAGAGTACAGTGGCCTCTAAGTGTTCAAGTGAATAAAAGAGTCACACATCTGTCACTTTAAATCAAAAGCTGGAAATCATTAAGCTTAGTGAAGAAGGCATGTCAAAAGCAAAGACAGGCACAAAACTACATCTCTTATACCAAACAGCCAAGTTGTGAATGCAAAGAAAAAGTTCTTAAGGAAATTGAAAGTGCTACTCCAGTGAAAACATGAACGATAGAGGGGTGAAACAGCTTTATTGCTGATATGGAGAAAGTTTTAATGGTCTTCATAGAACTGACCACAGCATTCCCTTAAGCCACAGCCTATTCCACAGCAAGGCCCTAACTCTCTTCAACTCTGTGAAGGCTCAGAGAGGTGAGAAAGCTGCAGAAGAAAAATTCGAAGCTAGCAGAGGTTGGTTCATGAGATTAAGGAAAGAAGCCTTCTCTATAACGTGAAAGTGCAAGGTAAAACAGCAAATGCTGGTGTAGAAGCTGCAGAAAGTTATCTAGAAGGTCTAGCTAAGGTAATTGATGAAGCTAGCTATACTAAACAACAGAGTTTCAATCTAGATGAAACATCTTTCTATTGGAAGAAGATGCCATCTAGGACTTTTATAGCTAGAAAAGAAAAAGTGGATGTCTGGCTTCAGGACTTCAAAGGACAGCCCTTGTTAGGTTACTTGAAGTTGAAGCCAATATTCACTTACTGTCCTGAAAATCCTAGGACCCTTAAGAGTTCTGCTATCTCTACCCTGCCCGAGCCCTAGAAATGGAACAACAAAGCCTAGAGGACAGCACATCTGTTTATGCATGGCTTACTAAATATTTTAAGCCCACTATTGAGACATACTGCTTAGAAAAAAAAAAAAAAAAAAAAAGATTTATTTCAAAGTATTAGTGTTCATTGACTATGCACCTCATCACCCAAAAGTTCTGATGGAGATATACCAGAGGATTAATGTTGTTTGCATGCATGCTAACACAGCATCTGTTCTGCAGCCTGTGAATCAAGGAGTAATCCTGACTTTCAAATCTTATTATTTAAGAAATACAATTCATAGGGCTGGAGCTGCCAAAAAGAGTGATTTCTCCGGTATGTCTGGGCAAAGTAAATTTTAAACTACTGGAAAGGACCCACCATTTTAGAAGTCATTAAGAGCGTTTGTGATTTATGAGAGGGGGTCAAAAGGTTAACACTAACAAGAGTTTGGAAGAAGTTGATTCCAACCCTTATGGATGACTTTGAGGGGTTCAAGACTCCAGTGGTGGAAGTAACTGCAGATCTGGTAGAAATAACAAGAGAACTAGAATTAAGTTTTGAGCCTGAAGGTGTGACTGAATTGCTGTAATTTCGTGATAAAACTTTAATGGACGAGATGTTGCTTCTTCTAGATGAGCAAAGAAATTGGTTTCTTGAGATGGAAACTACTCCTGCTGAAGATGCTGTGAACATTGTTGAAATGGTAACAAAGGATTTAGAATATTACCTAAACTTAATTAATAAAGCAACAACAGGATTTGAGCAGACTGACTCCAATTTTGAAAGAAGTTCTGCTCTGAGTAAAATGCTTTCAAATAGCATCACATGTTACAGAAAAATAGTTCATGAAAGAAAGAGTCAACTGATGTGGCAAACATCATTGTTGCCTTATTTTAAGACACTGCCATGGCCACCCCAGCTTTCAACAACAACTGCCCTCATCAATTGGAAGTCATCAAAATAGAGGCAAGACCCTTCACTAGGAAGATGTTTCCAACTTTCTGAAGGCTCCAATAATCATTAGCATTTTTTCAGCAATGAAGCATTTTAAAAATTAAGGTATGTACATTTTCTTGGTCATAATGCTTTTACACACTAACTAAACACAATATAATGTAAACATAACTTTTTTTTTTTTTTGATAGAGTCTTGTTCTGTTGCCCAAACTGGAGTGCCGTGGCGCAATCTCAGTTCACTGCAACTTCCACCTCCTGGGTTCAAGCAATTCTCCTGCCTTAGCCTCCCGAGTAGCTGGGATTACAGGCATGTGCCACCATGCCCAGCTAATTTTTGTATTTTTAGTACAGATGGGGTTTCACCATGATGGCCAGGCTGGTCTTGAACTCCTGACCTCAACTGATCCATCTGCCTTGGCCGCCCAAAGTGCTGGAATTACAAGTGTGAGCCACTCAGCCTGGCCAAAGCGTAGCTTTTGTATATACTAAGAAACCAAAAAATTCATGTGACTAACTGTTTTTGCAATATTCACTTTATTCTGGCAGTCTTGAACCAGGCCCACAGTATCTCCAAGATATGCCTGTACCTCTCAAAGTTCTACTTTGCATTTAATTATAGCTATTAATCTCCAGGCAAGTCATTTTGTCTCTCTGAATCTTTGTTTTTTATTTTTTTTTTCTTGAATAGGAGAATACTATTTATCCAACTGATTTAATGGGATTAATGTGATAGTAAAATAAGAAACTATAAGAGAAAAACCATATACTTTTACAAATCTAATTGTTTTTATTATCATTATTGTGTATGTGTGCGTTTGTGTGTGTTCACTGTTAATCTCAATGCCCTTCTTACTATTTTTCTCCTCCTTAAAGCAACATTATTCATTCTCACTTTCCCTTCAGGAATCAGTTTTCTAATACCTTACCCTTATCAAACGCTAAGTAGAAAAATAAGATATAAGCTATTGACATGTAGAATAAAAACAGTGAGTTTCTACTGCTAGGAATTGCATATCTTGTCTTGGCCCTATCAGCCTTGAAACTAACATAGGAATTTTCAGGATTCTTACGGAAAGGTGGGTCTAACGGATTGAGGCACACACACATATACCCCCATTATATGATTTATTTCAGAGAAAATAGTCCTAGATATAGTCCCAATACAGTCAGAAGCCTTGAGAAGCTGAAAATTGGAAGGAAAGTATGGATAGTGCGTGTTCCTATGAGAATTTCCATTTCAACCACACAGTAAAAGTCTATGCTGGCTGTCATACATTTCTATAGTAAAATGTATCATCAATATCATCAATGAAATATATATATATGTATTTCACATATATATAGTATATATATATAAATACTGAATTAAATATAAAACTTAAGTGTATTACATATCTACTTAATATTGAATTCAGAATTTTTGGATTTGAGGCATGCTGGGCGGACTGTGTTGACTTGGTCTACCACATCACCCAAGGCTGGCCATCTTTCACACAGTCTTACAGCTTTCTCCGCCCATAACTCTAGGTGTCTGTGTAGCTGTGACTGGCATCTCTGCAGAGCTCAGGGGGCTGTGGGAATGCTGTCTTTCTCCAGGCATCCACAGAGAGGCTGGCTTCAGGTTTATTTTAGTCCCATAGTCCACTTGTGGGTCAGAGAAATACATTAATTAGGTTAACTCCTATGTGAGTTATTACTTCGCAGGTTAAAATGGTTCTGATTCTATTTTGGTAATATGCAAAGATTTTCAAAACATTTTATAAGAGTATGATATGTGCAGCAAGCATTTTAAATTTAGATTTTAAAATGTTTGTATTACATTTCAAACTCAAAAGTAATTCTAAATATTGTCATTTTGGAATTGGGCCCCCAAAAATAGTAAAAATAGCTGTTTAGGTAGAGAAACACATTTGTGTAGCAATGCCTCACCCTGCTACAGCTCATTCTCTGGCACTGCCCCACAAACCCACTGAGGCTTGGTGCGAGAAATGACCTCATTAAATAATCTTACAAAAAAAAAAATTGTCAGAAGTAACAGAGAGTGGACCCTCTGAGCTTTTCTCTATAAAGAATTAAGTTGATCGTGATAAGGTTCAGTTAGTCCAAGATAGGGTTTATGAATAGAAAGAAAATTGTCATTCACTTTGTAGATGAGTAAAGCATGTGAATTTAGGGGAAAATATCATCAGTCACTTCCTCAAATTGTTTTTGGAAGTAGCAAAATGTCAACCATATTATTAAATAAAGAAACCATACTTCTTAAATAAACTTTCCTGGAAGCAGATCCAGAGATGAGGGTTTGATTCGTGTGAAAGGAGTTTATGAAAGGGAGTGTGCTAAGGAAACAATGGAAGCAGGACAGGGAAGGAGTCGAAGGGGAGCAAGAGGGGGGGCCCAGGCAGAAGTCCTCAAGATCAGGGCGTAGATCTCAGCCAGTCCCTCAGGGGACCTCGGGAGGCCAGAGTTGCCCCAACTGGAGGAGAAAAGGCTGGGCTGCCATTTTCCCACCCCCAGTGGTCATTGGTTACTAGCCTGTGTGGAAGATGGCAGTCCTCAGGCACTTCTGGCTCCTGGAGGCTCTGGAAGGCAAAGAGAAGTCTGCCAAAGAATGTCGTAGATGATGGTGATTGGAAGCGTTCCAAGGGTTCAGGTTTTCAGAACTGTTTAGAAGAGACAGGAAGAGATTTGGGTCATTACAACTTTAGCTGCAGCACTGTCTGCTACATAAGTGCATGACTAGATGGACCTTGAGCTATTCTTCAGGTCTGAAAAAGGGATCTATGTGTCATTTTAAACACTGGCTTCATGTACTTGCCTTACCACAAAGGACAATGTCACCAGGAATATAATGGCAAATAAAATAGGTCCTGCAAAAGACAATTTGCCACTGGGTTGCAGTTTAATCTGTGGCCCCATTTGCTTACATGAGATCTTGAAAGAATATTAAATTAAGAGTTGTCTTCTATGCTGGCATAAGAAGCAAATAATTTTAAGAAGCAAATAATTTTCCATAATATGGAAATAGAATATGTGAAAAATTTTAAGCTTCTTGAAGCAAGAGTTTAACCAGAAGTTAATAAACAATTCTTTCTTCAGGACACCTTTTGACTCGTGATTCTTACATACCTTTGTATGGAGTTTTGTAGCATAATAATAAAATAAAACTATGGCTGCAGTATACTACCATTGTAGTGTCATTCCTAAGATGGCCAGATGTTCAGTTATTTTGAAATAACCCTGGGGTATAATAGTGAAGCTGCCCCCTCTAATAAGGTTTTTGTTATTAGAATTCATGATATTAATCTAAGTTAATCTCTCCATTCTTTCTTGCTCCTCATAACATGTTGTTTAAATGTCTCTGCAGTGCTGATTCCATCCTATTTTATGTTATTATTATCTTGATGACTGTATTAGTCCATTCTCATGCTGCTGATTAAGATGTACCGGAGACTGGGCAATTTACAAAGGAAAGATGTTTATTGGACTTACAGTTCCATGTGACTGGGGAGGCCTCACAATCATGGGGGAAGGCAAGGAGGAGCAAGTCATGTCTTACATGGATAGTGCAGGCAAAGAGAGGAGAGCTTGTGCAGAGGAATTCCCTTTATAAACCCATCAGATCTCATGAGACTTATTCACTGTCAGAAAAATAACACAGGAAAGGCCTGCCCCCATGATTCAGTCACTGGGTCCCTCTCACAACACATGGGAATTCAAGGTGAGATTTGGGTGGGGACACAGCCAAACCATATCAATGGCAAAACAGTATAAGGTTCATCTTTAGATCATCCAAAACACTTATTACTGTTCCAGCTCACGACAGATGTTTGAAAACATTTGAATGCATGAATTGGCCTACAATTTCCCTTCTTTGAAACATCTTGTCATTTATTATAATAGGCAAGTATATTTGCTCTTTGAATAATGATTCACCATACACTCTCCTAGCTGCTTGTTAATTCTTAACTTTCTCTCTCATTCCTTTGGAATCTGTTATCAGTGTTTCGACAGGATGTGGGCAAGTGTCAGAGCATATGTTGTCTGCATATGTACCAAAGAAGGCATAACTTTCTTTTCTTTTCTCTGCAATATTCTTCTCTTTAATGCAACTGTAAATTCCCAGAACATACCTCCTATTCTGAGCCAAGAATGAGGTTTTGAATAATGTTTCGCTCATGTAGAGTAGGATTCTGGATATTCTGCTTGAATAGTGAAGTTAAGAATTCTATGTATCTTTTCCTACTAGCTTGGAATATATATCTTAAACTAGTCCTTGGCTATGACTTTGCCCCTTCTCAGAAACAGAGTGTATTTACACAAAACAAACACACAGCGTTTTCAAGATAGAACAAGAGAAAAAAGAGACTTCTCTAACAGGCTTTAATACATGAGTGAATTTCATGGATTTATTTCAGAGCAAATCATCCTAGATGTGGTCCCAATACATTCAAAAGCCTCAAGAAGCTGAAAATTGGGAGGAAAATGTGGACAGTGTGTGCTCCTATGAGAATTTCAGTTTCACCACACAGTAAAAGTCTATGCTGGCTGTCGTAAGTTTTTATAATAGAATTTATCATCAAAAATACTAACAAAATATTGAAAACCTAACACACAGTCTTCCATAGTTTTAAACATACACTAAGGTCAAAGTCAATAGGACAGTCATCTGCTTTAATTTGGGAGTAACACAAGAATGGGCCAGCCCCTAGTAGCTCCTCGGTTACCTGGTCATATGCAGCGTCCACTATGATTCCATCGTCCTTACTCTCCTGGGAAAACACACCTGTATCAGAAATCTCCCAAATAGCAAATGGTAGCTGGAATAGGGAAATAGGTGGCTATCACTGAGTGGAATTAAGATCCTAAGTAAGTGAATTGTAGAGAAGCTCAACTTTGATCAGGGTCATAAAAAAATCTGGTGCTGGAAGGCAGGGATTAGGTGAGGCTGTAAAACCGGATGCCCCAAAGCAAATTTGCTTTGTCTTCCTTTCTCCTCCCAGACTCATTCCTTATCTTCCCAGTTAATGCTATCATGTCCTCCCCTGGTATCAAAGCTTAAGACCTACGGGTTTGTTTGCATGCCTAGCTCTTACCCTGCTTGTCCAGTCAGGAAGCTCTGATAATTACCTTTCTGCTTTATTCCAGCTGCCTTGATTTAGGATTTCATCTTCTCCCACTTAGTACAGTACCATTTTCTCCTTCCTGACCTCTCATACTTCTGTGATTTTTTTCCATCTGAGCAGCCAGACTGACCTCTCATGTGTTTTAATGCCAGTCCTCTCTTCCACTGCCAGTCATCTCTTCAGTCCCAGGTTCATCTCCATCCCTATTTCCTTCCCCAGCTCCATGGCTTCTCCCCACTGTCTCCTCCTGTCTTTGCCATGATGATGGCTACCATGGAGCAGAGTGTTGGTTAGGGCCCTGGAGCCCCACCTCTCTAGTTTCAAAACCCACCTCTGCCTTATTACCTGTGTGACCTTAGGCAAGTTACATAATCTCTCCAACTCTCTTTCTCCTTATTTGAAAAATTATACTAATTAGTGCCTAACTCAAAAGATTATTTTGAATATTAAATGAGATAATGCCCATAAAGAGCTTAGCACAGGGCCTGTTACACAGTTAAGTATTCACAATTACCATTGAAGAAATTTGATGATTAGCATTTGATATCACTGAGGCTAGGAGATGCAGCAAGAACATCAGTGGGTATGGTAAATTTCTAGGTAGACAAACAATATTACTAAAATAGAAGGTATATTAGCCATCTGCCCCTTTTTGCAAACTAAAGAAAATTTAAAATTCAATAAGCAGAATTCCTGGTATTATTATTAAATATCAACTTTTCAATTGACCTGGCCATAAACTGTCTGTTCGTTGATAAAGAAACACAACATAAACTTACAGAAATAGTACCATTATTCAACTTTATATGCCAGTAACCGGTTGATTTCTTTAACAAGTATGTAGTGCTCTCCTTCATGCTATGCTAGACTGAACTAATTGTTCATGTCAGAGAACAAGTTTAGTTCTTGCCCTGAGAAAACATTGTCTGTATGACTTTGCAAGGGTTTCCATAACAAAATAACACAGATTGGATGACATAAGCAACAGAAATTTATTTTCTCACAGTTCCAGAGGCTAGAAGTCCAAGATCAAAGTACCCTCAGGGTTGTTTTCTGGTGAGGGCTCGCTTTCTGGCTTGCTGACGGTTGTCTTCTTGCTGTATCCTCACATGGCCTTTCCTCTGTGCACACCTGCAGAGAGAGAGCTCTCTTTCTTTCTAAGGATACCAGTACTATCAGATCAGGGAGTATCCCCTGCTCCCAACCTCATTTAACTGTAATTACCTCCTTAAAGGCCCATCTCCAAATATAGACCTCCAAATTGGGGAGTAGGGCTTTAACGTGTGAATTTTGGGGGGACACGATTCTGTTCATAACACTATCTAACCAAAGAACCAGAAAAATAGAAGGTCAAGGGACACCTAGTTCACCTTTTTAGGTGAACCATATCCTACATAAGTTAACATAAAAACATTTCTGAGAGAAAAAAATAATATTATGTTGGTACTCTAACTCAGAGATCTTGGACTGAGAATCAGGTTGTTTGGGTTCTAATCTTCTTTCTACAGTGAAATTGTAGTTTAGGCAAATCAATTTCTCAAGTAATTCTGCCTTTCTCTGACTGAATCAAATGAAGCCTAATGATCCTTATAAAGTTGTTTTAAGACACAAAAGAGCTCTACAAGGATAAGACGCTGTCATTTTCATCACTGGCTTTCAGCTAAAAGCTCAGCCTGATACATTTTTACCATTTCAGGGAAGGCAATCTTCCTCTCCAGTTCAAGTATGTGGCATAATATCAAAGAATATTGATGTTACCATGTGGACTTCATGAGCAACACATTGATTAGACACAATTTTGAATATGTTAAGAGAGAAAACTTCAACCCACACATCCCTGTCAACCATCAACCAACGCCAATCATAAACATCCTGAACAGAAGACTGAATTCTCCTTTGCTTGAAATTCCATAGTGTGTGTTGCTTTATTCCAATTACAAGATGTCTTAACATGAAACTGTAATGTGATTTACATTCAGTTCTTAGTTTCAGATAGCCAGGATATATTTCTTTATAACTAATGGAGAAATGTAACTATAATGAAGTCAGCATTACTTGGTAAAAAGATTTTTTTTTTTTTAAAAAAATGCTCTTTCTCTACTAGTCAAACTAAAACTTGTCTGCATAGAGGACATCTTTAATATAAAGGAGGTCGGGGCATGCAATGAATCAATTCAGGAGTTTTTGTCAGCACAATCATTCTTTTCTATTAAACTGAAATTATTAAGATCCTTTTCATTTTGAACCTTATCACTTTTGTAGTTTCCAAGTAGAGGAATCTTTAAAATCCATAGCTAGAGATGTGGAGATAAGAATAATATATTCAATGAACTTCTTTTACTTTTTTTTTTTTTTTGAGACAGAGTCTCGCTCTGTCGCCCAGGCTGGAGTGCTGTGGCCAGATCTCAGCTCACTGCAAGCTCTGCCTCCCGGGTTCACACCATTCTCCTGCCTCAGCCTCCCGAGTAGCTGGGACTACAGGCGCCCGCCACCTCGCCTGGCTAGTTTTTGTATTTTTTTTAGCAGAGACGGGGTTTCACCATGTTAGCCAGGATGGTCTTGATCTCCTGACCTTGTGATCCGCCCGTCTCGGCCTCCCAAAGTGCTGGGATTACAGGCTTGAGCCACCGCGCCCGGCCTCAATGAACTTCTTTTTCATGGGGTGTAATCTATATAAATTGTTTAATGCAAGGAAAACCACAATAAAGAAATCGTGCCCATTCTCTGGGGAAACAGAATAAAAGCACACAGGGTCAAATGTGCAGGTTCTGTGTGTAAATAGCAGTGATGAAGTGCGTATCTTGCATATCTTACCTTTACGAGCTTCCTTCTGTGGGAGAATAACAAACCCCCTGCAGAAGTCTATAGTAATGACAGTGACTAAAAACTTGGGATAAAGCAGAAGAGGATCTGAAATTGTTAGAAAAACTCTCTGATCCCCAATCTGTTTGCTCCACTGCATAAAAGACACCAGATTTACCAACAGCTGAAACTGATGCTGGGCATGAACACAGGGGAGAATCAAGCAGCAAAACTCAGCTTTTTATTTCTTGTGCCCCTCCTATTACAGACAGTCCATAAATATTTACTGAAGGAATGAATGCATCACGCAGATGGAACACAGTTGGGCAAGCCAGTCTCACACGTCTTCTGCTGGGACAAGGACGACATATTTTTAAGCTGTGATCAATAAAATCTTCCCTGCCTGCTACCTTTCTCTCTTCCACCCCATCACAACACAAAAACCTGCTCCCAGTTCCTCTGCTTGCACCACTGACAAGGTTTTCCTAGTTATCCTACGCTTCCCTGGGGAAGCTTTCTTGACCACCAAAGGGAAGAATAAGGCAGGAGTTCCCATTGAAACCAATGGGACCAATTGTTTTCTCCCATCACCGCTGTGGTCACCACCCCAACCCTAACTCTGCCTTAAAATACACGCATTTTAGTAAGGGTGAGAGAACTCAGTTCTACAAACTGCTTATAGACCAGACACGTGAAATGTGCACAATTTTACATACTCTCTGAGAATAACATAATATGCCATGAAGATCTTCGAAGCCCATACTATTTTATTTTCCTTCTAGTTAAGGATGCCTTGGGCTTTAGGGCCACAGATCTCTTTTCTATTTTGCCAGTTCAGTTTAGTTTCCACCTCAGGCCCTAGCTGAGATATAAAGGTATGCAAGTAGAGCCGTGGAGAAATTGCGCTGTATGTTCTACAATAGAAGGTCACATTTGGCTTTTGGTTGGAAATATCCTATTTACTTCCAGCTGAAACTCAATAATAGAGCATCCTGTTAATTCTCACCACAGGGACTCACTGACCACCTCTTATCTGTGTCAGAAATACAATGTCCTCCTCAGAGACTAATTTTTTCATCTTAATTAGCACATCTGGGAGCCTTCCTCCTTGAATCAAGTCCTCCTGTGTCTTAGTTTTGATGATTTTTCTGATCAGTCCTTTCCTTCTACTCTCAATCATATCACACTGGCATCTCTTCTGTCTTTTTTGTTTTTTGTTTCTTTGGGTTTTTTTTTTTTTTTTTTTTTTTTTTTTTTTTTTTTTTTGAGACGGAGTCTCGCTCTGTCGCCCAGGCTGGAGTGCAGTGGCGCGATCTCAGCTCACCTCAACCTCCCCTCCCAGGTTCCCGCCATTCTCCTGCCTCAGCCTCCTGAGTAGCTGGGACTACAGGTGCCTGCGACCGCGCCCGGCTAGTTTTTTTTTTGTATTTTTAGTAGAGACGGGGTTTCACCGTGTTAGCCCGGATAGTCTCGATCTCCTGTCCCCGTGATCCACTCGCCTTTGCCTCTCAAAGTGCTGGAATTATAGGCGTGATCTTTTGTCTTTTTTATCTTTCTTTTTTCTTTTTGTATTTGAAACCACAAGTGGTTTTAGGATTCCAAGTTGAATCAACTGTAGCCCACACATCCTCCAAAATCTTCCTACAAAATTGTATTTCTATTTTTTTTTTTTTTTTTCTTGAGGTGGATTCTTGCTCTGTCGCCCAGGCTGGAGTGTAGTGGCCGGATCTCAGCTCACTGCAAGCTCCGCCTCCTGGGTTCACGCCATTCTCCTGCCTCAGCCTCCCGAGTAGCTGGGACTACAGGTCCCCGCCACCTCGCCTGGCTAATTTTTTGTATTTTTAGTAGAGACGGTGTTTCACTGTGTTAGCCAGGATGGTCTCGATCTCCTGACCTCGTGATCCGCCCGTCTCGGCCTCCCAAAGTGCTAGGATTACAGGCATGGGCCACCGCGCCTGGCCTTCTATTTTTTTTTTTTTTTTTTTAATGGCTGAGTAATATTGTCAAGTGTATATACAGCACATTTTGTCATCCATTCATGCATTGGTGGACACTTAGGTTGCTTCCATGTCTTTGCTATTGTGAACAGTGCTGCAATAAACATGGGAGTGCGGAGATCTCTTCAACATACTGATTTCTTTTCTTTTGCATATATACCCAGCAGTGAGATTGCTGGATCCTATGATAGTTCTAGTTTTAGTTTTTTGAGAAACTTCCATTCTGTTTTCCATAATGGCTGTACTACTTTACATTCCCACCAACCGTGTTTGATCCTTTCCCCTTGCCCACATCCTCATCAGCATTTGTCCCCATACAAATTTATTTCTTGTGTGATTGACAACTTAATTACAATATTATGACCCTTTTCTAATTAGTTTGGGACAACTTGAAGTCTACAGTGGCTTTAAGGAGATTTCCTTGAGAGCAATTAATTACTGTGTTGAGCCGTCATGCCCAGTTGGAGATGAAGCTTGTTTTGCACTGTGTGACCCTGGACTTGCCAGTGCATTCCTAAAATGGAAGAATGGTGCGTTCCGAAAATGGAGGAAGGGTGCATTCTGAAAATGGAAGAACAGCAAGTAGGGTGTCAGCAGTCAGTCCCTCATCTAGCATGCTCCCAGGCTGAATGCTTTTCCATTCAAGAGCCATAATCAGATCTAATGATTTGCAAGATAGAAAAGAACACTCTCATTTATCTTGCAGATTGCATCAAGGTATGTGGGAAAGATGGAGATACAAATGCAAATCACCTTGACAACAAGCTAAGAAAAACTAGTTAGAACTTTGAACTCAATGATGTTTAAGAAAGATTCATGGGTTAAGTTGTACATTAGAAGTTTTTTGAAGTAAAGATATACAAAAGAGAGTCTAAGTCACTCCAAGGTAAAGGGACATGTGAGAAACTTACTGAACATGAGTTAATTTTTTTATTTTTTCTGATCATGCACATTAAGATGTGATGAATGAAAAGCATGCTGCATAGCATATGAGAGTTGAAAGGTAAGTCACCCCTTTTGATTGGACTCTTTATTGGTACTCTTTTTTTTTTTTTTTTTTTTGAGACGGAGTCTTGCTCTGTCGCCCAGGCTGGAGTGCAGTGGCCGGATCTCAGCTCACTGCAAGCTCCGCCTCCCGGGTTCACGCCATTCTCTCGCCTCAGCCTCCCGAGTAGCTGGGACTACAGGAGCCTGCCACCACGCCCAGCTAGTTTTTTGTATTTTTTTTAGTAGAGACGGGGTTTCACCGTGTTAGCCAGGATGGTCTCGATCTCCTGACCTAGTGATCCGCTCCTCTCGGCCTCCCAAAGTGCTGGGATTACAGGCTTGAGCCACCGCGCCCGGCCGGTACTCTTAATGATAAGTGACAGACCTGCAACTCAAACTTGCTTAAAGAAAAAGGATATTTTAGGGTCCACAAAATTAAGAAGGCTTTAGACTGGCACTAGTTTCAGGCACGGGTGTATCCAAGGATTCACAAGATGCCATTAGGAGCATGTTTTTCTCCCTGCACCTCAGCTCTACCTGTCTTTCTTGTCTTTATGCTACATTCATGGGCAAGCATGTTACCAGCATGCCTCCCTCGACCTCAGGGCTCCTGAACCTAAATTTCTCTACATCCAAAGGGCTCTGATGGGCCCATCTTGGGTCCCATGCCACTTCCTGGACTAAAGAGTGTGTCGACAAGATTGAATATTCTGTGTCATGGCAGGCAGGCTCACCTAATGAGAAGATCCACTAGAATTAGGGGGAATAGGGAAAGGAACTGGGCAGACTGAAACAAAAAGGAAGGGGACCAGACGAAACATTTCCTACAGATGCGCATGCAGGGATCATAACAAGACATAAGTCATCTACATTGTTTATAGGACTCACAATGAGTGAGAATTAAGTGGAAACTTTTAGGTTCTGAGATCAGTATCAACGATTGGACAAAGACGAAATATGAAGTAGGTTTTTAGTTTTTGCATAAAAGAAATGCAATTGGTTGTACAATATGTGAGGGGGGAAGAATGATAGAAGTCAAAAGAATAAAATAAAAATATGTAATCTAACCACCATAAATGTTTTGGGCAAATTTTTCTTGCATTTTATACAAATATGTGTTTATGAATCAGAATTATTCAGTGTCTATTTAAGTTTCCCATTTTTTACTTTCATAGGTAATATTAAAATAAGTATTTTTGAGAACACATCTCTTGTCATTTTCTGAAAATTGAATCCAACTAGTGAAATTACTGAGTCATAGATATGAACATATAAAAGATTTTGGTGTGTGTTGTACCATTTCTATCCATAATATTAACTGTTTTCACCAGCAATATGTGGAATGATCCTTACTATTTCCCAAAAATGATGATTTTTCAGGTGTTATATTGTGAGATTTATGAAGCAAGCATTCTTGTTTCCCCCACAATATCTACTCTTAAGATAACTTAGTAAACATTTATTAAATTTTAAAAATGGGCCACAGCAACTTTATGTTTTTAATTCTGCATTACAAAACCAAAAGCAAGAGTCTATGTTAATGAAGTAAATCTCTGCTTACTTTAATATCAGTAACACTCATTGTTGAGGATGTAGAGAAATTACTCTTCTATCAAAGCATAATGTTTAATCTGTCAATTGGAGATATGTACATTTTAACCCAAAAATTATATATTTGGAATTATATCCAAGGAGATGTTTGATCAAATACACACAAATATATTTGATGTTTTTATCAATGAGATCTTTGTAATATCAGAAACCTTAAAGCTATTTCATTACCCATCTGTATTTATTTAAAATAGATCCTAGAAATTCATTCAGCGGATGCAATACAGCCATTATAAAGGATTGCCTTGAGTTAAAATTGTCTGCATGGAAACCTTGTTCCACTGCAGTCCCACGAAATACCAGCCTTGTGCCCTTGCACAAATATCTCATCTGGGACCGAGTTCTGTAAAATTTATTTTGAGTATTAAGTTGGATTTTACATAGAAAAACCTTACCAAGTTCTAATGTTAAAATTTTTATAATTTTTATTAAGTGGAAAAAACGTTGATGTGAACAAGCTATTAAATAGCATGGATAAGAATATTGCATTTACATAAAACTATATATGTGTATATCTGCACAGAGATTCAGAATAACATTAATCAAGGTATGCATTGGATTATTTCTCGTTTGGAGAACACTGGGTGGTTTTTACTTTCCTCTTTATATTTTTCTCTATTGCTTGAATTTCCTCTATAAGTATTTATTATCTGTATGATCATAGTAAAGTTAATCATTGCATTTACTTTTTAAAAAAATCAAATTATTTAAGAACTTCTTTAGAAAGGTCTGTACTTCATAGGTGACTTTCCCAAAGCCATGGAGCTAGATTGCTTCAGGATAGCATGGGAACAAGGTCTACTAATTCTTGTACATGTATCAAATGCCTGCTATCAGCCAAAATGATCCTGGGGAAAAGGAACCAGCAATGAGCTTACACTACAACAATTAGAAAATTCCAGGTTTTGAAGAGAAAGGCTAGAAGTTCTGCCACAATTAGCTGTGTGACCTTGGGCAAACCTCATGATCTCTCAAATCCTATCTTTTATTTTCTTTTTACTTCCAATTATAAAATAATTATCTGAAAGCTTCTCTATTTTAAAGAACACAAAATGATCTGAAAACTGATGTATTTGTTTACTGAGTTGCTAGTAGGTGATTTTAACCAAATCTCAAAATACTAGCCTTGAACTAAGTATTTATTCAGAGATAAGTGGAGGAATTAGGTGGTTGACGTGAAATCTTCAAAGGATGAATTTAGAAAAAAAAAAGGAAATTAGTCTTTAAAATTATAGAGAATTTATGATCTGGAAAGTTTGTTCAAGCTCAAGTTATAAATAGATTTCATAAAGTTTCAGATAAATATGCCATAGGTTACTGAGATTTTATTACTAGAACTCTTGAATTTGAACCATGAGAGGCAATCATGATCCCTTAACACCAAGATCACGAGCCAGAATAAAAGGGGATCAGATGTGTGCAAACACGAGCTGTCCATTTTGTGCTGCACAATAGCTGAGTATGTGTTGATTCTTTAATAAATCTGAATGATGACATCAAAATTATAGAGAGCCTATGATAATCACAGCCCCGAACTTGGATATTTCTCTAATTATTTTTCCTTTTGTTATTTTACTACAAAAATACTAAGAAAAATACATCCTCTTAAGTACCTGCATTATACTAGTTACTATGGTTGGGGGTTACCTGTATTACCTCATTTAATCCTTACACTTGACTGCTGGGATGACGTTATTCCTCTTTACTTATAGGAGAAAATCAAGGCCAGAGGGGTTAAGTACATATACAAATCCACGATAGGAGGCAATCGATCTGGAATCTACACACAGGTTCTTCTGATGAGCAACATGTCATCCCCAGTTCCTGACACATTGAACTATTGCTGTATAATGAAGGTCACAGTGACGACTGTGGAGCATGTGAGAAAATATAAAATTACTCATCTAACTATGAGTCTAATGAACACCAGACGATGTTCTCTACAATCGGTTTCTTTGACACAGATACGTAACTGACTTCCTTTTCAATTGAACAGAAGGAACATATTATTGACTCACATAACAAGGATATTTTCAGAATGTATAGTAATTTGTTCTGTGCAGGAAAACCTGTTTGGGTCCAAACTTTTTTTTTCTGAAGGGTAACCTTCAAGGTATTTTCCCTGAACCATTTTTTTTTTTTTTTTTCCTGTACAGATTACAGAGGATCTGAAAGACTAAGATAAAGCACTCCCATTAGAAGTTATGATGACAGACGAACGAGTTGAATAGTGACAGGCAGTGTTTGGTCCCTTTCCTATTTCTTTCATGAAAATGGAACCGTCATTCATTCAGCTGGGAGCCTGGTCAACAGGGTGAGCTCCTGTGTGTGTACAGGAAGGGGCCTTTGATAATTGCATGAGGCAGACAATTCATCTGGAAGCTCTAGAAAATGAGAGGTGGAAAAATGAACTCTCAATGTCCACCTGGGTTTTGAAAAGTAGATATCTGAAGTTGTGGCAGGCTGCTTTGTAATTAAATTTTTCGCTGAGGTCAGTTTTCATAGCAGTCCAATTCCAGATGTGATCATAGTGTCATGAGCCATGCCTTTATAAATGTTACATTTCCTGGGATCAAACTATTTGCCAGAATTTTCTTCCTAATTTAAAGAGTTTAAATGCCACATTATTTGAATAGATTTTGCTATAGTGGTGTTTTTGTGTCATGGCAAACAGTCAGAGGGCATGGCATGGAATAACAGAAAAAGGAAAACCTCCTTCCAATTTCTATAGAGCAGAATTCACTGTATTCGTATCCTGCTGTCCAGCCTTGATTCAACTGGACCAATTTATCTTTTAGCTCCTAAGCTAAATGTAGTGTTTACTGAAAAAAGCTGATCATATATTCTGCTCTGTTATATACCAATCTTGACGCATCAGAATGCTCTTGTTCTCTGGAAACATAATCCATTATATGTAGAGGTTCTTTCTCTTCTGTGATTTGAACCTAGTCTTTAATTTATTTCTATTTTGAACCGAATTTAAAAGCTGATTACCCATCAGAGAAGGAGACTGGCATAATCAAGTAAGACAAGGGCAGGCTCCTTGGAATTTTTCTTAGGTAGCTTTTCTAATAGACTGAAACTAATTCTGAGACTCTACCTGTCACTACGCACAGCGTCTAATTCCCATGCAGCTGAATTAGTTTGTGTGAAATACTCTCTTTCTGAGTCCCTAGACACTTAGAATTTACCTCAGTTCTGAAGCAATGACTATTAATAACCTGAATAATTGTGGAGGCATTCCCCTGTACTAAAAATTATATGCAGACTAAATCACTACAATTCGATTATGATGGATGCAATTAAAATAAATTATGTAAATGCACTATAAGAATAATTAGAACTAGAAATGTTGATGAGTTAATTGCCATGTCTATGTACTTATGACACAGAAATTGAAGAAATTTGGGGAAAAATTTAGATTATCTTCAAGATAAAACAGATTGAGAAGCATGAAGAATATTTCGGTAATGGGGACCCAAGTAGTCTCTTCTTGACATTCTCTCAGGACTTTGCAAAAGAGATGGTCACACAATTGACTACATGGAATTTAGGGACTTGACAACCTGAAGGCTGAGTGACAAAGAGGCTTGGTACAAACTAAAGGATGAATTAGGAGTCAAAAGAGAAGTGGCTTTACTGCTCAATAATTAGAACTTTGAGGGAAATCTAAGGTCAGAAAGTAACAGTTAATGTGGATTAATGTATTCAAAAAGCAAACCTTTAAAAGGATAGGAAACATGAGAAAAAGAAAAAGGATAGGAAACATAACATCAGTGTGAGCTCAGGCTTTTGTCCCTCACTTTTAAGCTGAGTCGGTTGCCTGGAAGCACTGGCAACCTCGCAGCCATGAGTACCACTGCAGCCCTTGCTTCAGCTCTAAATACAATACTAAGGCAAATGGTGTCATTAAAAAAAAAAAAAAAAAAAAAAAAAAAAAACCTAGAAGCCAGATTAAAGAGGCTCCTGCAGACAAAGGATGAGACAAATTGAAAATCAAAAAGAATAATGGCTGCAACCAATTAAAACAAATTATATCTCCGTGATTTCATAGTGACTGTCAAAAAATATTTTAAAAATTTGGAGCAACAAAACAAAATGTACTAGACATGATTGGAAGCTGCTAAGGCACCAATTCATCATCTTTCATCATCTTAAACTTGATACTTACAGGGAATAGTAAGCACGTCTTCTGTGCTTTCAGTAGAAATTGCTCTTTGGACTAACCAAAAGAACTTAAGATGTCAGTGAAGTTTTCTGAACAGGAGAAATGGTAGAAATAGGAAAGCATCATTTTGTGACTTGTAGTGAAACAAATTTTATAAAAACAAATTAAAAGTAAAGGTGTTGTTCTGTTACTATTTTAAAGAAGCAAGGGCTATGTAAAAGCTAATGCAATGAGGGAAACATTTTTGGATCCTGATTCAAAAACCTCTTAAAAAATATTGTTTAGACATTAGGGGATGTTTGAATATGAATCATGTATTGGATGAGAATATGGGTTTCTTAAACTAATTCTAGTAGAAGAAATAATGCATTGCATTACATAAGAAAAAAAAATTCATGTTGAAGAATTTGGGTAAATGACTTGATATTTGAAGCTTTATTGAAAGTATCCCAGTCAAAATAAAATGGGAGCAGGGAGAATAGACGGGAACAAATGAAACAAAAATGGCAAAACAATTAATGGTTATAAGGCTTAGTGATGGATCCATGTGGACTATATTTTCAACTCTCACATGCTTAGAAATTTTCATAATAAAAAGTTTTTTTAATACTCAAAACATGGTTTAGGCATAAACACGGAAAGACAGACAATAGAAGGTAATAAATTAACATCAATTGCCATTATCTATTCATTTATGTTTTCCCTGAGATCTTTACCTAAAATTCAAGATTGTAAACTCTAAATAGATGACTACGCAGCAGGTAAATGGGGTGAAAAATGAGAAGTATAGGGTAGCTGTGACCTCAGGCGGAAAAATTAACCCTGATAGCTTGGATGGTGACAGCTTAAATTTGTGAGTGATAAGAAGTGTCAGGGAGACTTTAGCGTAGTGACTTGGGGCACTGATCTTCCTGGGCATCATCTCTGTAGGGGTGTCAGACATGAGGTAGATTTGAAGAACAAAAACAAAAAGGCATCTTCCTAGATAATTTGTCACATTTCAAATGTTTACTGTTAAAGTTTAGTTTTGTTCTCAAAAGATCCACCAGTGTTAATTTGATAGCAGCCGGGCACAGTGGCTCATGCCTGTAATCCCAGCACTTTGGAAGGCCGAGGCGGGCAGATCACTTGAAGCCAGGAGTTTGAGACCAACCTGCCCAATATGGAAAAACCCTTCTCTACTGAAAATACAAAAATTAGCCAGGCATGGTGGCAAAAGCCTGTAGTCTCAGCTACTTGGGAGGCAGAGGCAGGAGAATCGCTCAAACCGAAGAGGTCGAGATTGCAGAGAGCCAAGATCATGCCACAGCACTCCAGGCCTGGGTGACAGAGAGTGACCCTGCCTCAAAATAATAATTAATCCTAATAATATTAATAGCAAACAGTAGTATTATTAAAGCCAGGGCCAGCTTCGTGGCCATCCAGTCCACACTGGTTCCTGTGCTTAGAAAGATCCCACATCTGGTGTAGTGCTGTGCTGTTGCCATCTTGGAATTTCTAGAAATTTTTAAACAAGGAGCCTCACATTTTCATTTTCCACTGGACTCTGCAAATTATGTCACAAATCCTGGTTAGAGTGGCTTATGTACAAAGTTTGTAGAGAGTAGATTTAGTGGACTTGATAAAGTTTTATAATTCACTCTCCCTTCACTTCACAGTATTTATTTTTCTTTTTAACTTCGCAACTCTTTTGGGGACAGCTAAGTAAACACAACCTCGAGCAGTATGGTATTACTTGGGACAATATTAACTTCATAAAAATGACACCCAAAAGCAACATCCAATTTCAAAACGTGATTGTTCTCTAGATCAAGAATTTTGTTTTGAAATATAATTTTCAGATACAGGTGTGCTTGCTGATAGTTCTAAAATATTGAGCTTAACAAATGGCAAACCTGTCTAAACGTATGGAATTCTTTTGGTGGTCTTAGCCATGCTAATAAATACGTTTTCTGAATACAGTGTTTTTTCCCATTAATAAAGGAATATTTTCAATAAGGAAAGGATAGCAAGTCTTGCAGGGTTACTATCTGGCATTTGCGATGTAATAACCAGCTAACAGCAATGTATCAATGACTGCATTCGTGTAGACATCTTCACTAAAGTTGCACAGACAGTAGCAGAAAGTCACTTGTCACTGTGCAGCTGATACTCTTGCATAATGAGGATTGGGATAGCCGATGTTTTGTCACAGTGCAAAAGTTAATCATGGTCTAAGGACATTGAAAAAAAGCTGAGAAGTGAGTGAATTAATCACCATTAAAAACAGATTTAAAAAGTAACCCTGAAGGGGAACTTTTAAGAAAAAATACTATTTTGGATCATCCAAAGTTCTTTCAATATTAAAAAAATGAAAGATGCTTCTAGAAGGGACTCCTTCCTCTAAGACATCAGTATTATAACTGTAGGCAGGAAATCATTCTCTAGAAATTAACCTTTCAGGGCAATTCCATCAAATCATGAGTTTTTATAGCTCCAAAGAAATAAACCCTTCATCAGAACTGGATTCTGGATCCAAGTCTCCTTGGCATCCTTCCTTTAGTGTCTTTATCGGAGTTAGCTACAGAACATTAAAGTTCCAGAATATTAAGTAAGTCTGTCTGTTAGACTTGGAAGGAGGCAGAGGATTATTTAAACAGTCACATAGTTGTGGCATGAAAACAGGTTATTCAACCCCTGGTTGAATAACCTCTACACAAATGCACATGTTAACTTTGAGACCGATGGAATAATGTCACCCTACCTGTTTTTAATATTTGAGAATGGACAGAAGCAAGGGGACATAAGGGTACCTTCCTCTTACCCCCTGAAACTGGCTGCCAAAGGACTTGTAATGATGGCAGCTGCTTTGGGATAGTCAGGCACCAATCCTCTACCCAAATAGTTATTTGTTCTTCCACTCCTAACTCTTTGCTTGCCTGACATTTTCTGAGAGATTGCACTATTTTTCTTGCCTTACTTTCCCCCCTCATTTTAAAGAATGTTTTTTTCTGAATAAGCTATTTCCTTAAAGTATTCAAAGAAGCAAAATTCCAGGCAGAAGGAAATTTGCATTCTGATGTTGTTTAGCGTTCCAAAGCCTGATGAATGGCTGCCTTCTCTGTAGCTTCTCCAAGTCATTTCAGATCTACAAGTGTTTCATGGCCTGTCCTAAATCTGTAAGACTTGAAGTCTTATAGGTTTGACTTGCACCTTAATTTTGACCTCTCTCCATGTAAATAAAACAGAAAACTAATGCCCACATTAGCACAGGATAATCATGGATTGTTGCTTTTGTTCTTTTTTTTTAATGTAATCATATTTAAATTTTCTACTCTTATTTTTCTTAATTGGCTCTTGTGTTTCTAGATATACTCCGTAGTTGGTTTCCTTAGAGTTTCAGATAAAAATCTTAGCCTGGATCTTAATAATTATACCTGATGGACCAAGAGGTGAGTTCAGTCACATGTTGTAAACAATCAAAAACTAACTTATGAACAGATGGCAAATGTAATCCTTTGATAAGAAACAAGACAGCAAGTTGAGTTCTTGATTACATAGATGTAATATGATTATTGTCTTTAGGTATCCTTGAAGTACATCTGTAGCTCTTTATCAGGAAGGTCCACTGAAAAACAAACATGTGACTCTGGAAAGATAGATTTGCTTCAAATACTCAGGAAATAGAAAAACCATGATTAAAGGAAAATATAGACTTTATTTACATCTTTCATAGTTTCTTAGAATACATCAAGTAAAATTGAAAATGAATCCAACATAGAAAAGAAGCAAAATTCTTCTGCGTAAGATTTCAGGAAATACCTGGCTGCTAAGATTCAGCAATTTAATTATAAAACTGGCACAAAGGCACAATATAGTTGTGGTAAGGAAATGTAATTCTCCTAACATCAGCTAAAAGTCTATTTCTCGAAAAATTGGGACACCTGATAACTGTCTTACTTATCTCACTGAAAATGTATCTCTTAAAAGATTACTGATAATGTCACTCTCTTTTCTTTAATTCCAAGAAGTTCGTGGCAGCCATCATGCCAGGCAATGAGAGGACATTCCTACTGCTTCCACTCCCCTAAGCTCTAGTTTAGTTTCTGATGCCCTGAACATCAAGGAAGAGCCAAATATCCTGGCCAAAGCTAGTTCAGCTTTGACAGGTCTGGTAGGGAGAGGTGACATAATAAGGATCCTTGAACTTGGTTTTCAGTAAGTTAATTAAGTATCTTATGGCTGGACATGGTGGCTCAGGCCTGTAATATCAGCACTTTGAGAGGCTGAGGCAGGCAGATAGCTTGAGCTCAGGAGTTCTAGACCAGCCTGGGCAACATGGTGAAACCCCATCTCTACAAAAAAATACAAAAATTAGCTGGGCAGGGTGGTGTATGACTGAGGGCCCAGCTACTTGGGGGGCTGAGGTGGGGGGATTACTCTGCCAGGAGGCAGAGATTGCAGTGAGCCCAAATCACGCCACTGTACTCCAGCCTGGGTAACAGAGTGAGACACTGTCTCAAAAAATAAGGAAATAAATAAATAAATAAATAAATAAATAAATAAATAAATAAATAAAATTTTACTTCTAGCAACCATAGATATTTGCTTCAGGTTATTCTGAAGAACAATGCTATTCTTTTTCTTTAGATTTCCTTCCAGAAAGGAATTCTTCTTAGTTTCCAGTTCAATCTCTGATAAGATGATTTATCAGAGGTGATAAGGTATATTTTATTACCTTATTTATTGTTTTCTATATAATAAGCTTTTCGTGAAGACTTAAAGAGAAGGTACAAATTATTGTTGTTTTTCTTTGACATTTACATCCACTTACTGTTCCTAAGGACAATTCAATCTCTCCTCCCATACATAAACCTTTCTATCTGATTAGATCCAAGTTGTTACTGATAGATATAAAATTATTTTATAAAAAGAAATTATGTTCAATTTGAAAATAGTAATCCATTTTAAATTCCCTTCGTTTCTGCAGCCTATTTGTCTAGACAACTCAAAATTGTCTGAATCCCATAAGACAGTTTCTCTGAGTATATTTTTTAATGAGAGAAACTTTTAGACATTCTGAATAAAACAAGGGAATTACTGATGTCCCAATGCTCTTTGTAATGAGTACCTCCAGTTTACCGTTGTGGAGGAAATATTACATTGACTTTCTGGAAAAATGCCTATTATTCATTTAAAATTATTTCCAGACCTCAGATAACACAAAGAGCCAGACTGCCCCTATCAGACTCACAAAAATCAGAGTTCTTATGAAGTATCCAGCTTTCCTAATAATTCAAAGGATGCAGGTGATGATAAAGGCAATTCACAAAAATGTCTGCAATCCCTGGTGCAGCTCCTCACATCCTGTGCCACATGAGGATGTGGGCTGGTCCAGATTTAATGTTTGAGGTTTCTTAGTGATGCATGTAGGCCATCGTTTCCACAAGGAAGCCATTGTGGTTACGAAACAACTCCCATTGTTTCCTCCATAATTATATCGTTGACCTAACATTTTCCACTGGGCCATATCCCACAAACCAATAAGTTTCTCATTCAATTGCTATGAGCAACCTAGACAGACTAGATATACCCTGCAAAAAGGATGCCACAGAAAAGAGACTCGTTACCTTTCTGCTAGTAAATACCATCAGGAGGTCTGATTAGTATGTTTACCAGGATTCTTTACTGGGTCATTTCTGTCTCTCTCTCTTTCTCTCCCTCCTCTTCTTGGACGTCCTCAGAGAAGACACGATGGGTTACTAAATACGCCGCAAACCCTTTCCTTTTCAAGAACCATTTCTATAGCAAACGTTACTACATTATGACCTTTTTAAAAATGTGTGTGCCCCTCTCCATATGATGATTTATCATTTGTAACACACTCACACTGCACAACCCATCAGAAATCCTTATCTACTCTGGTAAATTTGAGCTTCACTAAGGAAAAAAAAATTGAAGAATTTCCAAAGAGTTTTATCCTCGTCTTTGTGACTGGTTTCTTTTAGTACTCTAGGATTTAAATATGATTTTTCCCTTTAAACATCAGATTTGGGAGGTTGCTCCCTCTTCTACTGTTCTCAGCATTCTTACTCAATGATTAGTCTTCAACATTCCCACATACTCTCAGCCACTTAGAGTAAACGAAGACACATCATTCAAGTGTGAGAATTAATTGAAAACAAAGTATTTAGATTTAGGAAGATGAAACATTTTTATCAGAGTTATACATTACAGTTTAGAACATTAATAAATCATTGTGGCTGAGTTTTACAGCACTTTCTGTTTCATGTCAAGCCACGTAGGCAATTTTTCCTGGCCTTCTGGCCCTTAAAATGACCAAGTCCTTTGAGGCTGAATCTCAAGGCAAATGGAGAAATTTCTTGGTTGACGTCAAACCAGCTGACTTAGGTAGTTCTCGTTCATCAATTCTTTAACTCAACAAACTGCTATTAAACCTCATGCTCTGTGGACAGTATTATCTTAGATGTTGGGAATACTGTAGGAAGCAAGGCAATCATGGTCTGGTCCTCATGGTTCTGACCTCTTTATAAAGACCTATAGAAGAAATCAAGAAAACAAATGCAACTAAAGTAATTACAAATTGTGATAAGCCAAAGGATCTTTGAACTAAGCTTTTCGTAGCAGTTATGTTCTTACGAGGTTATTCAACACAGATAACTAGCAAACAGAAGAAGATTGCATTGTGGATTCCAGCTGCTGGCGTTACGGTATATGGCTTAGAATAATTTTCATGAGATTCCTAAAGAATAAAATTAATCATCCAGTACCAGAGAAAATCAATAAACTTCAAGCTGCTTTGAAAATACTAACAGAAGAAGGTTAGTACCTTGATTGTAAAGTTATCTGAAACGGCATTAATGACAAATGTCTTGTCTCTTGGAATACACGTTGGAAACTTCCTGAGTGCTGCTGAAACTGATGTGAATTTTTTCCTTTGCATAATTTAATCTTTAGATAGTAGATTCCAATCAAGATTTTCTGTTCAAGGTACATCTGTAAGCCTAATCACTTTCCTCTTTCCTGCTTTCCTCTTCCCAACTCCAGGCACATGCCTGTGCTTATGAAAAATGGTATTCAAGTTCTGTTTTGAATAGAATAAGGCTTTAGAGGTTTCCTTCAAAACAGAAAGCCCCAAAGTGTCTGTTTCTGTATATTCCTCCTGTGTATCCTCCTGTGCTTCGACAGTCACCATTTTATGTACCTGCCATTAATTCATCCAACCCTTAGGCCCCAACACTGTAGAAGGCTCAAACTAGGTGGTTGGGGGATTATTGTCACAGATGCTGTACTCAAGGAGGATATAACTTCATGGGAGATATATAAATAATAATAGCACCATAAAGTTATATCTTATCAGGCATTGAGTTGTAAGATTGGAGAGGATGGGAATAATGGTGTATATTCAAAGTAACACCTGAAGATCTTTCTTTTTTCTTGAGACAGAGTCTTACTCTGTCACCCAGGCTGGAGTGCAGTGGCTTGATCTCAGCTCACTGCAAGCTCTGCCTCCTGGGTTCACGCCATTCTCCCACCTCAGCCTCCTGAGTAGCTGGGACTACAGGCGCCCGCCACCACGCCCGGCTAATTCCTTTTTGTATTTTTAGTAGAGACGGGGTTTCATCATGTTAGCCAGGATGGTCTCGATCTCCTGACCTGGTGATCCGCCCGCCTCAGCCTCCTAAAGTTCTGGGATTACAGACGTGAGCCACCGTGCCCAGCCAAATATCTTTTAATTAATCCACAAAGCACAGCATATACAGTTCTACTCACAGGCCAGGTAAGTGATGATCTAATGAACTCATTACGGCCAGATTTTCCTCTGTCGTTGGAACAAAGAACAGATTTTTCAGTCAAGCACCAAATAGAGTGGGTGGCTATGTTTAAGGGCTATGTTGTATGAAAAAAATACATGAATGTTAATGTAAAAGTCAGTCTTAGTATATTAATACAGTATTAATACATTCATATACCCACTCCATGAGAGACACAGGGAGCTATGATGAAGGCAAAAGTAAACTTAGAATTTCCATCTCAGTCTCACTAATATTTGGAGTGTGTATACTCACTGAGTAGATGATGAACATATTTTTCTCTAATATGTTTCTCTCTCTCTCTCACAAACATACACACACACACGCACACACACACACACACACACACACACACACACACACCATTCTGGTCAACAGAAACAACATAAGCAAAGCTTCAGAAAGCATAAATTAAGTGACAGCAATGGAGCAAGGAATATATGCAATTAGTAATAGAAAATAGTAACAAAGTATGCTGAAAATTCACATAGAAGACCATGAATATTAAGCAAAATTTGGACTATATTCAGTAATTTATGTAAAGCCACTGAAGATTTTTGAAACAGATAGTGACATTATGATTTTGCTGAAAGGCAAACAGGATGAGTTCAGTTGTAAGCCTACTGAATATGAGCTGCTGCAGAGGCATTTAGATGCACTCATATCTAGCTACTGGGAAGTCCTAACTAGAGATGAAGGCTCATGAGCCCTTTCCAGAGACATTTGTTTTTCTGTCTCTTCAGTGCCTAGAACAGTTCCAGGCAATGTATATGCTCAGTCATTAACCACTGAATTAATAGTATTTATGATATTAAGGATATGATGTATACATAGCTATTTAAACACTGACTGGAAGAATAGATGGATGTATAAGTGGGAGGGAGGGAGGGAGGAAGGAAGGAAAGAAGGAAGAAAGGAAGGAAGGAAAGAAGGAAGGAGGGAAGGAAGGAGGGAAGGAAGGAAGGGAGGGAGGGAAGGAGGGAGGGAGGGAAGGGAGGAAGGGAAGAAGGAAGTTTGCCTCTTGAATTTTGCTGGTCTGTGAATGTTTCTACTAAATATCTAGTGTGTTGTTCGACAGTTATTTGTAAACATGAGGTCAGATTCTGAGCAACTTTAGGCATCTCAAATGTTTGTTGTATGTGCAATCAAGAGTAAAGATCCGGCTGGGCCGGTGGTTCACGCCTGTAATCCTAGTACTTTGGAAGACGGGGGTTGCAGTGAGCCGAGATCACGCCATTGCACTCCAGCCTGGGCAATAAGAGCAAAAACTCCGTCTTAAATAAATAAATAAATAAATAAATAAATAAATAAATAAAGAGTAAAGATCCATGAGCAGCCAATGATTGCGGCTGTGACTGAATCACTTTAGTTATGAGAAGCAGGCTGTTTGGTGGTGAAAGCTGTGGTGCTGGGAGAAATGAGGAGAGGGAGAATACCATACTTTGCTCATTTTTCTTTCTTTCTTTTTTTTTTTTTTTTTTGGAGACGAAAGTGGCAGTAGGAATTAGAAGAGCATCTTAGCAGGGCATGCCTTCTGACAGTGGCAAAGAAGAGAAGTAGCTAAAAGAAGACTAAAGGTAGAACAGCTCTCCTCTCTGGGGAGGCAAAGAGCCGTTAAAAGTGTCAGTCGCTTCTAAGGGTAGCACTGTGTTTGTGTTTCTCTTTAGACTTATCACATGTGGCAAGTTCTACGAACTGGAAAGGGGGTCAGAAAGGCATTGACTATAAGGGCAAGCCAAGCCCTTCTTGCTTCAGTAGTTTCTGGGGCATGACTGTTTTGAGACAGCTGAACGCTACACTTCACTCTTCACTCTCACTACCCAACACAGAGCAGCAGTGTGGGGAGCTAAGTCAAGTTCAGAAAAGTATTCTTGCTTGCTGGACTGAGAGCACAAGCCTCAAAACAGAGTTCAGAGGATGTTAGCAAGTTATCTGTCATCGCTGCCTTCTAACCTGCAGCTCATCTTGCTGATGAGGTCCACGCCATTCCAGTTCCTGGTATCAGTCCAGTGCTGGGTCAAAATTGAAGGAGCTCAAATTTCCTCTTGGTTGCACCCTGACACTGTGATTTCTGGGTTCCAGCCTTTTTTCTGTGACTTTACCTTATACTTTAGCTTTGCTGTGTCCATAGCTTTTTCCCTTGTTCTCAAATGTCTATCTCACTTATTCCAACCCTGTTTACTATGGGTTATTTTCTGAGGTACCTGGTATCTTGCCCTGCACCATAGCTCACAGGTGGTTCTGGACACCTGCCATCTCAGCCACCAGAGCCCAGCCTCTACTGTGTAGAGTCCCCCCATCTAGGAGGGTCAACTGCTCCTCAGTGGCCCTTTTATTTAGCCATTCTATTACTCCAACTGAAACTTTCCTGCTCAGCTACACCTCATGTCCAATTTTGCTTCCACTCTTATAGCTAAAAGCACGCTCCAAATACCTAATTTCACTCTTGAGGCATTTTAATCCTCCCTGATATTATCTTCTCTGTTATCACCTGGATTCCCAGATTGACATGGAGAAAGCTATGATATGACTCCCTCCTACTTCCTAGTGGAAGGCAAAGGGTGCCTGAATCACAAAGTTATGTTAACCTTAAAACTGAACATAGAAATGTCTACATAAATTCAAAAGGTTGAATGAAGGAAAAAATTTGATGGGTCAATATAATCTTGGTTTATCTCTGTAATATACCATTAAAACTCACTGAGAAAGATCAGTCATTAAACATATTGTAAATTCTGGAAAAGAAGTCTGCTGAGTTCTGCTGAAATAGCCTATGAGTAAATCACAACACCTAGAAGATGTTTTATGACTAAGTTAATTTAAAAAAAAATCAGAGGTCATCATATCTCTGCTTGGTGCTAACTAAAAGCCAAAAGTTTTGGTCAGAACAAATGTAGTTCACAAACACTAAGGTTTTGGTTGTTCAAAATAAATCGCAACACCAGAAACTTAGAAATAATAAATATAAACATAGGGCCCTCTTTTGTGGCTTTTCTCAACAACTTATTTCTAGTAACTTCATAATGCTGCTGAAGCTGGTCACATTTAATTATGCTTGTGCAGTCTACTCATTTGTACACTGGTGAGTCAAATGCTCTGGTTTTAAACAGAGTAAGAATAGTTTTCTAAAATATGCAGTCAGTCATGTCAAACCTCTGGCTAAAGTACTGTTATTTTGGTGCACATATTCTGAGTTTCCGTGAAATACAGCATTCGACAGCTGTGATATTTTATCATACTCAGCAGTTCAAAAGTGCCATTCATTTCTCAAGAGCCTGCAGAGTATAAACTCCATGAGAGAGTGGAGAGAGTGCTTCAGGTTATGTTCCCTTTGTACCCCTACCAGGTACACAGTGCCCATCTAGAAGACATTCAGTAATCACATGGTGAATAAATACATGGAAATAAAGTTTCCTATTAATTAATCATTGGGCAAGACAATGTTTTCTGGCAGCTTTGTCCATTTTTAAATCTACTATGAGGAATTTAAAGGTAACAATTAGGATGAAACCCAGGAAAGCACTCAGCGTCGTGAGTCAGCAGGGGAATGTTTTTGAAAACCACGATGATGTACCACGATACATCCCAGAATGCCTAAAATTAAACAGAGCAACAGCAGCAAGTGCTGGCCAGGGTGAGAAACAGGAATTTATACATCGCTGTTTGGGATGTAAACTGTTATGAACACTTTGAAAAACCATTTATGATTGTGTATAAAGTGAAACATGTGGGTGGTTATCATTATGATCCATCTCTTTTATTTTCAGGATTTACCCAAAAGAAATGAAGACATATAGCCACATAAGAACTTGCTTAATTTAAAATATCTCCTAATTAGAACTAATTCAATAGTTTATTCTAAATCAACATGGAAATGAATAAACAAAGGTTGATATACTCATACAATGGAATACTACCTAGCCAAAAAAGGCAGGAAAGAACAAACTGCTGACTTAGGGTACAATATGGATGAATCTCTACAACAACATGAACGAAAGAAGCGAACTTAATAGAGTTGACACTATGGTTTTATTTCTATAAAATTCTAGAACAAGGGAGCCTCATCTTTAGTGATGGAAATGAGATCAGTGGTAAGCTGGGGCCAGGGGTAGACAGAATTGACCACAAAGAGGCACAGGAACTTTTGGGGGTTGATGGCAATATTAAATGTCTTGATTGAGGAGGTGACACAGATATATGCATTTGTCAAAACTAATTGAACTGTGCACTTTAAATGAGTACATCTTATGGTATGTAAATTACACTTCAATAAAGCTGATTATACACTAAGAAAAATTTGGAAAGTTGGTACCTGTTTTTATAATTACAGACTTTCAAAAATATTCTGTTATGAATAATACTTTTAGCCTATGGAATCAATTCTTCATAAAAACTCATTACATAATTGTTTGATATTCCTTATGAAATCATTCCTTTAGACCTATTGGGTAATAACGGTGTAGGTGAAGTAGAAGAAAGGTTATACATTAACAAGATGTGTCCAGGTTGATCTGTATCATGATGTATAATGCTCCTCTGGTATCCGTGAGGGAGCGGGAGAGAAGGGGGCAGATACTGAGTCTCACTCATTTATTGACATCATTGGAGCTTTCTGGATTGTTTAGTGTGCCTATGATCAGTCTTAATCCTAGTCTTAATCCTGAACTTTCAAGTACTTGAACCAATAAATTCTATTTTTGCTTAAGCTCATTTGTATTAGGTCTCTGTTCATTAGTTCTATTGTACAAAATTTCAAAGGAATGGAAAATTTAATGCATTAAACTCCACACAGAGTTTGGTAGATATTTTCCCCCAAAATCCTGTGTCCTGTTCTTTCTCCTGTATCCCTCATCTGTTCTAGGTAATCAACTAATAGTTTGTTATGAATAAGAATTAAATGTTTCTACTTTTTATTGAAAGATTTCAGATTACTGAAAATGTGACAAAAAATTTCTGAAATAAGCATAGATGTTCCTTCTATGAAAAAAGTACTGACAATTTATCTGTTGCTAAATCATCAATATATTGTAGCAGACACCGTTATTTACTCCCTATTGAGTTGTTAAAGTTTAACTAAATTAACTATACTTAATCCATTCCTACCCTAAACATTTATTTGAAATCATTACTACATTTTAAAACAGTTGTTTGATATAGAAGTATTTTCTCCATATAGAATAAAGGATACCTTTAAACTGTTTACATTTGTAAAGTACAACATGTAAACAGAATTTTGAACAAATTACTGCACTACCAAAAAAAACAAAACAAAACAAAAAAACAAAACAACAACCAAAAAACACCTCAAACGCTTCTTAGACTTGCAGTTTGAGCTAAATAAACCTTCTTTATTTTGGTGTATCACTGACAGCTCTGAGTGGACTCCAGGCTAATTAGAAAGAAATTTCCATAATACATATCATTTCCTAAGATACAAATTTTGAAGTAAATAATGGATGCCACAAATGTAAGTTGGTCACTTACTACTTTTTTCTCTTGTCCGTTATCTTCAGATGTGTAATCATTTGTGAATATATTTACTTTCAAGAAAAGCCCTTTTCATTTTACTGCTTATTATTACTGCCACTAAATAATATTATTGTTTATAGGGCTGTGTTCTGGGCTTTAAATGCATTATTATACCTAATTTTCCAAACAGACATGTAAGACAGATGGAGGAGATTGGAAGTACCGAGGGAATGAAAGGTGAGGCTGAATCCTTAGTGTCTGCAGTATCCAGATAGGTGAAGTAAGAGGTGAAGCGTCTTCATATGAGAAAGAATTGGTGTACTTTTCAGAGAAACAAAGGCTTTCTTACAGGAAAAATAAGCCACAGTTATAATTGCATCATTTGTCATGAGATTTCTGAAGAAACTTTCAAGGTAGGAAATGAGAGAAAGAGAAAGAAAGGAGATTATGTTTTTTTTCTATGGGAGCCTGTAAATTGAACTGAAATGAACAATCCATAAACAGAATGGAATATCTAGGGTCTGGATCCTATTTCCAGGCAGCTTATCACCTGCTCTCAGGCAGCAGAAGAACCTGAACTATTCCAGTGAGGAAACATTGCTTTCACTCTCAACAGTCTTCCCTAAACAGTAGCAAAAACTTCCTTTAAGAAATTTACCATGATATCCTCAAAGTTTTGGAATCAAAAGGTTTTTTTTTTGTTTTTTTTTGTTTTTTTTTTTTTTATACTTTAAGTTCTAGGGTACATGTGCATAACGTGCAGGTTTGTTACATATGTATACTTGTGCCATGTTGGTGTGCTGCACCCATCATCTCGTCAGCACCCATCAATTCATCATTTATATCAGGTATACCTCCCAATGCAATCCCTCCCCCCCGCCCATGATAGGCCCCAGTGTGTGATGTTCCCCTTCCCAAGTCCAAGTGATGTCATTGTTCAGTTCCCACCTATGAGTGAGAACATGTGGTGTTTGGTTTTCTGTTCTTGTGATAGTTTGCTAAGAATGATGGTTTCCAGCTGCATCCATGTCCCTACAAAGGACACAAACTCATCCTTTTTTATGGCTGCATAGTATTCCATGGTGTATATGTGCCACATTTTCTTAATCCAGTCTGTCACAGATGGACATTTGGGTTGATTCCAAGTCTTTGCTATTGTGAATAGTGCTGCAATAAACATACGTGTGCATGTGTCTTTATAGCAGCATGATTTATAATCCTTTGGGTATATACCCAGTAGTGGGATGGCTGGGTCATATGGTACATCTAGTTTTAGATCCTTGAGGAATTGCCATACTGTTTTCCATGATGGTTGAACTAGTTTACAATTCCAGCAACAGTGTAAAAGTGTTCCTATTTCTCCACATCCTCTCCAACACCTGTTGTTTCCTGACTTTTTAATGATTGCCATTCTAACTGGTGTGAGATGGTATCTCATTGTGGTTTTGATTTGCATTTCTCTGATGGCGAGTGACAATGAGCATTTTTTCATGTGTCTGTTGGCTGTATGAATGTCTTCCTTTGAGAAATGTCTGTTCATATCCTTTGCCCACTTTTTGATGGGGTTGTTTGTTTTTTTCTTGTATATTTGTTTGAGTTCTTTGTAGATTCTGGATATTAGCCCTTTGTCAGATGAGTAGATTGCAAAAATTTTCTCCCATTCTGTAGGTTGCCTGTTCACTCTGATGGTAGTTTCTTTTGCTGTGCAGAAGCTCTTTAGTTTAATTAGATCCCATTTGTCAATTTTGGCTTTTGCTGCCATTGCTTTTGGTGTTTTAGACATGAAGTCCTTGCCCATGCCTATGTCCTGAATGGTATTACCTAGGTTTTCTTCTAGGGTTTTTATGGTATTAGGTCTAACGTTTAAGTCTCTAATCCATCTTGAATTAATCTTCGTATAAGGAGTAAGGAAAGGATCCAGTTTCAGCTTTCTACTTATGGCTAGCCAATTTTCCCAGCACCATTTATTAAATAGGGAATCCTTTCCCCATTTCTTGTTTCTCTCAGGTTTGTCAAAGATCAGATGGCTGTAGATGTGTGGTATTATTTCTGAGGACTCTGTTCTGTTCCATTGGTCTATATCTCTGATTTGGTACCAGTACCATGCTGTTTTGGTTACTGTAGCCTTGTAGTATAGTTTGAAGTCAGGTAGCGTGACGCCTCCAGCTTTGTCCTTTTGACTTAGGATTGTCTTGGCAATGCGGGCTCTTTTTTGGTTCCATATGAACTTTAAAGCAGTTTTTTCCAATTCTGTGAAGAAACTCATTGGTAGCTTGATGGGGATGGCATTGAATCTATAAATAACCTTGGGCAGTATGGCCATTTTCACGATATTGATTCTTCCTATCCATGAGCATGGTATGTTCTTCCATTTGTTTGTGTCCTCTTTGATTTCACTGAGCAGTGGTTTGTAGTTCTCCTTGAAGAGGTCCTTTACATCCCTTGTAAGTTGGATTCCTAGGTATTTTATTCTCTTTGAAGCAATTGTGAATGGAAGTTCATTCCTGATTTGGCTCTCTGTTTGTCTGTTACTGGTGTATAAGAATGCTTGTGATTTTTGCACATTAATTTTGTATCCTGAGACTTTGCTGAAGTTGCTTATCAGCTTAAGGAGATTTTGGGCTGAGACAATGAGGTTTTCTAAATATACAATGATGTCATCTGCAAACAGGGTCAATTTGACTTCTTCTTTTCCTAACTGAATACCCTTGATTTCTTTCTCTTGCCTGATTGCCCTAGCCAGAACTTCCAACACTACGTTGAATAGGAGTGGTGAGGGAGGGCATCCCTGTCTTGTGCCAGTTTTCAAAGGGGATTTTTCCAGTTTTTGCCCATTCAGTATGATATTAGCTGTGGGTTTGTCATAAATAGCTCTTATTATTTTGAGGTACGTTCCATCAATACCAAATTTATTGAGCGTTTTTAGAATGAAGGGCTGTTGAATTTTGTCAAAAGCCTTTTCTGCATCTATTGAGATAATCATGTGGTTCTTGTCTTTGGTTCTGTTTATATGCTGGATTACGTTTATTGATTTGCGAATGTTGAACCAGCCTTGCCTCCCAGGGATGAAGCCCACTTGATCATGGTGGATAAGCTTTTTGATGTGCTGCTGAATCCGATTTGCCAGTATTTTATTGAGGATTTTTGCATCGATGTTCATCAGGGATATTGGTCTAAAATTCTCTTTTTTTGTTGTGTCTCTGCCAGGCTTTGGTATCAGGATGATGTTGGCCTCATAAAATGAGTTAGGGAGGATTCCCTCTTTTTCTATTGATTGGAATAGTTTCAGAAGGAATGCTACCAGCTCCTCCTTGTACCTCTGGTAGAATTCAGCTGTGAATCCATCTGGTCCTGGACTTTTTTTGGTTGGTAGGCTATTAATTATTGCCTCAATTTCAGAGCCTGCTATTGGTCTATTCAGGGATTCAACTTCTTCCTGGTTTAGTCTTGGAAGAGTGTAAGTGTCCAGGAAATTATCCATTTCTTCTAGATTTTCTAGCTGATTTGCGTAGAGGTGTTTATAGTATTCTCTGATGGTAGTTTGTATTTCTGTGGGGTCGGTGGTGATATCCCCTTTATCATTTTTTATTGCGTCTATTTGATTCCTCTCTCTTTTCTTCTTTATTCGTCTTGCTAGCGGTCTGTCAATTTTGTTGATCTTTTCAAAAAACCAACTCCTGGATTCAATGATTTTTTGGAGGGTTTTTTATGTCTCTATCTCCTTCAGTTCTGCTCTGATCTTAGTTATTTCTGGCCTTCTGCTAGCTTTTGAATGTGATTGCTCTGGCCTCTCTAGTTCTTTTAATTGTGATGTTAGGGTGTCAATTTTAGATCTTTCCTGCTTTCTCTTGTGGGCATTTAGTGCTATAAATTTCCCTCTACACACTGCTTTAAATGTGTCCCAGAGATTCTGGTATGTTGTATCTTTGTTCTCATTGGTTTCAAAGAACATCTTTATTTCTGCCTTCATTTCATTATGTACCGGAATCAAAAGGTTTTTTTGTAATGTCTCATCTGAAAAGGTCGAAGACCACAGAAAAATTTGAGTACAGAAATATGTTTACAATATTACTCATCAGAAAACATATCTATAGAGGCGAAAGGGTTTATGTTCTGCTGCTTTGCAAAACTCAGAGAAACTGAGTGGGAAGGCCAAGAGTTCAGAACCTAAAATGGAAATTAGTAAATTGGGAGGAAGTGTACGACCGAACAATTCATATTAAAATGTATCATGAAGCCAAACTTTTTAATAGTAATCTATTCATGTCCTATATGTAAACTCTTTACTATATTAGTGCTTAGAGCATAATTTGAGCTTAATGCATATAGCTTGATTGAGTGAAAAGATAAATGGGAAAAATAGAATACTTTTTAATTTTCTCTTTCTGAACTTTTGTCATTAAAATGTGTATTTATTTCTTATCTTCCCACTGTCTTTAAAAGAGAATTTCTGTAAAGTTGATTAATTTGAGGCCACTTGTAAGAGGACAAAATAAGCAATTGATGACTGATGTGCTTATTAATGGCCTCAAGTGTCACAGAGAACAACTGAGGCTTGAGGCAACTCATCTTTAATGGCATTAATGATACCTTTTGAAGGTGTGATTACTGCTATAAACCAGAGTCAGTTGTTTATTTCAGTTTATTCTTCAATATGAGCTACAAAAACATTATGAACCGAAAACAATACTTTAGAAAGGCAGATACTTTTAAAATCAGCCAAAAGATTTTGCTAAATTGTAATATAGGCCATTACTGAAAAACATAGATGTAGAATTCCACTTCAGAGAAGGTACTTTATTTTCCTTTTCCTTCTCGTTTAACAGGAGAAATAAGAGATTTTTGCATCATTTAAAAAAAATCAAAATGCAGTTATTCACAGAAGAAAAATAACATGTTAATCTTTCTTAAACTTCTTAAATGAGTACTTTTGGAAATGAAAATGAAATTAGCAAAATATTAGCAAAAATGTAATTAGCACATGTGGTGAAAGATTTTATATGATTCAGTTAGTAGATTTGGTCAATTTATGCTAATTGGCAAATAATACAATGGAATCAAATTATGCATCATCAGAAGAAAGAAGAATAAACATTCTAATAACATTTTTCAAGTATACTTTCCAGAAGGTCATTTTTGAAGAATTCGCCCCTTCTGAACAGCACATACTATGTTCGCTGTGAGCTGAGAGTGTCAGAATTAGCTGGCACTTAAACACCAGCAAGGTGTCTGGAATAACTTTCTCATAAGAACACAATGTAAATATCATTTTTCTTCTGTTTGATTATTTTGAATAACATGCATACTTCATGTGAACTATAGTGAAGTGTTTGATTATCCAAAGAAAAAGCCAATATTTGAAAAGGTGTTATTCACAAGGGAGCCAAAATAGAAACAGGGTAAAATTTTGATGGGATAGGTGGTAGGGAGGGACATTCTTTGCTATTGAAGGAAGAGCAGAGAGACTATGCTTGCATTTAAAGGCAAAGCATACAGTAATTATAACTATTCATAGTTCTAGGTGAAGAAGCTGTGGATGACTGATATATTTTGCTCCATAAGATATCTATAAAGACCATTGACTGGCTTGTATTAACATTTTTGTTTGCATAATCTGACTTTGGCAAGATATGTATAAGAAATGCTTAGCTATAAAACAATAGACTAACACTGGGAGAGTATGTGTGATGGAGTCCCCTGGGTTACATGGCATGCTGTGGCATAGTGTCCTCAGCTACAAAGTAGAGATGATGATCATAACCAATGTCTAGGAGTGTTGAGATTAAATGAGCTAGTACATGTAAATCACTTTGTATAGACTCAGGAAATGTTAGCTCTTAATATTTTGACTCTATTGACTTTTTTGTTTATTTTTCCTTAAAAAAGAGGAGATCATTAAAGATTTGTTCATTGTCCTTGTGTGTGTGTGAGACACTATATACACTCATCCTTTTGAGCAAGAGTCTAATTCTCATTGAGGTCAAGGTGTAATTCGTAGTTCAATTCCTTATTTGTAGCCATTGAATGTGGCTCTGCCATACCAAGATTAACATCTTGCTGTCTCCATTATGTGCTTGGGTTACAGGCTGATTACACATGATCTATGACAATCTACAATCTATAGTCTACACTACTGCAGTGTTGCTTTTTGAAAATTATTTCCTTGCCTAAAATTCTATTTCAAAGTTGCAATACTGCACTATAGGTTTCCCTCTACTTTCTGTCTAACAGGATGAGAAAAAACAAAAGAGGAAGGAGTGGGGAAATGGATAAGATAAGCAAGGATTTCTAGTTTCCAAAGACACTAAGAATGTCATTATAGAATTAAAATATGCATTCATGGTGATAAAGAGTAGAATGAAACTGTTTGTATATTTCCTTTGTGGCTTTCTATATTTTCCAAATTTTTTGATTTACTATCTCAGAATAGACTTAGAAAGATAATAAAAGTAGCAAAGAGAAAATGAGATTTTTAAAAAATATCTTCACAATGGTATAAAAATATCAAGTAATTCTACATAATCTAATGGATGTGTTAGTTCTCTAGGGGAAAAAGTATAAAACTTAATGAGAGATATAAAAGATTGACATAAATAGAGAGATGAAGTATGATCATGAATTGGAAGACTGAATATTTTAATGATGTTACTCTTCCAAAATTGATCTGTAGAGTAAATGAAATAGCAATCTAAATTCCAACAGGCTTTTCTTTGGTGAAAATAAATAAGCTGGTTCTAAACTGTAGATGGAAAAGCCTAGGGCCAAGACTAGCCAAAACACTCTAAAAGAAGAACATGGAAGAAATTTTTCTACCATACATGAAGCTGTATTGTAAAGAAAGAATCATGATGAAAGTGTAATTTGGCATAAGAATAAACACATTAATGGAATAGAATAGAGGACTCAAAAATTGATATATGCATTTATAAATGCTAGATTTATAACCAAGGTAGTGACATAGAGTAGTTACAGTAAAAAACAACTATGTCTTAATAAATGAGGCTGAGATTAATCAGTGTACATAGGAAAAAATGAAATTGGCCTTTTGCATCACACCATATACAGAAAGCAATTCCTAGTTGATGACAGATTGATGTGAAAAGTGAAACTATAAAGCTTTTAGAAGACAATATAGGAAAAATCTTAATAACCTCAGGTTAGAACATACTTTTACACACAAAGAAGAACACATCATAAGGAAAATAACTTAAGAACTTCTGTGCATGAAAAGATGCTATAAATAAAGTGGAGACGAAAGTCATAGAATTAAAGATATTAGCAACATACAACTCTGACAAAGAACCCTCATCCCTAAGGGGGCTGAATGAGCCTTTGTGGTTGATTCGGGGGTGACATTTCTAAGGCAGGGAGGCTATAGCTGCAAGAACAAAGTGCCTTTCTATTTTGTTAGGCCAGTGGATTTGCTTTGTTTCTTGTTGGCCTTCCACATAGAGGCCACAGGGGCATTGTACATAGCTGAAATTTCGTTCACATTCTGACATTATGTAGGGTTTCATTTCTCCTTTGCAGTGCTGTGGTTTTCATTTTTTCTTTGTCTTCATGTGTGTTTTAGGCAGGATTTGAAGTTGTCTGGCTCAAATTTCAAGTCAGATGCTGTTTTAACCCTTTTTTTCTGTGCCTAAAATCTTTTTGTAATCTTTACTGTAGAATTCTGAATGTTGACATGAATTTACGAATTTGATATATTTTGTGTTTTCCTATCTTCTCTGAAAATTATATCACAATATTTTTCTGTATTGAAATATAGTCCTATATAATATTTCTAATTGAATAATTACAATTTCTTTGTTCAGGTTATAAGCTAACTAATTTACCATTCCCCTATCCTGGGGCATTTTAGATTCCCTTTTTCATAGAAACAAAAAAATTTCAGGGACAGACTTCTTGAATAAAACTTACATGATATAAAATTATATTTTAGGTAAGTTCTCTGGAGTAAGATAACTAGGTCAATGTGTATAAGTAATTGTATGCTGTTAAAATATATTGTAATTGGCCAGGCATGGTGGCTCACACCTGTAATCCTAGCACTTTGGGAGGCCAAGGCAGGTGGATCATGAGGTCAGGAATTCAAGACAAGCCTGGCCAACATAGTGAAACCATGTCTCTACTAAAAATACAAAAATTAGCTGGGCATGCTGGTGCATGCCTGTAATCCCAGCTACTAGGGAGGCTGAGGAAGGAGAATCACTTGAACCTGGGAGTTGGAGGTTGCAGTGAGCCGAGATCATGCCACTGCACTCCAGCTTGGGAAACAGAGTAACACTTCATCTCAAAAAAAAGAAAAAAAAAAAAAAAATATATATATATATATATAGAGAGAGAGAGAGACATATTTATTGCTACCAACAACACATGAACGTACCAATGATCTTGAAATTTTGGAATCAGAAAAGAAGTATGACCTCTTGATTAGCAATGAGATTTAATAATATAGGACTCTGACCTGTATGTCTCAAACTAGACATGATTTTTCTTTTCTCAAAGAAGAATAAAACAAAACACAAAAGAGGTGATATTTTTCCTTTTGCCTTCTGTTTCTCAACTCACAGAGTTGCACAGCTGCACAGTTCCAGTACACGAATTGACTTCTACTTTATCATACCTGATTCAGTAAGTGAGTCTGTAACCTTTACTTTCAAACATCTCTGACACCATTGCCTTCTTTCTTCTCCATTGTCACCTTCCTCGCCAATGAAGAGAGACAGGCAGCAGTAACCTGACTAGACTCCAGCCTTTCACTGAAACCTTCTTCCAGCCTCAGACTACTTCACATTGCCTTTAGAGGCACCTCCCACATACAGTCATACCCATGTCATTCCACAACCTGAAAACTCCAACGGCTCTCACACAAAATAGAGCCAGTCCTTAGCATGTCAGAACTTCCACACTTGATTCAGCCACCTCATCAGAGTCATATCCACACCCTCTTTGACCTGTGATCACACAAGTGAATTAGCCATTCCCCTAAAATGACTTAATTACAAACCACATCCTACCACTTATGAGACTGTATACAGTCTCTACCAGATTTTCATCCTTTCTTTGAGAAAGTTATATCTTAATCACATATGAATACCCTCACCTTCACCACTACCCCTTGCCTAGCTGAAGACCTAGCATGTATAGGAGCTTTTTAGCTATAACTAGAGAAGTGAATTGAACTCAGCTGGATTGACGGATGAACAATCCTTACTCAAAAGATATTGAATGTTCAGTTTTTTTTAATGGAAGTAATTTATGCTGGTGCAGAGGTCTATTTATGACAAGAGCCCATATGAGATTTTGTAGGAACACTTAGAAAAGGATAGAAGTCATGTTCATTACAGAAACTGATAGCACAAGCTAGTCAGTAATAACTGGGAGTGGTGACTTACGCCTGTAGCCCTAGCACTTTGGAAGGCCAAAGTGGTTGATCACCTGAGGTGAGAAGTTTGAGACCAACCCAACCAACATGGTAAAATCCTGTCTGTAGTTAAAAAAAAAAAAAAAAAAAAAAAAAAAAACTTGAAATTAAAGATAAATTTGCTAGAACTAGTCATCAACATATAGTCCAAAACAACAACTAATTCTGCTCTCTCAATTTTCAAACTATAAGGAAATTGGAATACCTTCTAGAAGCTTCCAATCCCACACAAATTCAAGCCCTAATCTCTTACCTGGACTATGGCAGTAGCCTCTTAACTGATCCCCTTCCTTCTTTGTGCTCTCCAAAATATTTTCAATGCCCCAGAGTGATCCTGTTAAAACATTAGCCAGATTTTGCCCCACTCTCTTCCAGTCTAAACTTTCTAATAGCTTCCCATTACACTCAAAGTAATAAAGAAAATCTTTTTTTAAATAATCAACCAGAACCTAAATGACTTGATTCTCACTACCTCTTGAACTTCATCTCCTACTACCTTAACTTTCATTTACTGTGTTCCAATCATATTGACCTCTTTGCTGTTCCCTAAACAATCACCTACTTGCCTACCTCAGCGTCCTTGATTCTTGTTGTTTCCTCTGCTCGGAATGTTCTCCTCTCAGATATACACACAACCACTTCCTTACTTCCTTTGCCATCTAAAATTTCAACTCCCCCTGCCACAGTAGTTAATAATGCCCTTTTCTGCTTTATTTTGGTCTCTTTACACTGAACGATATCTGGCAGGGTATAGATTTTACTTTCATGCATTGTCTGCCTCACCAATGGAGAGTAAGCTCCATGTGGAAATGAATTTTTGTCATTTTTGTTTATTAATGATTTCCCAAAACCTAGGACAGTACCCAAGGAATAGCAGGCAATTGATTATGAAGTCAATAATGAGCAAATAAGAAATTCCATGGAGAAGAATTTGCTTTTTGGTTCACTACATGACATAGAATGAGACAGATATGACAACATGGTTTAAAATTTTTAAAAACTGAGAGGATTAAAGCAATAGAATTTCTTGATGGAAATTGTTATGGACTGAATGTTTGTCCCACCCCACCTCCAGATTCATACATTAAAGCCCAGCACTGTATTTGGAGATAAGGCCTTTATGGAGGTAATTAAAGTTAAATGAGGTCATAAGGGTAGGGACCTGATCTGCTAGGATTAGTCCTCATAAGAAGAAATGCCAGAGAGCTCACTGGCTCCCTGCCATGTGAGGACACAGCAAGAAGGCAGCCGTCTGCACATCAGGGAGAGAGCCCTCACCAGGAACCAAATTGGATGGCACCTTGATGTTGGACTTTCCAATCTCCAGAACTAGAAGAAATAAACACCCAGGTTGTGGTATCTTGTTATGGAACCTGAAGAAGACTAAGATAGAAATGTACCTTAAAAATCATCTAACCTAAGTCTCTTACTTAAAAGATAAGAAAACTGAAGCCAGAGGAGTTAAGTGAGTTTCTAAAGGTCACAAAGTCAGTATATACCAGAATTAAACCCATTAGCCCTGTGGCAGTTCAGTGCTTTCTCTACTTACTATGCTAACTCTTATACCACCCTATGTAGTATATGATTAACATAAGGCAGACATTCTTAAACCTTATTCTCATGGAACTCTGTTCTTCCAAAGGTGATAGCAGGCATTTTGCTATTAAAAGTTAAGGGTGATGGTCTTTTCACAGTATCTTAGGGGGGTGTTTAATTGATTTTTTCACTACAATTTTGTGTTTTTTCTCCAATAAAATTTTCTTTTCCTATAAATAAATAAGAAAAAAAAATATATATATATATATATCTATATATCTGAAGAAATTCTGAACCCTAATTCTCTAAAAGTAATTCTGTCCTTTGGAGATGTAGTAGAATGGATACATTAAATATGGGTAAATTTTCTGCTGGTACAATTGATCCTAATTCAAATGATAGAATTAATGCTAGTCAGAATTTTATTGTATTCCAACAAAGAGTCCCATGACTTTTCAGAGCCCTGCTTCCTGGACACGTTTGAAAGGCACTGATGTAACAGCATGACACAGGTGCTCAAAAGCTATTACCAGCCAAGGCTAAATCAATAGAAGATAAGTGTGCAAATCACAGAGATCTCAGTCCCTCTGGACTTGGCACCATTAGAACATGTGCATGTTATTATATCTATCTGTTGTCTATTCCTGGATCCTATCTTTAAGGTGTTATTGACTGGCATTCATGGGTAATGTTAAAGGAATAGGGAATAGTATGGGAAGTGATGACTTAGGGGAATAAGAAGCTGTTTTCAGAACTTCGAAGGGCTGAAATAATGAGGGAATGGATTTGTTTTGTATTGTTTCATGTGCAAAATCAAGCTCTGTGCACAAACACTGCGGAGAAGTAGTACTCAATATAAGAACAATTAGAGTTGTTATCCCTGGAACTGTTCCCTAGTAAAATTATTAAAATGTGTTGAAAAGTACTAGAAATGTACCAGCCAGCGATCCAGAATATACAGCAGAAATCCTGTTTAGGGAGTGATTTAAAACAGTTGATCTCAAAAGGCTATTACAACACAAACGCTCTGCCCTTGTATGAATACAAAGAACTGGATTATTTATTGTAATGAATATGTTACAAGTAAGTGCAATGGCTGGGTTTTTTGGTCTTTTTGTTCTTTTTCATGCCTTGTAAAGGGGAAGTGGGTAAAGGTAGAAAGGCCCTGGATGACTGAAATGAATGTAAAAGGAAAAAGAAAAAAAATGAATGTAGAGGAAAGAGGTAAAGAAACTCTAAATGCACAATTTGTTTAGTCTTGGCCTGTTTTTCAATGAGAAACTCTGCACTGAGATAAATTCTATTCCTGGTGGCTGCCCATGCACACACGTGGATTAATGCCTTGGCTGTCTTAAAGAGTCAGCTACAGTCTCTGAGACCCTCAATTTTTACTTAACGACTGAGATATTCAAGGATGTTATATAAAAGGAGAAAGAAAACCATTAGAAGAAATATTTTCAAGGATATTTCAAATCATTGCTTATTTAAGTAAATATTACTACCTTACATTAAAGACATAATAAGACACTAAAAGCTTGAATTTTTTTTTTTATTCTAAGAGCAGGTAGAACATACTTATCCTTAAAAAATACCTTTTCCTTTTAATAACATCATCTAAACAATGGGATTTTTACCTTTTTTTCCTTGATGGTTTCTTCTTTACTCATCTTTGTTTCTTTAATGAGTCCTTCCTAATATTTTATTTTTCACACTTTTATCTGTTTTCTCTTTGTATTAATGCTTATAGTATTCATTTTTATTTTTGTAGTGTATTTTATTCTTTTTCTCTTTTGAAAAGTCATACTTGAGTAAAGTACATGTCTCAAAAAAAGACATGGAATTTTTTGCATTTTATATTTGATTCCTTAATTTTTAAATTTTTAGGTTAAGAATAATTCTGTGCTATCTGTAAGTATTGCTTTATGATGGCTATACTTAAGTTGTTGGTATATGTTATAATATAGCATTTCAACCCTGAATACAGATTTCTGTTCTGTACTCTCCGGAATTTAAGGAAGAGAGGAAGACGGAAATTAACCTTCTTCAAGTCTAAAAATTATCACATTTGGGACACATAAATCCCCATATATCTCTTTAAGGACAGCATATTATTTTTAAAATTGGAATATAAATGTCCTTTATTTATTTATTTATTTATTTATTTATTTATTTATTTATTTTTTATTATACTTTAAGTTCTAGGGTACATGTGCATAACGTGCAGGTTTGTTACATATGTATACTTGTGCCATGTTGGTGTCTAAAGTAGAGAAAAATAAATTCATCTTGTCCTTATATCAAGATTAAAGATGGTTGTTTAAAGAGTAATTTAGAATGGCAAATGTCTGAAGGTTTGATGTAAATTCCCTGAGATCTTACATGATGTCCACACCCACTCAGACTTACCTAAATGTCATCTCTACAGAACGGGCCTGAAGAAAGCAATCCTGGGGGCCCGGTTCCTCTGTTCAGGACCCTACTTGGGTCAACCCTATAGGGCAGCAGCTTCCCTTCCCTCTCCTACTGACTTCAGGGAATTCCATTGTTTTTTGAAGACCTTTCTAAGTGGCAGGAATAAAACTGATGATTTAATCTGTATCAAGACATTAATGATTAATAGTGGCCCCATATATTTTCCCTTATATTTAGTGTTTATATTATTAGAGCTTTTTATGCCCTAGCTGAAAGTGGTGGTAGGAATTTTTGGCCCACATCATACACGTATCTGCAAATAACCAGTCTTTTTCTCATGACTATAATTATGCATTGGCGTTTTATTTACTTCCTGCAATTTCTCTAAGTGCATCATTTTTTTCTATATACAGTATTTTAAATAATACATCTTCAGCCTGATGTATTTTTGAAATATTTGCGGATGCTAATGCTATCTCTGTCACAGAGCTTCTTTATACACACACATCTTTCTCCTCCTGCCTTAATCCCCTTGGTTTATTTTTCCCTTGTCCCAGTTTACTCTCTCATGGCACTTTTTACCATTTGATGAGATGAGATATTTTTAAGGAATTTGCAGATAATAGGAGCCTCCAGAATATCTTCATCCGAGTCACGCTTCAGCATAAAGTCCCCATACTGTCCCAAAACTCATCTACATATTTAATTTTCAATTTTTGTATAGCCTTTTGATTATAGTGCCACTGAAAATATGTCATATGTATTGCTTTATCCAGTGCTTTCTGAACATAGACAGTGATATTATAATATTTTTCTAATACTTTGGAATAAAAATAAGATAGATTATTTGTTGAATAAATACATAAATACTAAAACACAAGTTACTTTGTTGTCATCATACTATAGTCTTCATATACTTTACGCAGAGTATGATTTAGGGTAAATCCCATTAAAGCTGAGGAACATATAAAATGTTCAGGAATCACATTCCAGAATAATTATTTAATGTTTATGCCATGCTAAAAGAGTTGGGACTATTATCTGTGGAAATAAAATTTGGAGAAAAGAAGTGGTAAGATTATCACTGATTGATAAGCCAGAGGTAGCACTTTTAGTTTAGGCAACGGCAACATCAGTAATACCTCGGTCCCTGAACTGGAAAATTAAGCTAAGCTTCGATTTGCAGATGTTCCAGAAAGAAATAAATTTTGTATTTGTATTTTTATTGTATTTTTACAATAAAATACAATAAAACCCAACAGGGTTTCACCATGTTGGCCAGGCTGGTCTCGAACTCCTGACCTCGTGATCTGCCCGCCTTGGCCTCCCAAAGTGCTGGGTTTACAGGCGTGAGCCACCGCACCTGGCCTGGAAAGAAAGAAATTTTATGAAATCAAAGGAGCTGCTATGTCTTTTTCTTTTGTAACAAACATAGGAATTTTCTTCCTGGAACAAACACATAGCTGACCTCTTATAGTACTCTATGTGTGGAAGGGAGAAAACATTTGTACTTCTATAAATGGGTTTCACCACCTTTTATAATAAAAACAGAAGATATTTACAAAAATAGCTAAAAATAAGGCTAGCAGGAGAAATACACAAATTACTCTTTTTCTTTTTTTATTATTATTTTTTTTTTATTATTATACTTTAAGTTCTAGGGTACATGTGCATAACGTGCAGGTTTGTTACATATGTATACTTATGCCATGTTGGTGTGCTGCACCCATCAACTCGTCAGCACCCATCAATTCATCATTTATATCATGTATAACTCCCCAATGCAATCCCTCCCTCCTCCCCCCTCCCCCCTCCCCATGATAGGCCCCAGTGCGTGATGTTCCCCTTCCCGAGTCCAAGTGATCTCATTGTTCAGTTCCCACCTATGAGTGAGAACATGCGATGTTTGGTTTTCTGTTCTTGTGATAGTTTGCTAAGAATGATGGTTTCCAGCTGCATCCATGTCCCTACAAAGGACACAAACTCATCCTTTTTTATGGCTGCATAGTATTCCATGGTGTATATGTGCCACATTTTCTTAATCCAGTCTGTCACAGATGGACATTTGGGTTGATTCCAAGTGTTTGCTATTGTGAATAGTGCCGCAATAAACATACGTGTACATGTGTCTTTGTAGTAGAATAATTTATAATCCTTTGGGTATATACCCAGTAGTGGGATGGCTGGGTCATATGGTACATCTAGTTCTAGATCCTTGAGGAATTGCCATACTGTTTTCCATAATGGTTGAACTAGTTTACAATCCCACCAACAGTGTAAAAGTGTTCCTATTTCTCCACATCCTCTCCAACATCTTTTTCTATTATGAAATTAGCATGCAATCTTTTTTTTTTTTTTGTAAACAATCCAAGCATTTCAAAGAGGATGTACCCTCCAGATAATAGTGAATAAAAACTTCAGTGAAAGAAAGTAAGCTTATAGCTGCTATAATTTTCAGAACCATTATGCATCCTCTTGCAGCTGGTTTTGTTGGTGCTGCTGAGCACATCCTCCTGGGCCCATCCACCTAGTATTTATGGGCATCAACTAAGGATTGAAGATGGGAGATGAGAATGAATGTAAATCTTAGTGGATATAAGATTTTGATGAAAATGTTAAAACGGTACTTGTATGCCACACAAGACCAATGGCAATTTTCATGTTGATCATAATGTTTATAAATTTAGGTATATAAATGAAGGAGAAATGTAGAGTAGAAGAAAAAAATCTCTGTCTTTACATATAAAAAGGCCGAAACAAATAATTACTCCTTATGCTTTGTCTGATGGTTTATAGTTTATTATGATCAATGTAACCTCACTTTTTCAAGACTTTTTTTTTTTAGCAATCACCAAATGTAGGAAGATACACGCTGTTGCAAAACCATTAGATGACTGAATCAGGCCTCCAAGCCATGTTTTCTGACTTCAAGACCTGTATTTAAATTCCTATAGTATTCTTGGAAAATACTAGACTCAGGGATATTTTCACGGGTAATATGTTTTGAAAAAAATGTATCTGCGAAACTGCCTTAAAACTTGCTATCTCCTCCAAGTCATCTGGAGTTCACCAGAAGTCTACCTTTTCAACGAGTTTCCTTATATAGGAATTTTTAAAAGTGAGCAGAAAAGCATCACACTTTACTTTTGAGAAATTTGAGGCCTCCTTGAAAGCATAATCTATTCCCTTTTAACAAGTACATATCTCACGGTAATGCAGAGTATGAGACTAGGTAGAGTGATTTTAGATGTAGTTATTTTTCCTGTTTTCTTATGCCACAAAATCATTTTTTCACATACCTTGCATAATTCCTGTGAATGATTTTCAAGGGATCTTTTGGCATGTACAATTATTTATCATCAACTATTTGTAAATGAAAGTGCTAGAGGATGAGACAGAATATAGACAGCTAATCTTACGACCGCTCTGAATGACAGGCACTGAGGCAACACAGACGTTTCTGAAGGAGCAAAATGTCAGTCTGCAAAATTGCCTTTCCTAGTTTGATATTGGTCCTCACTGCTCAGAAATGAAGATGGAAAACATTCACAAGGCATTCTAGTATAACTGCCAGTGGCTGCTCCGCTATATACAATTAATTAGTATATGCATCCATACTTTTTTAAAAAGCAATACTTTTACATTAACAAAGCAATTGTTAATTTAAAAAATAACAGGTTTCTTTTTTAAATTTTTAATCTTATAAGAATATTTCTGAGGTCAATAGTTATACCCCTACAGATCTACATCTAGCCACAGAAAATCCAAAATATAATTTACTTTGGAAATAAGGTTTCCTGTCTGGTGGTCCTTAAGAGTAATTGCTGGTTTCACTTTGAATTATCAAAATGATATTCAGGATCAAAAAATAAGACGCATGAAAATACATTCCTTGCTACTGTCAGCAAGTGAATGATTCACTCTGTTTTCTTACAGAACACCTGTCCAAGCTCATTCCAGCTCCCCTTTCGATGCTTTTCTATGCTCCTCTCCTAGCAAATAAATAGGGTTTCTAAGTCTAACACAAGGAATAAAAGTATAAGAAGTGGGATCTGCTTGTAATAAGCCTTCAGGTGTGTGTCTTAGGAAGTGTTTTGTTTGTTTGCTGAATGTGAAAGACTTAGGCAGGAAACGAGAATACCATTTGCATATATAATTTTCCAGGTTCTGTTTAAAAAGGGTATTCTTTTCTCCACTTCCAAATGAGTAAACAGGTTCCTCTGAACAGAGAAATCCTGCACTCTCCTTAATATCACTTTCTGGGACAAATTTGGTTCTTATCGTTCTCCGGTGGTTACAGAATATTGAATGCAGCAAGGACTCTGGAGCTTCAGTAACTACTGATAACTTATTCATTGCCTCTTTTGCCAAGATAATGGCAAAATGAAAATGGCATGTTTTTGTATTTCTGTATGGCATTGCTGATATTGTCTTAGATCATTTTTCTAATATTAGAGGAACTTTTTATGTTGCCTTATGACTGCTGACATTGCATTTACTTAATAAAATCAAATTAGCAGTAGACTGGTGTAGAAAGGTAGCTGGACACTAAGTAAAAGAACTGGGCTCAAGCCTCAGATTTGTCCCTTTTGCCTGTGGTAAGGCAAATATGTCACCGAACTCCCTGGGGCTCACACTGCTCACCCTTGAGAAAAAGAGATTGGACTTGCAGCTTTTTCAGTGGCAGTGGACATGGCTAGAGCTTGGATAGTGCTGACAGGGCTCAGGAAATACTGAGAAGGATGAAGCTTTGGAGATGGTAAAATTATTCATCTGTGCACTCTTCAGTTATGGCAGTACCTGAAGACTCTCAGAATCTCCAGTTCTATCCTTAATGAATGACTTTGAAGAGGAGGATCTATCAAAAGAGTGGATCCTATTGCATATTGTTTAGAATCAGATTAGAACTTAGATTAAATATCAAGGAAAACAGGACCCCTAAAACTTAATAGACAAGGAAGCTTTTCATGCACCTGATAGAATCCTCCATCCAATGTGGGATGACTGTGAAGTAGAATCTGTAACTGGGACCAGGATGTTGATTTTGTACCAGTGCATGTCTAATACCCAATCAGAAGAGTATAGACATCTATCTTACCATTTGAGTAAATGTAAAATAAAAATAAATTACTATGAAACATTTGAAAGTCAGTGAATAAAAGAGGTTGAATTCAGTGAGTGCTAAGGTCATTTCTAGGTTCAAATATTTTTGCAAAATCAGGAATGTGCAAAGGCAAAGCACAAGCAGACTAACTAACAGCAAATGTGAAAAGTATGTCTTGCAGCCAAGGCGTTCTGCTTACATTTTACCTGTGACTTAGTTCATTAGGGCTGCTATAACAAAATACCTTAGAATGGGTAATTTATATAATAGAAATGTATTGCTCATTGTTTGGGAGGCTGGGAAGTCCAAAAGCAAGGCCCCAGCCGATTGGGTGTCATCCCAAAATTTACATGTTAAAATCTTAACATTCAATGTGATGATATTAAGAAGCTGGGCTCTGGGAGGTGATTAGGTCTTGAGAGTGAAGCTCTCATAAATGGGATTAGTGCCCTTGTAAAAGAGGTCTCCCCCTTTTGCCATGAAAATACACAGCAAGAAGGCTGCTGTCTATGCAACAGGAAGCATGCCTTCACCAGACACTGAATTTAGTAGCACCTTTAATTGAACTTCCCAGCCTCCAAAACTGTAAGAAATAAATTTCTATAGTTTGCAAGCCACCCAGTTTATGGTATCTTTTTATAGCAACATGAATGCACTAAGACATTCCTCCTGAGACTAACAGAGGATCTGTTCCATGCCTCTCTCCTCGCTCCTGGTTTGCTGGGAGACCTTAGAGTTCCTGTGATTTGTAGATGCATCACTTCAATCTCTGCCTTTGTGTTCACATGGAATTCTCTCTGTGTGCCTGTCTCTGTGTCCAGATATCCCCTTTGTATAAGGACAGAAGCCACATTGGATTATAGATCGCCCTGAAGAGCTCATCCTAGTTACATTTGCAATGACCTGATTTCCAAACAAGGTCATATTTTTAGATATCTGGGGTTAGAACTGCAACTTAAAATTTTTGGAAGACACTATTCAACCCATAACAATGTTCATTTGTTAAGATAAAACCAAACAAAAAAGAACATTTTAAAACATAAAGATTATATTCATAGCTCTCTACAAACTGAAAACATATATATATAACATATACTAATAAAAACACAAAAATATATATAATACATGTAGTGTATGTATATAACTCATATGTGTGCATATATATATGAGTCTTTTGAGTGCAAAGAGCTTGGGTGAGCAGAGCGGGAAATGAGATGAAAGAGGTAAAAGGGCCTTGGTTTTAGGAGGATGGGGAACCATTGAAGGTTTCCCCGTAGACATTTGGCATCATCAGATTTGTGTTTTTTAATATATATAAATATATACACGGATTGCATTGTTAGAACTGGTAAAAGCCAGGCTTAAGTGATTGGCAGATGGTGGTAGAAGCCAGCTGGCAGCTGGCAGCTTGGACTGTGCTGCAATGGTGGTGGTGGTGGTGGTTGCTAGAAACCATCACCTTCAGTAGCTATGTGGTGGGTAAAATGAAAATGATATTGTGATGCAATGGCTGTGGGAAGAGGGCGGGGGAAATACCAGGGACGATTTCCACTTTCTTATCTACTATGCCAAGAGGGAAAACACTGGATAAAGACTTCTGTGGAGAAAACCATGATTTTATATTTGCAAATATAAAATTGGAGTTGGATGTGGCTTTGTGAGACTCCAGTGCACATACCAAGTAGGCAATTGTATGTTTCCATCTGGAGCTCAAGAGGAGGTCTTGGTGAGACATAAATTTTGTGGTCGTCTGTGTGCAGTTGATGGAACCTGGGTGTGGACAAGTTGTCACCTTTAGAAAGAAAATAGAATGAAACAGGAAGAGTGGCTAAAAATAATCTTTAAGACACTCCAACATCTAGTTTCTAGGCAGAAGAACACACTTCAAACTCAGGAAGCTCTGGACTCAGGAAAGCCAAGAGAATAGGATGGCTCAGGAGGGAAGTGGGAGCTGAGTGTTGCTGAGGGGTCCAATAAGATGAGAGCCAAAGGAGCCAGTGAACTTTGTGATATGGAGCTTCTTGGTGCCCTAAAACTTACTATTTGGTGCAATAATAGGTGGGAAAGTCAGAACAAAGTAGGTTGAAGAGGGACTAGGAAGGACAAAAATGGTTAAAGCGAGAATAGGGTAAATAAGCAAACCAGCTAGAAAATTTAGGAGGCTGTGGTAAGAGTTGGGGATGCGCCGGGCGTGGTGGCTCACGCCTGTAATCCCAGCACTTTGGGAGGCCGAGGCGGGTAGATCACCAGGTCTGGAGATGGAGACCATCCTGGCTAACACGGTGAAACCCCGTCTCTACTAAAAATACAGAAAAAGTCAGCCAGGTGTGGTGGCGGGCGCCTGTAGCCCCAGCTACTGGGGAGGCTGAGGCAGGAGAATGGCGTGAACCTGGGAGGCTGAGCTTGCAGTGAGCCAAGATGGCGCGACAGTCTCAAAAAAAAAGAAAAGAGTTGGGGATGCTTGAATTACAGATTTTGGAGCTGGAAAAAATAATAATAACAATGACATACAGTAAAGATATATAGATGTAAGATGGATTAAGCAGATGAAGTTAAAAAAGAAAAGATTGTTAAAAACAATGAGGTACAGGCCGGGTGCAGTGGCTCACACCTGTAATCCCACCACTTTGGGAGGCCGAGGCAGATGGATCACCTGAAGTCAGGAGTTTGAGACCAGCCTAGCCAACATGGTAAAACCTCATCTCTACTAAAAATACAAAAATCAGCCAGCTGTTGTGGTGCAGGCCTGTCGTCCTAGCTACTTGGGAGGCTGAGTCAGGAGAATCACTTGAACCCAGGAGGGGAAGGTTGTAATGAGCTGAGATCGTGCTGCTGCACTCCATACTGGGTGATAGAGTGAGACTCTGTCTCAAAAAGAAGAAAAAAAAGGCCAGGCACAGTGACTCATGCCTGTAATCTCAACACTTTGGGAGACTGAGGCGTGTGGATCACGAGGTCAAGAGGTCGAGCCCATCCTGGCCAACATGGTGAAACCCGATCTCTACTAAAAATACAAAAATTAGCTGGGTGTGGTGGCGTGTGCCTGTAGTCCCAGCTACTCCGGAGGCTGAGGCAGAAGAATCCCTTGAACGCGGGAAGCGGAGGTTGCAGTGAGCCGAGATTGCACCACTGCACTCCAGCCTGGGCGATACAGCAAGACTCTGTCTCTCAAAAAAAAAAAAAAAAATGCAATGAGATACATAATTAGAAATCATATTCTCAGATGAGTGGTGTGCATACTCTAGGATGGGCAGGTCCTCACCAGACCCAAAGACTCTAATCAGTGAGGAGGGGGTCTGGGAGGTTGGAGATGACAGCAAGAAGGAGACCAAGAGGACGATGTACCAGGCGGCATGAGCCTCACAACAGTGACCTTTATATAAGGGCTTGAGAAGATCAGGCGTGACTAGAAACTTAAGCCTCAGTTCTACCCACAAACCTGGGCTGCTGGGGATGGGAGAGAGAGGCAGCCACCCTTAGAGAAGCCTGCAGAGGAAGCAGCAGCCTGGGGAGTGCAGTTAGTACAGAGCAGGAGGGAAGACTTGCAGGGGAGATATTTGAGAGAACTCTTAAGATTTTTGGAATGGATTTCAGAAAGCATGGTGGAGGCCTGGCACAGTGGCACCTGCCTGTAATCACAACACTTTGGTAGGCCACGGCTGGAGGATCACTTGAGGCCAGGAGTTCAAGACCAGCCTGGGCCACACTGCAAGACCTCCATCTAGACACAAAATTTAAAAATTAGCCAGGCATGGTAGCATGTAACTGTAGTCCCTGCTACTCAGGAAACTGAGATGGGAGGATTTGAGGAGCCCAGGATTTCAAGGCTGCAGTGAGCTATGATCATGCCACTGAACTCCAGGCTGGACGACAGAGCACAATCCTGTCTCAAAGAAGGAAGGAAGGGAGGAAGGGAGGGAGGAAGGGAGGGAGGGAGGGAGGGAGGGAGATAGGAAGGGAGGGAGGAAGGGAGGGGGAGAGAGAGAGAGAGAGAGAGAGAGAGAGAGAGAGAGAGAAGGAGAGAAAGAGAGAGAAGACAAGACAAGACAGTAGAAAGATTTCAGGAGTTGTTGGGCATCAGAGAAGTATAGGGCTGATGATGGGAATAATGATGCATATGGTAGAGAATGAATGCCTGCAGGTGGTGCTTTCACTTCAGTATTACACCATGAAGATAGGATTGCCAAGCATGTGAACATCAGCACTGGTACTGCAGATGGCTGGAGAATGCATCCCACTCAGCTGGGGTGGATGTGGTTCCAGGAGTCCCAGGCAATTTGGTATGATGTGGGTGCTTCAGTATCAACCAGGCATAGCTCACAGGAAATGTCTAAAGGAGTAACTGAATTTTCAAACAGATTTGTAGATTCAATTTTGTAAATATCACTTACATGGAAAAGTGGGCAGAGGTGACACAAAGTCAAATCAAATATTAATTCTGTTTGAAGCAATCCCAAAATAGTCATTGTATACCACGCAGTTAGAATCATTAATTAATGGCTTACATTATTCATTATTTTTAGCTGTTTTTGTATCCTGTAGTTAGAGCCAAGAGCTGTCCTTTAACAAAAAGCAATAATATTTACCTATTTGAAGTAGTTATCAGAAATAGAAATATGAGATGGTAATTTTTTAAGGTGCTTGGAAAACAAATTTGTAAAATAGCAGACTTTTAACACACAAAGAAAACCACTGCTGAGAAAACTAGTTATTAATACCTCATTAGTAAGACTTTTTTTTCATTTTATAATAATTAATTAGGCAGCCACATTAGGCAATAATGAGAGCTAGTATCACATTTTTTTATTACAGATATTAGACTGGACTCATTTTAAAACACTTAGTGCATATGTTGTCATGAATATGGAAAAGTATAAGTTGCTTAAGCAAAATGTATAAAGGTTTGTACTCCTCCCACAAAAATAAATGACTAAAGATGGGTCTAAAAGCAGAGTTACTTTTCTCAACTTGTGGATTGTGGAAGTACATTCTCTTTGTATTCCTGAAGGACTGAGTTTACAAGGTGTCGACTGATTTTGTATTCTTTGAGATAGTATTATTCTGGACAGGATGCATTTCATTTTCATAATACTTTGCCACCAGAAATGCAACAGAGGTCACTAACTTGTTATTTGTGCAGACTCTTGGATCACTTAAATTATTTGCTGCATATTTAAGAGACCCACAGCTAAACGCAGAGTGTTAAACATCTACTGGAGTGTAGATTGCTCTCAAGGGGTCAATTTGATGAATCCTAAACTGTCCTGGTCAAATTTTGCACTCCTCTGAAGACTTACAGAGGCAACCTTTTGTAAGAAGCAAAATGTAAAACTTTACCTTCTGCAAAATTAGATAATTGCAATATGGCCTTTTCAGGCATAGGGGGGTATGGCTTGAATGTGTGTTCTTACCACTTATTTTCCAGATAAGCTAACAAATACTTAGAGAAATCACGAGGCTCAACCAGAGTCCCACACAGAGACCATACTTCAGTGATGTTTACGCTCTTTGTTGCTTAAAATCATGCCAGAATATCTTCACTGTTAATGGCACTGTAGGTCCTTGTCTTCATTCCCTAGGCCTTACATACCTTCTATATGCAAATGACATCAAAATTTGTCTCTTTCACACCACCCTCTTTCCTGAGCTGAAGACTGATATTTCCAACTTGCTATTTAACAGCTCTCTTCAGAAACCTCATTAGCATCTCAGTATTGGCATGGCCCGACCTGCCTCCAACCCCCTTCATCTTGGTGGATGCAGCCACGATGCAACCAGTTGCTGGCTGATGCAAAAAATCCCAAAAATTCCAGGAGCCTCTTCCTTTTCTCTTACTCCCACACCTCATGGAGACCCTCGTGGATCACCCAATAGGATATAGTTGTTTGTTTGTTTGCTTGTTTGTTTGTTTGTTTTTGAGACAGTGTCTTGCTCTGTCGGCCAGGCTGGAGTAAAGTGGCGTCATCTTGGCTCACTGAAACCTCTGCCTCCTGAGCTCAAGCAATTCTCCTGCCTCAGCCTCCCAAGTAGCTGGGATTACAGGCATGCACCACCATGCCTGGCTAATTTTTTAATATTTTTAGTACAGATGGGGTTTCACCATGTTGGCCAGGCTGGTCTCAAACTCCTGACCTCAAATGATCCACCTGCCTCGGCCTCCCAAAGTGCGGGGATTACAGGCGTGAGCCACCGCGCCCAGCCCAATAGGATATACTTTAACACTAGAAATGAAGCCCTATCATTGACAACTTTAAGACCTACCCTATATCTAACTTGTCACCACTGTCCAAACCACTAACAACCTTTCATTCCTCCACTGCAGTCACTTCTTGGCTGGCCTTTCTATTTACTACATGGAAGAATATTTTATTTTCTAAAATATAAATCCAATCTCCCCACTGCTCACAATTCTCTGACGTCTTCTTATCACTCTTAGGATGAAACTCTGACTCCTCCCCGGTCTCATCCATGGCTCCTCTGCTTTGCCCAGACATCCAGCCACCCGTGTGCATCTGCTGACAGCTTCCAAGGTCTTACCTTTGCCCCTTGTTATGGTTAACATTGAGTGTCAACTTGATTGGATTGAAGTATGCAAAGTATTGCTTCTGGGTGTTTCTGGGTGTTTCAAGAACAGATTAACATTTGAGTCAGTGGACTGGGAGAGAATTGGCCACTAGCAGGGCAAGAAAAAGTGGGTGGAAGGAGATGGAAGGTGTTGACTTGCTGAGTCTTCTGGCCTTCATATTTCTCCCATGCTGGATGCTTCCTGCCATTGAACATCAGACTCCAAGTTCTTCAGCGTGTGGACTCTTGGACTTACAACAGTAGTTTGCCAGCCTCTCAGGCCTTCAACCACAAACCTAAGGCTGTGCTATCGGCTTTCCTACTTTAGAAGTCTGGGACTAGGACTGAGCCACTGTTGGCTTCCCTGCTCCTCAGCTTGCAGACAGCCTATCCTGGGCTTTCACCTTGTGATTGTGTGAGTCAATCCTCCTTAATAAACTCCTTTTCATATATACATATATCCTATTTGTTCTGTCTCTCTAGAGAACCCTGACCTAATATACCCTTATCTCTGCCTAGAAGGCACTTTCCCCAAATCTTTAGTTATCGTGTCTGTTCATCATTCAGCTTCCTGCTTAAATGTCACCTACTAGGAAGAGCCTTCCTCAACCGTACTGTATAAGAAAGTCCACGGCCCACCCCAGCACCCCTCCAGCCCTGCTCACTTTCTTCAACATATATATCACTATCTGAAAGTATTGATTTATTTCCCTATTTATTTTCTGTCTTTCCCTCTAAAATGTGGGCAGGAGGAACTTGGCTTTGCTCACTACTGTCTCCTTAATACCTGCGTAGAGGAGTAGAGTTCAGTACGTATTTGTCGAATGAAGAATAATCATATACTTCTTCCTATAATGTTTTTTAACCTCTAGAGATTATCAATTAGCTCACCTCCCTGATGAAAGGAAACCTGATTTATTGTAATAACCCTACGTTCTCTATGCTACTCTATCTCCAAAACTTTGCCATATAATTTCCATATTGTTATAATTAATGTTATTTTTACCATATTTTATAACTTGAATTTCACAGTTGTTTAGATGCTATTCTATGTTTCCATGGATTCAATATTCGCCATTATTTCTTTCTTTTTTTTTTTTTTTTACTTTAAGTTCTAGGGTACATGTGCATAACGTGCAGGTTTGTTACATATGTATACTTGTGCCATGTTGGTGTGCTGCACCCATCAACTCGTCAGCACCCATCAATTCATCATTTATATCAAGTATAACATCCAATGCAATCCCTCCCCCCTCCCCCTTCCCCATGATAGGCCCCAGTGTGTGATGTTCCCCTTCCCGAGTCCAAGTGATCTCATTGTTCAGTTCCCACCTATGAGTGAGAACATGCGGTGTTTGGTTTTCTGTTCTTGTGATAGTTTGCTAAGAATGATGGTTTCCAGCTGCATCCATGTCCCTACAAAGGACACAAACTCATCCTTTTTTATGGCTGCATAGTATTCCATGGTGTATATGTGCCACATTTTCTTAATCCAGTCTGTCACAGATGGACATTTGGGTTGATTCCAAGTCTTTGCTATTGTGAATAGTGCCGCAATAAACATACGTGTGCATGTGTCTTTGTAGTAGAATAATTTATAATCCTTTGGGTATATACCCAGTAATGGGATGGCTGGGTCATATGGTACATCTAGTTCTAGATCCTTGAGGAATTGCCATAATGTTTTCCATAATGGTTGAACTAGTTTACAATCCCACCAACAGTGTAAAAGTGTTCCTATTTCTCCACATCCTCTCCAACACCTGTTGTTTCCTGATTTTTTAATGATTGCCATTCTAACTGGTGTGAGATGGTATGTCATTGTGGTTTTGATTTGCATTTCTCTGATGGCGAGTGATGATGAGCATTTTTTCATGTGTCTGTTGGCTGTATGAATGTCTTCCTTTGAGAAATGTCTGTTCATATCCTTTGCCCACTTTTGATGGGGTTGTTTGTTTTTTTCTTGTATATTTGTTTGAGTTCTTTGTAGATTCTGGATATTAGCCCTTTGTCAGATGAGTAGATTGCAAAAATGTTCTCCCATTCTGTAGGTTGCCTGTTCACTCTGATGGTCGTTTCTTTTGCTGTGCAGAAGCTCTTTAGTTTAATTAGATCCCATTTGTCAATTTTGGCTTTTGCTGCCATTGCTTTTGGTGTTTTAGACATGAAGTCCTTGCCCATGCCTATGTCCTGAATGGTACTACCTAGGTTTTCTTCTAGGGTTTTTATGGTATTAGGTCTAACATTTAAGTCTCTAATCCATCTTGAATTATCTTCATATACGGAGTAAGGAAAGGATCCAGTTTCAGCTTTCTACTTAGGGCTGGCCAATTTTCCCAGCACCATTTATTGAATAGGGAATCTTTCCCCATTTCTTGTTTCTCTCAGGTTTGTCAAAGATCAGATGGCTGTAGATGTGTGGTATTATTTCTGAGGACTCTGTTCTGTTCCATTGGTCTATATCTCTGTTTTGGTACCAGTACCATGCTGTTTTGGTTACTGTAGCCTTGTAGTATAGTTTGAAGTCAGGTAGCATGACGCCTCCAGCTTTGTCCTTTTGACTTAGGATTGTCTTGGCAATGCGGGCTCTTTTTTGGTTCCATATGAACTTTAAAGCAGTTTTTTCCAATTCTGTGAAGAAACTCATTGGTAGCTTGATGGGGATGGCATTGAATCTATAAATAACCTTGGGCAGTATGGCCATTTTCACGATATTGATTCTTCCTATCCATGAGCATGGTATGTTCTTCCATTTGTTTGTGTCCTCTTTGATTTCACTGAGCAGTGGTTTGTAGTTCTCCTTGAAGAGGTCCTTGACATCCCTTGTAAGTTGGATTCCTAGATATTTTATTCTCTTTGAAGCAATTGTGAATGGAAGTTCATTCCTGAGTTGGCTCTCTGTTTGTCTGTTACTGGTGTATAAGAATGCTTGTGATTTTTGCACATTAATTTTGTATCCTGAGACTTTGCTGAAGTTGCTTATCAGCTTAAGGAGATTTTGGGCTGAGACAATGGGGTTTTCTAAATATACAATCATGTCATCTGCAAACAGGGACAATTTGACTTCTTCTTTTCCTAACTGAATACCCTTTATTTCTTTCTCTTGCCTGATTGCCCTAGCCAGAACTTCCAACACTAAGTTGAATAGGAGTGGTGAGAGAGGGCATCCCTGTCTTGTGCCAGTTTTCAAAGGGAATTTTTCCAGTTTTTGCCCATTCAGTATGATATTAGCTGTGGGTTTGTCATAAATAGCTCTTATTATTTTGAGGTACGTTCCATCAATACCAAATTTATTGAGCGTTTTTAGAATGAAGGGCTGTTGAATTTTGTCAAAAGCCTTTTCTGCATCTATTGAGATAATCATGTGGTTCTTGTCTTTGGTTCTATTTATATGCAGGATTACATTTATTGATTTGTGAATGTTGAACCAGTCTTGCATCCCAGGGATGAAGCCCACTTGATCATGGTGGATAAGTTTTTTGATGTGCTGCTGAATCCGGTTTGCCAGTATTTTATTGAGGATTTTTGCATCGATGTTCATCAGGGATATTGGTCTAAAATTCTCTTTTTTTGTTGTGTCTCTGCCAGGCTTTGGTATCAGGATGATGTTGGCCTCATAAAATGAGTTAGGGAGGATTCCTTCTTTTTCTATTGATTGGAATATTTTCAGAGGGAATGCTACCAGCTCCTCCTTGTACCTCTGGTAGAATTCAGCTGTGAATCCATCTGGTCCTGGACTTTTTTTGGTTGGTAGGCTATTAATTATTGCCTCAATTTCAGAGCCTGCTATTGGTCTATTCAGGGATTCAACTTCTTCCTGGTTTAGTCTTGGAAGAGTGTAAGTGTCCAGGAAATTATCCATTTCTTCTAGATTTTCTAGCTGATTTGCATAGAGGTGTTTATAGTATTCTCTGATGGTAGTTTGTATTTCTGTGGGGTCAGTGGTGATATCCCCTTTATCATTTTTTATTGCGTCTATTTGATTCCTCTCTCTTTTCTTCTTTATTAGTCTTGCTAGCGGTCTGTCAATTTTGTTGATCTTTTCAAAAAACCAACTCCTGGATTCATTGATTTTTTGGAGGGTTTTTTGTGTCTCTATCTCATTCAGTTCTGCTCTGATCTTAGTTATTTCTTGCCTTCTGCTAGCTTTTGAATGTGTTTGCTCTTGCCTCTATAGTTCTTTTAATTGTGATGTTAGAGTGTCAATTTTAGATCTTTCCTGCTTTCTCTTGTGGGCATTTAGTGCTATAAATTTCCCTCTACACACTGCTTTAAATGTGTCCCAGAGATTCTGGTATGTTGTATCTTTGTTCTCATTGGTTTCAAAGAACATCTTTATTTCTGCCTTCATTTCGTTATGTACCCAGTAGTCATTCAGGAGCAGGTTGTTCAGTTTCCATGTAGTTGAGCGGTTTTGATTGAGTTTCTTAGTCCTGAGTTCTAGTTTGATTGCACTGTGGTCTGAGAGACAGTTTGTTATAATTTCTGTTCTTTTACATTTGCTGAGGAGTGCTTTACTTCCAATTATGTGGTCAATTTTGGAATAAGTGCGATGTGGTGTTGAGAAGAATGTATGTTCTGTTGATTTGGGGTGGAGAGTTCTATAGATGTCTATTAGGTCCGCTTGGTGCAGAGATGAGTTCAATTCCTGGATATCCTTGTTAACTTTCTGTCTCGTTGATCTGTCTAATGTTGACAGTGGAGTGTTGAAGTCTCCCATTATTATTGTATGGGAGTCTAAGTCTCTTTGTAAGTCTCTAAGGACTTGCTTTATGAATCTGGGTGCTCCTGTATTGGGTGCATATATATTTAGGAGAGTTAGCTCTTCCTGTTGAATTGATCCCTTTACCATTATGTAATGGCCTTCTTTGTCTCTTTTGATCTTTGATGGTTTAAAGTCTGTTTTATCAGAGACTAGGATTGCAACCCCTGCTTTTTTTTGTTCTCCATTTGCTTGGTAGATCTTCCTCCATCCCTTTATTTTCAGCCTATGTATGTCTCTGCATGTGAGATGGGTCTCCTGAATACAGCAGACTGATGGGTCTTGACTCTTTATCCAGTTTGCCAGTCTGTGTCTTTTAATTGGAGCATTTAGTCCATTTACATTTAAGGTTAATATTGTTATGTGTGAACTTGATCCTGCCATTATGATATTAACTGGTTATTTTGCTCATTAGTTGATGCAGTTTCTTCCTAGCCTCGATGGTCTTTACATTTTGGCATGTTTTTGCAATGGCTGGTACCGGTTGTTCCTTTCCATGTTTAGTGCTTCCTTCAGGGTCTCTTGTAAGGCAGGCCTGGTGGTGACAAAATCTCTAAGCATTTGCTTATCTGTAAAGGATTTTATTTCTCCTTCACTGATGAAACTTAGTTTGGCTGGATATGAAATTCTGGGTTTAAAATTCTTTTCTTTAAGAACGTTGAATATTGGCCCCCACTCTCTTCTGGCTTGTAGAGTTTCTGCCGAGAGATCTGCTGTTAGTCTGATGGGCTTCCCTTTGTGGGTAACCCGACCTTTCTCTCTGGCTGCCCTTAAGATTTTTTCCTTCATTTCAACTTTGGTGAATCTGGCAATTACGTGTCTTGGAGTTGCTCTTCTGGAGGAGTATCTTTGTGGCATTCTCTGTATTTCCTGAATTTGAATGTTGGCCTGCCCTACTAGGTTGGGGAAGTTCTCCTGGATGATATCCTGAAGAGTGTTTTCCGACTTGGTTCCATTTTCCCCCTCACTTTCAGGCACCCCAATCATACGTAGATTTGGTCTTTTTACATAATCCCATACTTCTTGCAGGCTTTGTTCATTTCTTTTTCTTCTTTTTTTTTTTTTTTTGGTTTCTCTTCTCACTTCATTTCATTCATTTGATCCTCAATCGCTGATACTCTTTCTTCCAGTTGATCGAGTCAGTTACTGAAGCTTGTGCATTTGTCACGTATTTCTCGTGTCATGGTTTTCATCTCTGTCATTTCGTCTATGACCTTCTCTGCATTAATTAGTCTAGCTGTCAATTCTTCCACTCTTTTTTCAAGATTTTTAGTTTCTTTGCACTGGGTACGTAATTCCTCCTTTAGCTTTGAGAAGTTTGATGGACTGAAGCCTTCTTCTCTCATCTCAGTCAAAGTCGTTCTCTGACCAGCTTTGATCCATTGCTGGCGATGGGCTGTGCTCCTTTGCAGGGGGAGATGCACTCTTATTTTTTGAATTTCCAGCTTTTCTGCCCTGCTTTTTCCCCATCTTTGTGGTTTTATCTGTCTCTGGTCTTTGATGATGGTGACGTACTGATGGGGTTTTGGTATAGGTCTCCTTCCTGTTTGATTGTTTTCCTTCTGACAGTCAGGACCCTCAGCTGTAGGTCTGTTGGAGATTGCTTGAGGTCCACTCCAGACCCTGTTTGCCTAGGTATCAGCAGCAGAGGTTGCAGAAGATAGAATATTGCTGAACACCGAGTGTACCTGTCTGATTCTTCCTTTGGAAGCTTCCTCTCAGGGGTGTACTCCACCCTGTGAGGTGTGGGGTGTTAGACTGCCCCTAGTGGGGGATGTCTCCCAGTTAGGCTACTCAGGGGTCAGGGACCCACTTGAGCAGGCAGTCTGTCCGTTCTCAGATCTCAACCTCCATGTTGGGAGATCCACTGCTCTCTTCAAAGCTGTCAGACAGAGTCGTTTGCATCTGCAGAGGTTCTGCTGCTTTTTTGTTGTTTTTTAGCTGTGCCCTGTCCCCAGAGGTGGAGTCTACAGAGACAGGCAGGTTTCCTTGAGCTGCTGTGAGCTCCACCCAGTTCGAGCTTCCCAGCGGCTTTGTTTACCTACTTAAGCCTCAGCAATGGCGGACGCCGCTCCCCCAGCCTCGCTGCCGCCTTGCGGTTAGATCGCAGACTGCTGTGTTAGCAATGAGGGAGGCTCCCTGGGCGTGGGACCCTCTCGGCCAGGTGTGGGATATATTCTCCTGGTGTGCCCGCTTAAAGCGCAGTATTGGGGTGGGAGTTACCCGATTTTCCAGGTGTTGTGTGTCTCAGTTCCCCTGGCTAGGAAAAGGGATTCCCTTCCCCCTTGCGCTTCCCAGGTGAGGCGATGCCTCGCCCTGCTTCAGCTCTCGCTGGTCGGGCTGCAGCAGCTGACCAGCACCAATTGTCCAGCACTCCCTAGTGAGATGACCCCAGTACCTCAGTTGAAAATGCAGAAATCACCGGTCTTCTGTGTCGCTCGCGCTGGGAGTTGGAGACTGGAGCTGTTCCTATTCGGCCATCTTGCTCCGCCCCCTCGCCATTATTTCTTTACTGTGGCTTCCTTATCCATTTCATGGTTGACTGTAGTTTATTATTTAATAACTTTCTGAAGAAATGCTCATGAGAGTTAAAGTCCAAGGAGCCCTTGTTTGTTGGGAAATATAAACCCTCCCCCTATGTGGCAGTTTTTGTGGGCCTGATCATTCTTGGATCATAACTTCCTTCTCTGTGCATTTTGCAGATATTCCCCATCTGCCTAGGACTGATCTTTGGATACCCATAGAAATCTTTGCTCTTCTTTTTCAATAAATTTCCTGTAATATTCTCCTTTTTACCAAAGTCTACAAGTATTCCTTGGAAGTTTCTGCTTTCAGCAGATTCAATTCTCTCTTGTAAAGTTACTTTTCTATTACATTATTATTTTTTAAATGTCATCTGTAATTTCTAGTTGCATGTGTTGCCTTCGTTATTTTTATCTGTTTACTGATATTAATCAAGTTTTTGTCCTTTTCCATTTTATTTTGTTCATTTTTTTCTCATTTGTGCTAGATGCCTCTGATGACATTTTCAGGAAAGCCAATTTCTCCTCTTGCTGATTTTCATTTCTGTGATGATTTTTTTCCCCTTCCATTTATTTCCAAAATCTATTAGCTCACTCTTCAACTACCTCTATTGTCGTATAATATCTTACCTGGGAGCTTCTAGACTTTCTTTGGGCTCCTGTTACTTACATCACATATAGTCATACATCTTATCTAATTTGTCATACCTCTTATCTGATATATAGTCTTTCTCTGGCCTTCTGTTTGCTCTCTCTCTCTCTGTCTCTCTCTTTTTTTTTTTTTTTTCATTTAGGTAGTATCTTTGCATAGGTCTCATGCTCTTTGTTTTTGGAATTTACTCATCACTGAATAGGGGAACTCAATTTGGTGATAGAGATAAAAACCAACTATTTGCACAAGGAGAGTATAAGGAAGGGACAAGGATAGTAACCCAGGACAATGCACCACAGTTTGCACTGTGCTCTGATGTCTTCAGCGTACTCATGCATGCTCTGCCCCAGACATAAATCTGCTCTCAGATAGCAGGAAAACTCCCTGTGAAGCTGTGAGATGCCCAATATGGGTTTCCTATATACTCATTGAGCTCTTACTTCTCTTCAGTTGGCAAAAAGAGGTAACTTCAGGAACAAGGGCCATACACATGTTCTTCTCTATGTGGCCACATGGACAAGTCAGGCTTCAGAGAAAGGGCACAGATGTCATTTTCTCATCAAGCCTCCTCTTCCCCACCACTCCGTGTTGCCTGCCATCCTGGGCATAGAGCGGGTTGGCCCAGAAACCACAGAAATGGGCCTTGTTGTTCCAAGGTGGGTTTTCCAGTGTTTCCCCTAAGGACACCACCTAATTAGAAGCACTCTTTGCTTGGTCAGCTCCGCCTAAGTTCGACAGGTGATATGGTGCTCTCTCTGTGCCCCTTCACCTGCCTGCCTTACTCTCAGAATCTTTCTCCACATATTATGGTATATTATTCAGGCATTTCCAAATAAAGACACAGTTTCTTTTTAAATAACAACTTGATGAAGATACAATTCACCACTGCAAATTACACCATTTAATGCTGTTAGTATAGTCATGGTGTTGTGCAACTATCACCACAGTCAATTTTAGAATCATTGCAGTAACCCAAAAGAAACCCCATACCCATGGATAACCATTTTCTATCTCCCCCAACTTCTCAGCCTTAAGCAACCACTAATCTGCTTTCTGTATCTATGGATTTACCTATTTTAGACTTTGCATATAAATGGAATCATTGCAATATGTGGCCTTTTGTGTCTTGCTGCTTTCACTTAGCATAATGTTTTTGAAGTCGTTCCACATTGAAGTGTGTGTATGTGTGTGTGTGTGTGTGTATATCTCAGTACTTCATTCCTTTTATTGCTGAATAATATATCTCATTGTATGACTATGCCACATTTTATTCATAACTTATCAACTGATGGACAATTGAGTTTTCACATTTTTTCCTGTTATTAATAATGCTTCTATGACCATTCATCTACAAGTATTTCTGTAGATGTTTGTTTTTAATTTTCTTCATATATATTGATGAGTTGAATTGCTGGGCTAAATTGTAACATTATGTGTAGACTTTAAGGAACTGCAAGACTGTTTTTCAAAGCAGCTACACCATTTCACATCCCCATCAACAGTGTGTATAAAGGTTTCCATTTCCTCATATTCTTGGCAACGTGTGTTATTGTCCATCTTTTTTATTATGGCCATCCTACTCCAGGTGAAGTAATAATTCAGGGTTTTGATGTTCATTTCCCTGATGACTAATGATGGTCATCTTTTCATGTGTTTATCAGCCATGTGTATATCTTATTTGGAGCAAGTCCTATTTTGATGTTTTGCCCACATTTTAATTGAATTATTAATCTTCTTTATTATTGAGTTGTAACAGTTATTTATGTATCCGGGTTTTCTCAGATATATGGTTTTCAAAAACTTTATCTTCTGTGTGTTGTCTTTTGACATTATTAATAGTATCTTTTGAAGCACAAATATTTTAATTTTGATAATTTTCAATGTATCTATTTTTTTATTTTGTTGCTTGTGCTTAAGTTTCGTATCTAAGAAACCATTTCTAATGCAAAGACGTGAAGACTTACACCTATGTTTTCATCTAAGAATTTAATAGTTTTAGCGGTTATATTCATGTCTTTAATCGACTTGAATTAATTTTATATATGGTGTGAGATAGGGGTCAAACTTTATACTTTTGCATGTGTATACCAGGTGTAGCAGCTTCATTTATTGAAAAATACTGCTCTTTCCCCATTGAATTGTTTGGCACTCTGGCTGAAAATCAATTGACCATAACCATGAGAGTGTATTTCTATTTCATTGATCTATATATCCATTTTTATGCCAATACCACACCACCTTGATTACTACAGCTTTGCAGTTTTTGAAATTGGAATGTGTGAGTCCTCCAACTGTGTTTCTCTGTTTTAAGATGCTTTCAGCTATTCTGAGTCCCTTGAATTTTCACATGAAATTTAAGATCAGCTTGTCAATTTCTACAAAGAAATCAGGTGGGGATTTAATAGAGGTTGCATTAAATCAGACCTCAAGTTAGGAAGTATTCCCATATAAACAATATTAAGTCTTTTGATCTATGAATATGTGATGTGTTTTCATTCATTCAGATTTTTGCTTTCTTTCAACAACGTTTAACAGTTTTTAAAGTATAGGTTTGTGCCCTTTTTGCTATATTTAGTCCTCAGTCTTTTATTATCTTTGATGCTGTTGTAAATGGAATTTTTTCTTAGTTTTATGCTTAGATTATTTGTTGCAAGTGTATACAAATACAATTGGTTATTTTATATGGATCTTTTATTCTGCAACTTTGCTCATTTATTAGTTATAATAGTTTTTAATGGATTCCTTATGATGTTTTATATAAAAGATCCTGTTATCTGTAGATAAAGAGTTTTAATTCTTTTATAATCTGGGTGTCTTTAATTTATTTTTCTTGCCTAATTTCCACAACTAGAACCTCCTATAAAATTTTAAATTGAAGTGATAGGCACACACATCCTTGTCTTGTTCCTGATTTTAGGGGAAGGTATTCAGTCTTTCACCGTTAAGTATAATATTAGCTGTGGTTATTTTCTAGGTGTCCTTCACCAGGATGAAGACATTTCATTCTATTTCTAACTTGTTGAGTGTTTCTATCATTAAAGGGTGTTGAATTTAGTCAAATGCTTTTTCTGTATTTACTGAGATGGCCGTATGGTTTTAGTTCTATTCCATGACTGTGGTATATTAGAGTCACTGATTTTCAGACGTTTAACCAATCTTATAAATTCATTTTATTCATGAGGTATGGTCCTTGTCATATATTGCTGGATTTGATTTGCTAGCATTTCATTGAAGTTTTTTATACCACAATTCATGAGAGCTTTCAGTCTGATATTTTCCTGGTGATGTCTTTTTCTGATTTTAGCATGAGGGTAATAACAGCCTCATAGAATGAATTGGAACATCCCCTTTTCTATTTCATGAGTTTGTTTTGTAGAATTCACCAGTGAAGCTTATACTTTTCTTTATGGGTGTTTTTTTTTTAAATATTAGTTCAATCTTATTTGTTAAAGGTTATTAATATATTCTATTTCTTTCTGGGTCAGTTTTGGTAGTTTGTATTTTTTTAGGAATTTGTCCTTTGTATCTTGTTTAATTTGTTGACATATATTTGTTCATAGTTTCCCTTATCATTGTTTTTTATTTCTGTAAAGTTCATGGTAACACCCCATATTTCATTTCTGATTTTAGTAGTTTGAGTCTTTTCCATTTCATTTTCTTGGTGAGTCTAGTTCACAGTTTGTCCACTTTATTGATCTTTTCAAAGAGTCAGTTTTGATTATGTTGACTGTCTCTATTATTTTCTATAATTTATTTTGTTTATCTCCACTATAGCTTTTATTATTTTCTTCTTTATTCTTGCCTAGCATTTAGTTTGTTCCTCTTTTTTAATGACTTCAGATGCTGTTTGCATGATGTATGTTTTTCTATCCCGTCACTTTCAGTCTGTCTGTATCTTTGAATCTAAAGTGTATCTCCTATAAACAGCGAATAGTTGAATCATGTTTTTTATTTTATCCAGTCTCACAATTTCTGCCTTTTAATTAGATTGCTTAATCTATTCACTTTTAATGTTATTACTGACATATTTGGACTTACATCTGCATTTTACTTTTTGTTTCCTGTCTCATGTCTTTTGTTTCTCAATTCTTTCATTACTGCTTTCACTGCATTAAGTAAATATTTTCTAGTGTTTGTTTTTTCATTTCTAATTTTCTTTGTCAGCTTTGTTTGGTTTCAGGTGGTAAGGAGAAGCAGAGACGCTATTGCTCTTCATTTTCAATCTGAAGTTATCTGTCTAAGGTCTTCAAGAGCAAATATTTCATAACACTTTGCTACCCTCCTAGTAGAGATGTGTGAGTTTCAGCATGAATCCTCCTCTCCTGAACATCCTTTCAGTTTGGTTCAGTGACTGAGTCATGAGGTGCTAGTAGAGAAATCTGGGTTGTAATCCTAGCTTTGTTATTAACTGGTTGAATGATCATGGAATACTCGTATAATCTCTCTTGGACTTATTTACTGACATATAAAATGAGAGGGATGAATTTGATTTTATTTAATTTTTCTCTTAGCACTGATATGCTAAATTTCCAGTAATACTGTGATCATATGGATCTAAATGTAGAAACACATAAGCCAGGCAGAGTCAGGCATTTTGCCTCTTACAATAGGCAACCTTATCTATCACTGATTTTGAAGCATAGAATTTAACTATAACCACAATAGAGTAACATAATTATTTGACCCACACCACTCACTGGCCAATAGCCCACAGATTATCCCCTTATGTGTAAGAGACCATGATTTGAGAATAGGGAGAAATACAGACTTTGAAGTGATTACAAGTATAAGCTAGTCCAAGATGCCTCATGAGAATAAAAGCTTTATTTGAAGTCCTACATCTATGTCCAATAATTTGTTTACAGGTATTTTGTTAGCAAATCCATTATCCGTTGACTGTATACAGTGTGCATACCTCTCAAGGGTGGCTTATGTACTATAACAAAAAGACAGGAGCCCTGCTCTAATTGGCCTCATGTTAAAATGAAAGGAAGAATAAACACAGAGTGGCACCTTTAATTATTAATGACAATTGAAGGAAGACTTAGCACAAATAATCCCAAAGACATTTCTATTTGGCTTGGAATTTTAATATTATTTTTGACAGATCTATTTACCTAATTATATTTTATCTAGGATAGTGTTAAAATGAGGTTCTGTTTGCTAAGCACTTACCAACAGAGCAGTAGAAGACATGGCTGCAAAGTGTATTGGTTATAGCAGGAAGCTGGTCCAGGATTTTTTAAGAAACAAAAACAAAAACATCAAACATGTTTTGTGAATTATCCATAACAAGGAATACCCTCATGCAGGTAATCAACAATTGAATACACATAAAACACAGATGACAAAAAAACAAGCAAGCTTCTCTATAACCAAGCACAGCTGGGCAAGGATGCACAGAGATGCTGCAGGGGATTCATGGGGTGACTGGAGTCGAGACAATTAGTCTGTAAAAGCTTCGTACTGATGCGCTCCTGCAGCACATTTCTCTAACATCTTTAAAAATGCCCCTGGTCCAGCTGTTTCATGGAGCAACTCAGGCTTTTATGACCTCCCTTTTGTGTCTCATTCATTCTCTTTATTACCATTAACGAAGAGTGGGTCTTCGACAACTGAATGTTCTACTTACTTAATGATCAAGATCATGGAGATAGTTTCAATAATTTAATGGATAAAGAATCCAGAAATATCTTAAAGTTTGTGTCTTCAGGCTTCTTCTCTGAGTGTCAGTCCCTCTCAACTAGTTCTTATTTAGTCCCACCCTGATACCATGCTGTCAAATTTCTTGCTATTGAGTTACAAATCACATTCTCCTGTTACAGTTCTCATTGATGGAACATCAGTGTCCCCCCTAATTTCACCTACATGGTTACTTTTGTGAAAAAAAAAAATGTCGGAGACACCTGTGCTTATTCATGATAGTGTATTATATTGAATGGTTTTAGACTTTAGTCTTCCTTTAGAAAACATTCTCAACTTTCTGTTTCATGAATACCTGTTTAATTCTATATATTGCATTTTAGATTCCCTTTGAACCAACTAAATATGTTCTTCCTGACCATCAGTGAAAAAAAAGTTATCTAAAAATGGAAGGTATTTAAGACTTGTACTCAGTCCAACCCTACGTTTGAGGGTTTTTAAGCTGTTTGATAACAACCATCCTCTGCCAGCAACCCCCCCCCCCCCGCAATGTGTTTCATAAAATATTACCTGCATGGAATTTTAATAGGTATTTTGTCAAAATAAATTTTAGAAACACTAAGTAAAATAATTTTATTTTACACTTTAGGATTTCTTGGAGCTCTGGATAGAATAATGTGCCTTATGAATCTGGAATAGAGGAATGTAGTATAATACAATCTCCCAACATTTTTGATGCATATCTATTCTGAGAAATATCTTTTGTGTGATGTTCCAGCATAAATTAGTAAAGGTGAAGAGACACATATTTGAGCTATGAAGACTAGATCTTTTTTCCTACCTTCATTCCCAAATAGTACAAAAACTATTCATCAAAATGCTAACACTAAAACAAATAGATTAAAAATTTCAATATACACTGAAGAATATGATAATGATACCAAGAAGTTATTTAAATCTTCAGTCTCAATAATTACTCTTCAAATAACACTATGTTGCTACTCTGAGTACTTTTATATTCCTGCCTCTATCCTGGTAATACAGCTGTAACTTGTCTTCCCACTTAGACCAAAGAAAATTAAACTAAAAATGCATTAGTAGGACATATAGATAATGAATAATGTGTTCCTTTAGAAAATATTAACCATACTTCTGCCAAATACATTGTTGTCACAGTGCACGGAGAACTTCATTTCACAAGACTTTTTGCAAGGTTGATAGTGTAACTTGAGTAGGTTTGGCAAAAGGAGCGTGCAAATTTCAGCAATATAATTATATCAGTTTCCCTTATGGATACCAGCCAACTGAGAAATAGATCCAATAGTCAGATGAGAAATTAAATACAGTACCAGCTTTATTAGTAGGTCAATTAGCATAGTTTTGGCTACAAGGAACAAAAATCACCAAATAAAACTGGCATAAAAGTAAGGTAATTTCTCATCTCAAATAAAAAGCTGTTCAGAGGTAGATTTGCTCCAGGATGTCAGAGCTCTAGAGATATAACTCAGTGATTCTCTGGGTTTTTGTCCTCTATGTATTGGCTTCATCCTTGCGCTGGAAGTAAGACGGTTGTGTTAGCTACAGACGTAACATCTAGACATAGAAACATTCAGAGGAAAAAGAGAAACTCCACTCTTACTTAGGAGTAAGCAAACCAATCGTTTCCTGGAAGCCTTTCATGACTTTCCCTCTCATTTTATTGGCCAGAATTGGGTCACACACCCATTCCTAAATCCTGACAAGGGAAATGGATTTACCATGATTGATTCAGACAAATCAGACTATCTTGGACGTGGGGATAAAGGTATCTTCTCTTCAGCTACTTTAGAGGAATCGATTTTGGGGGAAGGAAAAAGGAGAGCAGAGAATGAACACTAAACATATTAACTGAGAGTGTTCACATTATTGCCCAGCACACAGGATCTTTGATGAAGTCTAACCATGTTTTCCTCCTTGTTTCCCTCCATATTGAATTTATCCAACCTGATCGCAAGCAAAGAAGATAGACGATGGTAAGCTTGCTGAAGCTCACCTTCTCTCACCTGCCTACACATGCAAAAGCAGCCAGTGTAAAACCTCAGGCCTTCCCATAACCCATGTACTACACAGCAAGAGAAAGAAGGAGAGTTTCAGGCGTGAGAATAAGAGAATTCTGCTCTTAGCAGTTCTGTGAGTCACTTCTCCTCAGGGAAGAGCAATTAGAAGGATAGAAAGAATGGTAGACATTTACTTCCCAGAATATATTAGCATAGTTTCTGTTTTCTTGGTGGAAACTCCAGGAGGAAAGATGAAGTTTTTTTTGGGGGGTGCAGGGTAAAGGTTGAGGTGAGGGGTAGAGGAGAAGGCACACTAGTGTTAGGTGCCATCAACAATCTTGTAGGCATTCATCCTGCAATCATGTAGCAAATTGTAACATTTATCATGCAGGGAGGTAGGTACTGGATGTGTGTTGGGAAGAAGATGTGGTCCCAGCTGTGGAACTCGAAATTCTGTGTCTCCAATGTGATATGAGAAGTAATTATAATATGTGAGCTATTTGTTATGTCTACAAAGCATTGTAAAAATGTATATTACATTTTTTAAAAAGCAAGAAATCTTTTTCCTGTTCAGTAGTTCCAAAAAGACTTTATCAAATAAATGAAATTAGTGCAGGATTTAGGAAGATGTATAGATTGTCATTAGTCAGGCTACAGGAGGGAAATAATTTCAGGCAAAGACAAGATCCTGAGCAAAGGCTCAGATGCATGAGAGCAGAAATTGTCTTCCCAAAGCTATGGGTACACCTCTATGGTTCAAAGGTGGTGTCTAGAGTGAGACACATTACTAAGGCAGAAAATCAGCCTGAAAAGGAGATTGGGTCAAGTTATCAAGGTTTTTACACATCACTCAATATTATAGTTGAGGCAGAATACTTTTTCCTCTCTCCTTCCTAGTCTTTGCAGTTAAATCTTTCAGTGGAAATTATGCACAGTATGGTATATGCAGTAAGAGAAAATACTTAAACAGGCCTCAGCCATGGGTGTTTGTGGATGAATACAAAAGAAATAGAAGATATAAATTCTTTACACAATAAAAATATACTATGTGTCAAAATTAAATAAGATAATAATATAAGACAATGAGGCAATAGTGCCATTGCTTGTGGCAATTTTTAAACTCCATTTTTTGAGCCAGGAGTGCCTAATTTTGACTATGCTCCCAAGTGTCAGATTCAATCATTCTGTCATCACATATTTAGTATATGCTATGTGCTGGATAAAAATCTTCATCGTTGAGGGCAGATTTGATATTGGGAGCCCTCCCAAAGTTATTTTTATCAAAGTCAGCTGAATAAGGTGGCTGATCATGATAAGGAATGCCATTATAGACTAAGACCCAACTGCAAGTATGAAATGAGATTGTTTTTTGACCCATACACTGTGAAGCATAAAATAAGAACCGTCAACTTAAGGCCATTTAAAAAGAGAATTACAGAAAAGCATTTTAAGCAAAGGCAGCTCTCTTAAAAAAAAAAGAAAGAAAGAAAGAAAGAAAAAGAAAAAGCGACTAACTCCCCACAAAGTCTCCTTTGAAGGACACGCCTCATTTGGATGTATTGATCTCCTTACATGTGTTGCTATGAGCCTTAGTCCGTCATCATCATACTTCAACTTAGCAAGTTCTATAGCATATGGAGGAGACAAAATTGCTTCAGCCATTTAGACAAGACTGAAATCATTGTGGGCTTCAGTGATCAGAAAAGGTCTTTAAAAAGCTTTGAACCCAGCATGGACCTTCACTGCAAGTACAGTCATGTGCTGCATAATGATGTTTCATAATGATGGACCAATCAATGGTAGTATCAAAATATTATAATGCCGTATTGCTACTGTACTTTTCCTATGTTTAGATACACAAATAGTTACTTTTTCACCATTGTGTCACATTTGCCTGCAGTATTCAGTACAGTAACATACTGTACACGTTTGCAGCCTAGAAGCAATGGGCTATCCCATCTAGGTTTGTGTAAGTACACTCTATGTGGTCATACAATGACAAAATCAACTAACAACACATTTCTCAGAACATATCCCCATTGGAAAGTGACAAATGACCCTACTGGAAAACAAAATATTTCGTACAAAGTCTGGGATGTGTGCTCTGTTTATTATCACCTCAAAGAAGGCTTACAAGTTGGGAGAACTAAGATTTGTAAGAAGAGTTCTCAAATACAGAGGGAATATTATGTATCATTATTATATATCATGTATACTTTAGTGTATATTTACTTCTTATAAACATATATGATGTCTGTGCATGTTTAATAGGTATACAGTCTTTGGCAACTTCTATGAAGTTTTATCAACCTGCACTTTTACGGTAATGTGTAGGTTAATTTTCACTTCTCTAAACCCTCACTTCAGATAGAAAAAATAACTATTTGGAAACAACAATAATAATAGTGATAATTATAATAAATAGTCTAAATAATTGAAATGAAACCTAATAAAGAGACAAAGGAAATGATACAAATGGAATAATAATGAACAAGAGAAAAATCTACGATTGTGAAAATTAGATTGTAAAATGGCTTTAGAGGAAAAGTACTGTAATTCATATTCCAATAGCTATTTGAGAGAAAGGGACCAAACCAGCTTAAAAATGTTTTTACTGAGAATTTAAAAAGAAAACACCCATTAGAAGTAGAAATTCAGTTTCTGACTTTATTTAGCTAAAATTAGCCAGTACAAAACCTTATGCCCCCCAAAATGTGACTTCTTTCTCTGTGATTAGTCCAGTGTTTTTCAACCTAGAGCCTCATTCTGCTCTTGGGGGACAGGGTCCATGTAGCACAACCCTGTGTTTTGTATTTCTAGAAATGTAGCCGGCAAACTTGGGTATTGGATGAACTGGGCATTGTGGGTCACTCTGCCCGTGCACCTGCTGGTAGTACCTCAGGGAAAAGGTTAGAAACGGCATGTTCTCTGCTGGGCAGAGGCTCCACTCGTGTTCTTCTAGGGAGTCTTGTCTTGTCATTTCTACCAGTCACAGACTGGGAGATTTGCTGACCTTAGAGATAGTAATGTATTTCAAACCTCAAAAGGCAAGAATGGTATGAAACAAAGGACAGCCCTGGTTTTCCTCTGGGGCTGGGAAAGGGAGTTTCCACCTGGCTCTGGAAGGCTATGTCTTGTCTCCATCCACTCCATTTAACTCCCACTTCTTGGCCTGCTTTGAGACTATCAGCTGGGGGCCAATTACTGCCATTTAGAGAAGTGGATGCTTTAATGTGAATACTTGTCTGCAGGAACCACACAGAGACAGCTGCCTTATCTCACAAGAACTCTGTGTTGTTTATACTCAGTAATCTGCCACAGAGCTCTCTCCACAATAGGGAAACAATTCCAATTTATTCTCCCTATTGCCTGCACTTAATTTCTTTGACTCATTTACATGTCTGTCTTTTTAAGTTGAAGAAAGAATATGAATGTAAGTTCTTCTGCGGCTAGCAGCAGCTTTGACTGTGTCCGTAGCAGTGTGAGACAATGGAGCAATATTACCATTGCCTGAGGCAACCCTTCTGAATTTTTCAATTTATTACCAAAATTTTAGATGAATTGTGATATAATCTAGTTCCAGATTGTGCATCTAGCTCTTTATAAATACCAGAAGCACTGACTTGAAAAGGTGCCAGATCTATAAAGGCATCTACTACTATGACTTGGAGAATTTTCATACATTATGGTCTATTTTCATAAATTGATAATTAATAGGTTCTGTAAAAGCCAAGCTGTTCATGGTTTAAAAACAGCTGTTAGCCATCAAAACTGTGCTGACGTCTACTTACCAAGGTATTTCCAGAGAGACGTGTACAATCACACTGGAAATTCTATACCACTCCCTGGTGCTCTTCTGGGCAGGGAGAGTTTACTCCACAATGCTACAAAATCTTATCAGATTACACTCCTTGTGAAACCTTCCAAAGACTTCACACTGCATCTGAGATAAAACTCAGAGGCCCTGAGCATGACCTTCAAAGTGCTCACCCTCTCTCTTGCTTGAGTTTTTGTTGTTGTTTGTTTGTTTGTTTTAGACAGGGTCTCACTCTGTCACTCAGACAGGAGACTGGAGTACAGTGGCACAATCTCGGCTCACTGCAACCTCTGCCTCCCAGGCTTAAGCAATTCTCCTGCCTCAGCCTCCCGAATAGCTGGGGTTACAGGCACGAGCCACCACACCCGGCTAATTTTTGTATTTTTAGTAGAGACGGGGTTTCATCATGTTGGCTAGGCTGGTCTCAAACTCCTGACCTCAAATGATCCACCTGGCTTGTCCTCCCAAAATGCTGGGATTACAGGTGTGAACCACCGAGCCCAGCCCTGCTTCAGTTTTTAAATTTACCACCTCCCACACCAAGCTATGTCCACAGCTGTCTTTTCTCTGTTCTTAGAACCCTACATTGATGAACATCAGGGCACTTGTCTCACCTCATAATCCAGTTATCCTCTGAGGCAGAATAGAATCCAGACCTGGAATCTCCTCTTGTTTCTGCTTTCCAACAGCTTCCTCTCAATCATAATGATAAATGATTCTTTTTTTTTTTTTTTTTTTTTTTTTTTGAGACGGAGCCTCACTTTTATTGCCCAGGCTAGAGTGCAATGGTATGACCTTGGCTCACTGCAACCTCCACCACCAAGGTTCAAGTGATTCTCCTGCCTCAGCCTTCTGAGTAGCTGAGATTACCAGCCTGGCCTCGAACTCCTCACCTCAGGTGATCTGCCTTCCCAAAGTGCTGGGAGCCACAATGTCCAACCCAATATCATTCTTGATTAATTAGTTGCAACTTAAAGGAGTGAATTTTCTAAATATAAGATTATATCATCTGAAAACAAGGATAATTTGACTTTTTCCCTTTCAATTTGGATGAGCTTTATTTCTTCATCTTGTCTGATTGCTCTGACTAGGACTTTAAGTCTACATTGAATAAAAGTGGAGAAAGTGGGTATCCTTGTCTTGTTCCAGATCTTAGAGGAAAGGCATTCAGTTTTTCCCTGCTCAGTATGACATTACCTGTGGGTTTGTCAGATACAGCCTTTATTGTGTTGAAGTATGTTCCTTTTGTACCCCGTTGGTTGAGAGTTTTTATCATGAAGAAATGCTGGGTTTTATCAAATGCTTTTTTTTTTTAGCATCTACTAAAATGATTATATGGTTTTCATCCTTCATTCTGTTGATGTGATCTATCACATTTACTGATTTGCATTTTTTGAGTCATCCTTGCATCCCTGGGATGAATCCCATTTGATCAGGATGACTGATCTTTTTAATGTGTTGTTGAATTTGATTTGCTAGTATTTTCTTGACAATCAAATCAAAATGGATTGAGGACTTCAATGTAAGACCTGAAACTATGAAACTAGTAAAAGAAAACATTGGGGGAAATGCTTCAGGACATCGGTCTGGATAAACATTTCTGGAGTAAGACCTTAAAAGCACAGGTAACCAAAGCAAAAATTGACAAGTAGCATTATATCAAGCTAAAAAGCTCCATACACCAAGGGAAACAATCAACAAAGTGAAGTGACAACTTACAGAATGGGAAAAAATATTTGCAAACTATTCGGCTGAGAAGGATTAGTAACCAGAATGTATAAAGAACACAACTCAATAGCAAAAAGCAACTAATAATTCTATTAAAAAGTAGAGAAAATAGCTGAGTAGACATGTTTTCAAAATAAGACATACAGATGCCCAACAGGTATGTGAAAAAATGCTCAACATCACTAAAAGAGAGCCAGACAAATAAAAACCATAATAAGATATCTCACCCAAGTTAAAATGGCTTTTGTCAAAAAGATAAAATAATAACAGATGGGAGTGAGGATGCAGAGAAAGGGGAACTCTTGCACACTGGTGGTGGGAATGTGAATTAGTATAGCCATTATGGAAAACAGCATAAAAGTTTCTCAGAAAACTAAAAATAGAGCTATTAATACTATATGATCCAGCAATCCCACTGCTGAATATATATCAAAAAGAATGAAAATCGGTATTTCAAAAAGGTATCTGCATTCCCATGTTTATTGCAGCATTATTTGCAATAGCCAAGATGTGGAAGCAGCCTTAGTGTCTACCCACATATGAATGGATAAAGGAAATATGGTACATATACACAATGGAATATTATATTATTCAGCCATAAAAAGAATGAAATTCTGTCATTTGCAACAACATGGATGGAACTGGAGGTCATTATGTTAAGTGAAATAAGCCAGGCACCAAAAGGCAAATGTTTTATATTCTCACTCATGAGTGGGAGTGAAAACAATTGATCTCATGGAGGTAGAGAGTAGAATGATGGTTACCAGATGCTAGGAAGGGTAGTGGGGAGGGAGGAATAAAGAGGTGATGGTTAGTGAGTACAAAACTACAATTAGATGGAAGGAATGAGATCTAGTATTTGGTAGCACAATAGGGTGATTATAGTTAACAATAATTTATTGTATATTTCAAAATAGCAAGAAGAGTGGAATTGAAATGTTCCTAACACAAACAAATTATATATGACTGAGCATTGTGGCTCGAGCCTGTAATCCTAGTACTTTGGGAGGCTCAGGTGGGAGGATCGCTTGAACCCAGGAGTTTGAGACCATAGTGGGCAACATAATGAGACCCCCATCTCTACAAAAGAATAAAAAATTTTTTAAAAATTAGCTTGGCATGAGGGTATATGTCTGTGGTTCCAGCTTGAGGGGCTGGGCTGGGAGGGTCACTTGAGCCCAGGAGATTGAGACTGTGGTGAACCATGATTACTTCACTGTCTTAGAGCCTGGATGACAGAGCAGGTCCTTGACTCCAAAAAAAAAAAGAAAAAGGAAGAAGAGGAGGAAGTGATATATGTTTAAGAACATGAAGATCCCCATTAACCTGATTTTATCATTACACCTTGCATGCTGTGTCAAAATGTTGCATGTGTCCCATATATATGTTCAAATATTATGTACCCATAGAAATTAAAAATAAAAATTTGAAGCTAAATTTTAAGTTTTCACTGTGTTCTCAGAGTACTTAGTCATTCTATCCATCCATCCATCCATCCACCCATCCATCAATCAAGTGCCTAATACTTAATCTTAAAAATGATTATATTTCTTAATAAGCACCTGCTATATACTAAAGATAAAAGTTATTGGTCTCTGTGCATATGTGGTTGAGTTTAGCGGATAAGGCAGATCAACAAACAGACCACTATATGATGGGGGGATATATCAGGTTTTCTAGAAACCTTCTAGAAAGTGAGAACTACTAATGTGCCCTAGTTGGTAATGTGAGCGTCAGGACAGTTTCTCTAAGAGCTGGTTTGAGTTAAGCATTAAATCATGAATAAAAAATAGTTTGGGTTGCCAGATATTTATCAAGCTTTCATTGATGCCCCCTTAACACTTGCCAGTCGTATGGGAAGTACTCAAAAAATGTTTGCGATTCATTCTTTAGTGATTTGTTCACTTTCTTCTTAAAAAAATAAAAATAAAAAGTAGTTTGAGACTTCTGTGATTCTCTGTAAATAAATGTTGACTTGACACGTCTGGGACCTTGGCACTGACTCTCCTGGGATACCTCAATTCCCCTCCTTTCCCCTCTCCTCTCTCTCTATATATGATGTTCCATTGTCCTGGCCTCTCCATATGGCCTCTTTCTGAAGGATACTGGAGGATATTCTGTACCTCTTTGCAATTTGTTAGCTGAGATCCAGGAAAGTGAAAGCAGGAACTTCTAGGACCTGTAACATTGAGGCCCAGAAAGGGCAGCATCACCTCTACAGCATTATAATGATCAAAGAAAGTCACAGGCTAGCCAAGATTCTAGGGAGGAGAAATCAATTCCATCTCTCATGCACGATGGTGGAAAAGGGATTGCTGGTGGCTATCTTTGGCAACTATCTACTGCATTCCCTCCTCCTCAAATTACCTTATTCTTTCTATCCTCCCGAAGACTGCCATATGTATATTTGCACTCATTCTCTAGTTTTGACATAAATTGGTTGATACTAATGACACTTCCCTGTGTCTAAACCCTGTCCCCATCATCCAGTGTTTTCTGCCCTTACCTGGCATCTGTAATTAATTTCTGTGCCTCCAATGTTACTTCTCTGTTTGGTACTGCAATTTAAGACCACATAAAAATGTTGCTAGAATGCATCTCCTTTGTTAACAGATTTAGCATTCTAATGTGAAATTCCTTCTCATCCTTTAAAACCCAGTTAAATCTGACTTCTATAAAGTCCTTATTGACTATCCCAAAGAAGATGGGATTTCTCTTTCTAAAATTTGTGGTAATGTGTTTCTAGACTTTATTCTGGTTTTGACTATGGTTAGGAATACACATGCTTTGTCTTTCTAATATTGAAAACTCAAAGGCAGGCAGTAGGATATACTCATTTCTTTAATTTTCTAAGGCACCAAGATGAACCCATTACATAGAGTAAGTTGAGTTTTTGTTGAGTTGTCAGGGATCTGGGAAGAATGGTTTGGCTTTTAGGAGAGGTTCTCGGCCAACCAGGAGGGAAAGAAAAATAATTCAGTAGTTAGTGAGAACAGCTTTACTTCTAGAATCCTCCCACCTACTACTGGCAGCACGAGCAGGCAGCTTGCCTTCCTGGGAGGAACCTAGGTGACGTACAATGTGGCTGGAAAGCTTTCTAATACTGGTCTGACATGGCATATTTCAGATGAATCTGTTTTCTCTCCTTATTTCCAATTTCAGCACACACTAATTCCATCTTGAACCTTACTTTTCCTCTCTGGCCCTCAGCTTACCCATCTGTAAATAACAAAGGCTACTATTTTCTGAGAAACTGCATCAGTGCCAGACTCAGTGCTAGGCACTAGTGCTAATCCTCACAATAATAGTGAAAGGTACATTTTCTTTTATTTCCTCCTTTTAAATGAATATCAGATATGGAAAGAAAAACAGCTTGCCCGAGCCCTCTCAGCACAACTGGATTGAAACTCATCCTCCATGAGTAACAGCAGGGTCAGGCCAGATAAGCTATAAATTCCCTTAGCCTTTGACTATGCATCTCCACCAGGATGTAAAATGCAACCTGCCGTTTGCCTTCTCCCTTCTCCTAGACCAGCTTTTCTGCATCATTACTTTTCTTTTTTGTCTTCAGCTGCAGTTTCTCTTATCAGTTATTGGCTCCACAACTAGCAAATTTATTTTTGCTCCATATTGTATTCTGGTATGTTATGCTACAATTTGTATAGAGAATGAGACACAATATGGTTTGCTAGTGAGAAAATCTACACTGCAGAGACAGAACCTATTTGTTCTCAGTTACTTGAAACGTATGTTAGAATGTCGAATCTCTTCTTCATTCCTGCGTGAGGTGCTGAGGAAGGCTGGAGAGGTTCTGATTCAGTCACATTTGATTTTTGAGTCAAGGTCTTGGCTTCAACTCATATTGAGTTTTACTGGAAACTGCCGGCTTTGTTTTGGGTAGACATTTGTAAATGTGACTGAACAGATGACTCATCTCAAGCAGCTCTATGCTTTTATTCAATGTATGCTTAAAAACAGTAAATGTGGATGTTGGAATGTGTTTTCTTATAAGCACTTTGTATGGCAAATGCCAAGTACTGCTAAACCTAATTAGGAATGTGTTTTCATAAGCACTTTGTATGGCAAATGGCAAGTACTGCTAAACCTAATTATTTAATTCTTCTTCTTAAATAGATACTATTTAGTTTTAATTTTTTAAAACCTTCAACTATATAATTGATATATATATCACATAGATATAGATATAGATCAATAATATAATTTTGTTTTTTAGCACACCAGAAGCATATTATTTTGGATAACCACAGGGCTCAGAGCTCTGGATAGGCAAAGTAGACTTGGATTTACAATCTCTGTGATCTTAAGAAATCTACTTTTTCCCTTATCTTCACCCTTCTGTACTAAAAAAAAAAAAAAACAGCTGTAATAACATGAATAACATGTACCTCACAGGGTTCAGGTTGAGGACAAAATTATTGATAGATAATATGTCAAAGAGCTTGCCATATAACCAGTAGGTTCTTTCCTGCCATGGAAATATTTTTTTAGTCAGAATATGTCTCAGCCAACTTCTCTCATGTTCCAGAATTTAATGCATACTTGCTGATTCAATACGGATAGAAAGTTTAATATTAATTTTTATTTTGTTGGCTTTCTAAAAAAGCAGTCTTTTCACATTAGAATAAGTGAATGAAAGAGATCACTAAAATCAAAAGTTGTTACAAATGTTATTTTGATTGTTATGATTCCAATTGCGGTTTTATCTTCTTATAAAGTTACAATATCCAATTTCGTCTCTAATTTATTTGGAAACAATAATGTGACTAGTTGAATACTCTGTCGCAAGTAATCTCTAACAAAGAATGACTGAAGTTCTACTCTACTGATGAAAAGCAAGAACCAGGGTTCCTCTTTCCTCTTTTTGTGGTATGGGAGCCACATAAAGGCAGAATAAAAGAATCAGACTAGCCTGGGAGTCATGTTCAAGAGAGGCGCTCGTGTTCAGAATTGATTGATAAAGTTACAAGGAAGTAGACATGTACCCTTGGTCTTGTTCTCCAGTTTTCAATAAAATGTGGACTGTAGCTTTGGGGGTTTTGTTCGTTTGTTTGTTTTTAAGACAGAGTCTTGCTCTGTCACTCAGGCTGGAATGAAGTGGCACAATCTCAGGTCACTGCAACCTCCACCTCTCTCATTCAAGCAATTCTCCTGCCTCAGCCTCCTGAGTAGCTGGGACTACAGGCGCCTGCCACCATGCTCAGCTAATTTTTTGTATTTTTAGTAGAGACGCGGAGTTTCACTATGTTGCCCAGGCTGGTCTCGAACTCCTGAGCTCCGCGATTCACCCATGTAGGCCTCGCAAAGTGCTAGGATTACAGGCATGAGCCACCGTGCCCATCCGACTACAGTATTTTTAAAGAAGAGCAGTTTCACAGTGTTACCAAATCATGGCTTTCAGATCCAGAGTTTCAAATTACCTCACCACTCAGCAGTCCTTGAAAATATAATATTACTGATGTTTGGCTCATGAAGACTCCCTAGAAGCCCAGTGTCCCCTCAGGAGGAAGTGCCAAATTGAAAATTTTTAAATAATCTTTACTGTATTTTATAGTAAATAAATGTATGATTATCAAATGTGCTTAAACCCTTGGGAAAGAGGACTTTGAAAACACTGTCTCCATCCTTGGATAGATCCATTTAGCCTAATTATTCAATGATCCCTATACATTTTACTGGCAATCTTAACCCAAACAATTCAGATTATGTTTATATGCTTTTTTATATCCTTAATGTAAAAAAAATTCTTGATTCTTTTTCTCATTCATCCAACAAATACTTGTTGATTGAAGACCATGTTCTACATGATCAAATAAGTAGAAGAATCTCCATGTGGGGCCTGCATTCTAGTGGGGAAAGATAGACTGATAAATACTAAATACAGGAACATTAAGTAGGTACTATGTCAGTAAACAAAGTATGGAATAGATTAGAAGGAAAAATCAAATGATAGCAATGTTAGGGGGTGAAGGAGCCTGGGGTTGTGAGGATGGCTTGTAATTCTAAATAGAGTTGTGGGAATTGGCCTCAGGAAGGAGGTGACATTTATCAGAGAGTTGGAAGAGGTGCACGGATTCACCATGTGACTATTTCGGGGAAGAACATCCAGATAGCGGGAGCGGCCAGTCCAAAGGCTCAAGGCAAGTCTGTGTCTGAGACGTTCCAGGAAGAGGAAGGAGGCTGGTGTTTGGGAGTAAACTTTGTAACTTAGTATTTCCTTTCTCACATTGGACTTTTTGTTGCTGATGTTTTACTTTAAGGAAATTTTTTTTTGCAAAAGTATGAACTATTTGGATTGTTAAAATAACATCTAACTCTTCAAAGATCATTTACCTTGATAGAGGCATTCATCTTTTCTGTTAGGAAGAAGCACAGGTTAGCTGGAAGTAAAGTGGAGAGTTCTTATATAAGTAGGAAAAAAACAAAAAACTGTAATAATTTAAAAAGTAAAAAAAAAAAAGTCACTGCGGGACCTGCCCCCTGCCTGGACAATCACAACGTGTCCACTCATTCTACTTTCAGCTGCCCCCTCCCCACCCTATCTGTTCAATATCCGGCCACTCTGGTGCCATCCCAGCCACAAGGCCTCAGGTCCTCTCTCTGCTCTCGCTGGTTCTTAGAGAGGGGCCCCTTAGAGTCAGTCTTTAGCACTAAAGGATAGGTGATTGTTAGGACAATATATTTCTTTTTAAAAAATGCTTGTTTCATACGAGAATTTCAGTTGGCTATGGGTAATGGAAGAGATTTCACATATACGTTGGGTCCCTTTCTCACAAAGCAAATGAGCTCATAATGGATCCAGGTGCTCTGCTGGTGTAGACTAACATATATTAATAATACACACATATCTATTAAGAGATCTGTGTCAAGGAATATGCATGTAGTATATATTAAAGACATCAGAATATAAGACAATAAATTAAATTACATTATAGTTACCCGGCTTCTATGGAGCAAGGAGAATTTAATTAAAACACAGAATCTGAGGGAACATTTGATCCTTGGTTGATGCTAAAAAATTGTTTCACTATTTTAAGATAGTTTCAAATCATTTCACTATTTGAAAAAAAAAAAAAGCAAGTTCAAAGAGAGATGGACTCATAGCTTATACTATGTCAAAATGCATTAGGAAAGATTAGTTTGAGATTTCATGCTAACGAAATAACTTTACTGAAAACTACCTTTATGGAGAACTAGTCTCACCAGGAGAAGTCCAAAACATCACATTTTTTACCAGGAAGTTGATGCAGTCTTTTGGCAAGTCAATAGGATGGTTTATGCCTAGAATGTCGGAGAAGATGAAAGCCTTTTTAGATGAAAAAGATAGTCATATGTCTCCAAACCCTCATGTGTATTTATGTAGTGGAGAGGAAACTAATTGAAGCAGAAGGTAGCTAGATTTTTTAATGTAATCATTAATAGTCTCACAGTTGTGTTGATAGCATCCAACAGGGTTACCTTCTGGGCAGAAACACAGATGACTCCTACTGTTCTTGGAGAAAGAAAAAGGAGGAAATGAACACATGCTCACTGAACCTCTTAGCAAAAAAAGTCTCTCTAGAAATATATGGTCCACTCCCAAGCTCACCCTTTAATTCTCCAATGTTAGTTCTGTAAAACAGCAGTCCTGTGATATTACTCATAGAGCGGATGAAATTAAAATATTTATATTCTACACATGCATGCACGGAGGAAAATCTCACTTCAATTATAGCAGTTAAGAAGTCTGAAGTAATTTTCCCAGCTAGCATTTGGCCATTCTATTGAGACTGAAGGAATCTGGTATGATAATGGTTCTTATTAATTCACCCTCTCTTCGTTTTAAAAGAATATTATAGTTCCTTTGTGATGTAAATTGTTTGGGCAATATGATGGCGCAGTGCCTTGTGACTAAAAAGTCGACAAGCTCAAAGGACAAAGTCTTCAGGAACAATAGCTAACATTTACTGTTTGGCACTTTGTAAATGTTCTCTGTAAGAGAATTTTCATTTCTGGGTCACTTTTCTTTTTGCCTTTCCCAAAAGGGATTTGAGTTAATCACTTTTTCTAATGTGACTTTGGTATTTCAGTCCCCCCAAATCTTCCAAGGAATTTACAGGTGAAATGCCATTCTAGTTCTTTTATTTTCCTAGAAACTCTGATATTAAATATGGGTGCCACACTGGAAAATTCCACCAGAAGAAAAAGCTAAACAAGGCATAAAATTTACATTAGTAACATCCCATTAACCCATCATCTAGAAAGCTTTTGTTACATGATTTTCATCATTTATGAAATTATTTTGGTGTCTTTTCTGGTCTTTTTTGCCTGTAGGACTGAACCTTGTTATGCATTTATCTCCATCAAAATGGTGTAGCTGCATTTGGCATTATTCCTTCAACATTCTTTTTTTTTTCACAGAAGGATGAAATTAGCTTGGTTTAATAATAGTCATTCCTGATTACTCTCTCTGTGGAGAACAGCTTGAGAGGCACATTATTCAATTAAATAAAGTATTTACCTTGCCCTTTAAAATCTTCATTTTATATAACCTATTGATTGTGAATCCAATTAGTCTTACATATTAAACTTTTATTACTTTTAGTATAGCACTTTTACATGCCATCGGGAAACTCATCACCATGTAAAATGCATGTCGTTCCTAACTTTCAAACAAGAAGTATTCCAGAAGATCACTGCTAAGTCAATGTTTCAAATTTGAATATATATGTTCATCCTATAAATGATCTATATTCATCCTATAAATGATCTATATTCATCCTATAAATGATATGATTATATATATATTCATCCTATAAATAATCATCCTACAAACAATTATTGGATTCCTGGGGTAACAGCAAAGCAAAATAATTAGAACATTTTTGTTAATAATATACCTAGCAATAATAATGTAGGTGAGAAAATAATGAACAAAATAATATAGCTAAAATAGTAGTCCTACGTTTTAGGGACAAGGTTAGAAAGAAGAGAGTAGCAGGAGTTGCAGGGAGAGAGTAGTTCCTCACATACACTGTGATAACTCAGATAGTCAGCAGTCAGGAAACAATTGGTAATCCATTAATTCGAGAGTATGATGCCCTTTTATGAAGTGCTAGTATAGACACAATAGCAATATTAATTTGCTTCCATAATAAATTAGCACAAGCTTAGTGACTTAAAAGAACCCAAACTTATTATCTCACACAATTCTATAGGTCATAAGTCTGAGTTGATTCCACTGGTTTCTCTGTTCTGGGTGTTAGGAAGATGATGTCAAGATGATGAACAGCTGGGTTTTGGAAAGAATCTGCTTCCAGTCTCATTCAGTTTGTTGGCAGAATCCAGTTCCATGTGACCGTAGGACTGAAATTCCTATTTCCTTGCAGGCTGTCAACAGGGAACCAGCCTCTAGTTCTTGCATGTGGGTCCTGACATGTCAGAGCCAACAAACATGGAATCCTTCTCAAGCTTGGAATCTCTTTGACTTTCTCTTCTTCCACATCCTTCTTTTTCTTCCAGCCAGAGAAAATTCTCTGCTTTTAAGGGTTCATATGATTCGATATGTCCCACCCACACAATCGTCTCTCTATTTTAAGGTCTATAACCACAATTATGTCTGCAAAGTCCATTTTGCCACCATGAAATACAACATATTCACATATTCCAGGGATCCAGGTGTGGACATTTTTAAAGGGCCATTGTGCTGCTTATCACAAATATAACATGCTTTGAGTTGTTCTTCAAGAGTTCAATCCACGAATAGCTTGTATGCACAAAAGCACTTGTACAAAAGATGCCCACGAGGGCTCCGCAGGCTGCCTCTGTCACAGAATCAAATGATGCCCACTGGCCTCACAGTTGAGAGCTCACCAGTACTCTCTTTCAGCAGTTCTTAATCTTAGTTCCAAAGATACACTCCAGATATCATTTCCTTGTGTTTACATATTCTCAGACTCTGGCTGCTGTGTTAATAAGTGGTGTTGTGGTTATTGCTTAATATACAGTGAAAGAGTTAAAGTGATTTTATGTAAAAATGCAACGATCTGTTTCACTAACATTGTCTCAAGCAACAGCATAAGCAGTAGTTTCTTCTATTACTTTAACAGAATTTCCCACCCACACAAGATAAGTTCATCTCCCCCATTTTCTTTAGAGTAGAGAGTGTCTTTAGCATCTCAAGGTTTCTGTGGCTCACCAGGATCCCTGCCTTGGAGTGTGTCCAGTACACAGGTGTTACTGAGCTGGAGGGCTTGGGACAGGGGGACATTCTGAGGATGGGGGATGAAGAAAGAATGTTACCAAGGTGAACTGAAAGGTGGGAAAGAAGGGTATGTATGGGAAGGTCTGCGATTGCTGTTTGGAATTGATTTTTTTAATCATTAATTTTTTCATGAACTCTGATATAATGAAAAAATGACAGAACACATTAATCTTATGGAAATGTAGGGTAAAAAAGAGAATTTGAGATTGGAATTATTCTGGAAACCTGGTCTTGAGCTAGAATTTTAAAAATAATGGAGATGATTAGCCTACAGTTCAGTTTCTGCTTGGGAACTCTTTATACCACTTGACCCAGCCATCCCATTACTGGGTACATACCCAAAGGATTTTAAATCATGCTGCTATAAAGACACATGCACACGTATGTTTATTGTGGCACTATTCACAATAGCAAAGACATGGAACCAACCCAAATGTCCATCAGTGACAGACTGGATTAAGAAAATGTGGCACATATACACCATGGAATACTATGCGGCCATAAAAAAGGATGAGTTCATGTCCTTTTTAGGGACATGGATGCAGCTGGAAACCATCATTCTCGGCAAACTATCGCAAGAACAGAAAACCAAACACCGCATGTTCTCATTCATAGGTGGGAATTAAACAGTGAGAACACTTGGACACAGGAAGCGGAACATCACACAGCGGGGCCTGTCATGGGGTGGGGGATGGCGGAGGGATAGCATTAGGAGATACACCTAATGATGAGTTAATGGGTGCAGCACACCAACATGGCACATATATACATATGTAACAAACCTGCATGTTGTGCACATGTACCCTAGATCTTAAAGTATAATAAAAAATAAATAAATAAATAAATAAATAAGTGGAAAAAAATTCTCTGGAAATTATTAAGGTACTAACTACTTGCTCTGAAAATTGATAATTAAAGGGTAAAAAAACTAAATATTTTTTCTGATTTTAAAAGAAGCTGTATTTTTCAGTAATCAAAATAATCACTTGATGATGAAAAGCCCTTTTTATAGAAATATTGCAGTTGGTTAATGTATAAAAATGATAAAAGTAACCATTTTGCAATGTTAATAAAATAACTGATCAAAGAAATGTTCATCAGTGATTAAATCCATTGGATAAAATACTGAAAAAGAACTAGACAATAGAGGGACCAGGTTTTCATTATAACTAGAATTTGGAACACTGGAACTTATTTTTTTCTCTTAAGATAATGTAACATAAAGCAGGCTGCACCATCTATGAAGCATTTCTGTCAAAAGCTGAACCTAAATCTAATTGAGCCTTTATCACTAACTTCCAGCCACCAGGAAATAGAGAGGGCAGGAAGCAGTTAAATGACACCACAATGAAACAGAGAAATCCAGAATGAAGGACATTTTATAGGACTACTGACACAGTTTCTGCCAAAAGTTAATGGCATGGGAAAAAAGGAGAGGGGAAGAAGGAGGAGCACGGCTGTAAATTTAAAAAAGAAAGAAAGAAAAATGACTTGGGAGATTTACCAAATACAGTATTTGAATCTTAATTCGAGCATATCAACAGAAAAAGACATTTTTGAAACTGTTAGAAAAATTTTAGTATGTACTAGACATGATTCCAAGACATTATGGTTAATATGTAGGTGAGATAATATCACTGTTATTTTGTGAGAAAATGTTTGTGCTTTTAGAGATGGATACTGAAGTATTTTAGGTATGATGTTACATGTTGCTGGGATTTGTTTTAAAAATTTTTAGCAAAGACAACACATATGATGCAGTGTATATTGCTCAGTTGATGGGTGCACCAGGATCTCACAAATCACCACTAAAGAACTCATTCATGTAACCAAATACCACCTGTACCCCAATAACTTATGAAAAAAATTTTAAAAATAGCAAAGAAAAAAATTAATCAGATGTGGCTTATTTTTGCTGGAAAATTAATGAGTCTAAATGATGAGTTTATGGGGATTCATTATATCACCTTTTCTGTATACAATTGGTAGTTATAAAATTTTTCATTATTTTTTTTTAAAAAATCAGTTATTCCTGCATGACTGTATATCTTAAAACCATTGTTTTCCACAAAGAGGAATGATATTACTGTGTGCTTGCTCTGTGATGGTATGAGTAGGCATCCATATTTCATCAAGTATCGTCCTCTTAAACTGCTTGGTTTCTTATCATGGTGGTCTAATTTCTTTGAGGCTCTGTATCTCAGGCCTATGTTCATTGATAAAGTTCTTTTTTCTTTGAAATTCCCATTAATAGACAGTCTTCAATCAAGAAGATGTTAGTTCTGCTAATACAATTTATATGAAATTTTACCCTACTCCCTAAGTTGCAGAAGCTAATAGTGTACTAACAAGGGAGCAGGAGCAGTAATTGATCATATTTGCTTTCCCTTAGAGAGAAATGCAGCCATCAGTCTTAGAAGACTGACGTAATGAATGCCAAGTGATGGATGCCCCGTGCACTCATGATTGCTAGATCTCCCATGGGTGTCCTAAAAGGAAGGATGTGGTCTGTTAGGAGATGCGGACAGCAGAATTATTTGGAAATAGGTGGAGCCACTGTCAGTGAGAGATGTTTCCCCTATCTCTATTTTTAAAAATGAAATTCTATCTTAATCCCTTCCCTTTTTCCTCAGAAATTTAACAATGCTAATTCTAAGCTTGTGTGCACTTTCCCCAGTGGTTAATTAGAATCCTTTTCTTTATTAAGTTTTATTTTGCAGCCTTGAAAAATAAAAAGCAATTAACAAAATGGCTTAAAGGCTAAATTAGAGCAAATCTAATTTTCTTAGGAGACTCTGCATTTTATTTATTGTTATAATTCTTACTTCAGAGACAAGGAAGGAAGAGAAGGTAGCTTGATAGTAAAATAATATCCTTCAAGGTAAATTCCATAAATGTTAAGTCAAGCAGAACTTCTATTTTTGTAGCATTCTGGAGACATTGAATCCAGTTTCTTGATGTTTCTTGCTGCATTTCTCACTCTGTTCTACAGAGCAATTTGGTTTACAGGTAATTTAAGCTTGGGATACAGCTCTGGTTATTTCAGTTTCTGGATAAAAGAAAGAGTAATTCAACTTAAAGATCACCATAGAATTTTAAGCATAGAGGTGAGAAAGCAAGGAAAAGCATAAACCTCATTAGTGGTATAATGGGAAAAGAATTGTCTCAGATAGATAGTTCTAGCTCTTGAAGTTTTGCTGTAAGCTGTACCAGCACTAGAAAAAAGGTACGATGGGAAACGCAGGCCTTTAGTTTTGTCCACCTTCCTGATGGTGCCGTTTTCACTTCAGCTTTTCAACAACGTTGCTGAAAAGGTCTACTAGTCAGTGCCCATTATATATACCTTTATCTTCCTTTCTCCAACCCCATCTAAGTAATGAATTCTGTATTCCAGATCTTGATTCTCATTTTAAAAATTCATTTCCTTTTACTTAAATGTTACTTATATTGTTATTATTTTATACCTCAGGTTATTTTATTTAATTATAGTGTTTTTATAGAAATGTAATTTTTACATCATGAAATGCAGACTCTAAGCACACAGTTTGATAAATTTTGACAAATGCATACACCTGTGTATCCCACACTCATCAAGATAATAGAAAATCTTCATCAACCTAGAAAATTCTGTCATGCCAATTCCTAGGTCATCAGTGCCTTTCAGTTCAAAGGAGAATGCAGATCTAATTTCTATCAACAGATTCATTTCACCTGTTCTGTAATTTTATAGAAATAGAGCAATACAGATTATACTCTTCAAGGTCTGACTTTTTGCATCAGAAAAATATTTTAGAGTTTAGTCCATGTTGAATGGTATTTCATTAAATAACACACCTCAATTTATTCACCTATTTTTCAGTTTGTGGCCATTTGGGATGTTTCTAGCTTTGAAATGTTGTGAATAAAGCTGCTATAACATTTTTGTATGCATCTTTTTATAGACCTATTTTAAAAAAAAAAAAAATTCTCCCTAGGAGTGGAATTGTTAGGTCATAATGTAGGTATATGTTTAAATTTATAAGAATCTGATGATTTTCCAAAGGAGTTATACCAATTTACATATCCACCAGCAAAATGATGTAGTTCCAGTTGCTGTTCCCTTACCACATTTGGTACAGCAGTCAGAGTTTTAATTTTAATTTGGTCCATTCCAGTGGGTGTACAGCGATCTGTCATTGTGGTTTTAATTTGTATTTCCCTGATGATTAATGATTCTGGGCACTGTTTTATTTGCTTTTTGGTTATTGCATGTCTTTTGTTGTTTAATGTCTGCTCAATTTGTCGTTTAATGTCTGTTTAATGTGTCTATTTTTTAGTTGCTGTTTTATTATTGAGTTATATAAGTACTTTATTCTGAATCTAAGTCCTTTGAGATATATATTTGAATGATAAATTTTATGCCAGTCTGTGATTTTATGATCTACTTATTTATTTTCTTAGTGGTAATATGCTAAAGAAAAGAAGTCTTTAATTTTGATTAAGTTCAATTTAAATTTTCTTTTCTTTGTGGTTAGCACTTTCTCTGTATTATCTAAAAAAGCTTTGCCTCCCCAAGTTCATAAAAAATATTCTACTATGTTTTCTTCCAAAAGTTTAGTAATTTTAGCTTTTAGAGTTTTTACTCATCAATTTCAAATTAATTTGTGTATATGGTGTGAGGCAAGGATCAATTTATTCCTGTTAGATTGTTCAATCATTTCATAAATATTTGTGAAAAACTTAAAATGACTTTCCTTATTGAATTCCCTAGGAACCTTTGTTAAAGATGAATTGGCCATATAACTGTGGGTTATTTCTAGATTATCTTTTCTGTCCCATTGATTTATTTGTCTATGTTTATGGCAGTGCTGCAGTACCTTCATTTCTGAGTTTTAGTGGTAAGTTCTTTAGGTACTAATGTGGAAATATCTTTAAAACAGAGTGTTGAATGGAAAAAATGTACAGATTAATATGTCTAGCTTCTTATTATTTGTCTAAATAAGAGAAAATAACATATGTTCATGTACGCTTGACTTTGCATTAAAAATCTTGGAAGGGGCCGGGCGCGGTGGCTCAAGCCTGTAATCCTAGCACTTTGGGAGGCCGAGACAGGCGGATCACGAGGTCAGGAGATCGAGACCATCCTGGCTAACACGGTGAAACCCCGTCTCTACTAAAAAATACAAAAAACTAGCCGGGCGAGGTGGCGGGCGCCTGTAGTCCCAGCTACTCGGGAGGCTGAGGCAGGAGAATGGCATAAACCCAGGAGGCGGAGCTTGCAGTGAGCTGAGATCCGGCCACTGCACTCCAGCCCGGGCGACAGAGCGAGACTCCGTCTCAAAAAAAAAAAAAAAAAAAAAAAAAAAAAAAAAAATCTTGGAAGGACACAAATGATGCTAAAGGCATAGTTACCTATGGCAGGTAGCAGTATGTAGTTACTGGGCAGATTTGTGACAGGAATATGAACAGGAATAGGAATTTTTATTATATTTTTAAACAACATGACTATATTAATTATAAAAAATTTTTTAAAGAGTAAGTGATAAAAGAAATGTATTATTTCTCAGAGTAGATAAAACTTTGAGGGGACATTCAATGGAATAATATTTTCTAGGTCCAATTAGATATTTTTTAGGCCTTGAAATTTTAATATCTGTTTTACTTGACAAATATTTATTGAGTGCCTATTATTTATCAAGCAATGTTTCTGGCCTTGGTAATACAAAAGGCAACAAGACTGACATGTTCCTCGTTCCCATGGTGTGTACATTCCAGTGGAGGGAAAACAATAAATCATAAACAAATAAAAAAGATATTTTCAGAATGTGATAAGTGCTATATATAACATAAACATGACAGAAAGAGGCAAGATGAATGCGAAATGGCAGTCCTGGAGAAGCTCTTTCAGTGTGGTAACTTAGGAGCTGAGATTGGAATGCCAGGAAGGATTCAGAGGTGTGAAGAATGTGGGTGTTGGGGAGGAACCTGCCAAGGAAAAGGCCCTGAAAAAGGAAATGGCTGAGGAGAAACAGGAAGGAAGGCAAGGTGGAAGAGCATGGTGAATGTGGTGCAGAATAAAATTGTGGAGACAGGCAGGGGCTAAATCAAGCTGAACTTTAGGGAATGATGAGGTATTTGGGTTTTATTTTATGTGAAATAAAAAGCTACTAAAGGTTATTGGAAGTTACTGAAAGAGTAAAACAATCTGATCAAGATTAAAAAGCAAAAAGCATTCATTTTGTTAGGGGAAGAAAACAGATTTTGAAGGGGTTGGCGGTGAGAAAGGAAAACAATCAGAAGTTATATCACATAAGCCAAGAAACATTTCTTCTTTTTTTAAAAAAGAAGAAATGTTCCCCAGATGTTCCAACTGAGGACAGAGAACTGTCCACTAGATTTAGTCTCATGGAAGTTTTCTATGGTTTGACAAGACCAATTTCTATAGAGTGGTGGGTACAGAAGATGGACTAGAATATGATGGAAAGTGGCTGAACTCTTTATTGGTACTCACCTCCCCACTTCACTCCCAATACATGAAAGTGAATGAGAAATAAAGAAATGAAGGCCGGGCATGGTGGCTCACGCCTGTAATCCCAGCACTTTGGGAGGCCGAGGCAGGCAGATCACGAGGTCACGAGGTCAGGAGATTGAGACCATCCTGGCTAACACGGTGAAACCCCGTCTCTACTGAAAATACAAAAAATTAGCTGGGCGCGGTGGCGGGCGCCTGTAGTCCCAGCTACTGGGAGGCTGAGGCAGGAGAATGGCGTGAACCCAGGAGGTGGAGCTTGCAGGGAGCCGAGATCGCGCCACTCCGCTCCAGCTTGGGGCTCCAGCCTGGGCGACAGAGCGAGACTCCATCTCAAAAAAAAAAAAAAAAAAAGGAAATGAAGAAAGAAGATTTAGATAACTCTTTCAAGTGCTCTATATAACAGTAGATAAATGGAACTGTTGTGTAGGTCCAGGCGGGCATATCTGTGTGTTGCTTTAGCAAATACATATCAAAAATTCTTACATGAAAAGCTTCTTTATAACAAGATGTTCTCACTTTTTAAGTGATGAAATCCCATGAATAAATCCAAAAAGAGTCTATTTTATATAAAATCCCACCCTGTTGGAAGTATTGCAAGTTTCCACTGAAATTTTTAATCTGACTTCTAAATATATTTTTGGAGTGTTGTCTATTTTGTCAGCCTGCCAGATTATGTCAAAATGTTCGTATATAATAACAGTTTATCTCGTGTTCCTTTATCCACCCTATTTACTCATATCAGCTGTGTTAACTGTCCTTGACTGATTCCACTGCATCATTAATACTGCCATAGGGAACTGTGCCCTGATCATTCATACTGCCCCACTAATAGGATCCCAAGTGGATGTTTCAAAGTTGGAAGCTGATGATTATCATCACGATGTATATGACATCGCTGAGACACTTTCAGTCAAAAATATGGCTGTCATTTAAGGTGTGAGCTTTTTGCCTTGTGTACCTAGAAAAACAATGATATGTAAATTTCTTATTATAACTTTTACTACTCTACTCTTATTTGCTATTTGTCAACTCTGCAAGAGACAAGAGTTGGTACAGAAAATATATTTTAGCAGAAGGAAACCTTGTCTTCTACAGTAGGTACTAGCTTCTTGAGCTGATTCTGGATAATTAAACTTGCTCTGCAATAATCCAAAGCTTTCCAAACCATATATTCAACTCCCTTTACTGACGCCATCTGCTGATATGCAAAATTGTGTTTAACTATAGAGAAAATTGTGAATCCTTTTCTTCCAAGTCTACACACTCCACTTGCTTTTCCCTTCTACCTTGAATTCATGTGCATTCCCCCAGTTTTCTGCCTTTGTAATGGAGGCTTCAGATCTTCTGCAGCCACAGTTGCAGGAAACCCAATTGTAATCAGCAGCTGCCCTGCTGCTAAAAGCTATTAGTGCCAATGTTGTTAATGACAGACCCAGTTGAATGTGCTGATTTAAGAGGTAGACTTATTTCTTGTCACTCCCTAGGGCCTTGTTCTTAAATGAGATTTCTACATTGTTTACTCCTCTAGCATAAGGAGTATTAACCACTAACCATCACACTTCATATATCAGCACATTGAATTGAAATAATGCAGAGGTTAAAACATATCACTGCCTTTGAGGTATGAAGCCACGCACGCTGCAAAAACTTGGCACCCACCCCTAATTTTTGCCTAAAGAAGTTGTATACCACTGCAGTTTGCTCTGAAGTTATACATATTATTTTCTTCTAGGGACTATAGGATGAGAGGGGTACAGTTAGATTTCTTTTCGGAACTAAACACATTAGCAGTAACCTGCAAAAATCAATACCAATTACTTGCAAGCAAGGGCTAAAAAAAAAATTACTGAAGCTACGGAATGTGCCCATAGGTGAATGGCTTAAAAGAAAGAAAATACTGCCATAGCTGGTACTCTCACAAAATAGGAGCAAAAGTAGTAAAGTTCTCTTTGATTTATTTTGACATTTTGTTATTAATTTGTAAAATCCAACAATTGTTATATTTAAAAAGAAAAATAAATATAGCAGCAAATAACTCAATGTAAGAAGGTTATTTTACTGTCTCCCTGGCATGAGTAAGGTTTGCGTTGTCTTTCTAGCAGACATCAAGGCATTCAGAAGGTGTATGGGGATGGCTTATCTGTATAAACCAGCAAACCTCTTATTGAATACCCAGACATTCTTCATGCCAATATTATGTGTTTAGTGTCTCGAGATTCTATTTAGCAGAAATTCACTTTGAGGGGCTTGGTGAAGCCTTCAGAGGTTTAACTGTGTACTCTCTCCTTTATTCAAAAGGCTGAAATAATACTTTTCCAATTCCTGGAAATCTTTTTTTTTTTTTGAGACGGAGTCTCGCTCTGTCGCCCAGGCTGGAGTGCAGTGGCCGGATCTCAGCTCACTGCAAGCGCCGCCTCCTGGGTTCACGCCATTCTCCTGCCTCAGCCTCCCGAGTAGCTGGGACTACAGGCGCCCGCCACCTCGCCCGGCTAGTTTTTTGTATTTTTTAGTAGAGACGGGGTTTCACCGTGTTAGCCAGGATGGTCTCGATCTCCTGACCTCGTGATCCGCCCGTCTCGGCCTCCCAAAGTGCTAGGATTACAGGCTTGAGCCACCGCGCCCGGCCCAATTTCTGGAATTCTTAAGCTTGCATTTCAGATTAAACTATCACAGGGAGTAGAATTTCTTCCTTCCTTGTTGTCTTCCAGTAGTAAAAATGGGGCACATATCTGTAAGATATGGACCCGGAAACTCTACTCTCAAGTCTGGCTATGATGAAGAAGTCTTGAGAAGCTAGTAAGCCTTGCTACCTCATTCAAGTCTATGGTAGAGTTGTGTATGAATGTATGGAGAGGTGGGGGAAAGTTCAAATACTACAGAATTTCCCCATATTCTTACAGGGCTTTGATAAGCCCTGCTTACCAAACAGTTTAGGCCATATGGAAATGGTACCTATCATTAAATCTCACGTAAGAAGGAACGAGTTTTGGCATGTCTGTATCGCCAATATGAGTATCAAAAAAGGTAACTGTGGATCTTCTTGGACAGTCATTTTCCTGGACTTCAGTTTGGTCCTCCCTAGTCATAAAATGATATGATTCTTAATACTTGAAAAAATTGTCCCAAAACACAGTATCACCCAAAAAAAGCCTCTTTTACCAGCTTCCTTTTTTTTTTTTTTTTTTTTTTTTGTTGCAGAGCCTCAAATCAATATTTAAGGAGTAAGAGAAGTGAATGGTGGTCACACAATGCCTGAAAAGGAAAGTTCTGAGTAGTTGTCTGGGGGACACTAGAAACAAAAGAAGTGTGTCATGTGATACCATAATGGCATCCAGCACTTTCCATATAGGGAAGGCAGACAGGGAGAAGGAAATTTTGCTTAAAGTGAATTGAGGAAGTATTGGATTCAAGTAATGGAAAGGAAATTAATTTTACAGTATTCCGAGGTACTGGTAAATTTACTTGCTATGGATTGTGCTGAAGGTAAAATGCTGCTTAAATAGAGTCTAAGATTTTATGTACCAAATATTTACCTATTTCTTAAAGCATTAAAAATGTTAGGATGCAATCGTTACAGTTACTTTCATCCTTTGAAACAAAAATAATTCTTGTTTCAATTTTGTATGTTGAGCTGTTAAAAGAAAATTGAAAGAGGCAAACAACATATGCATATTTGTCTCTATGGGTTTGTGCAGTTTATAGATATCCTGAGCAGTACTTCTGGTGAGCATTCTTACTAGCACCAGGTTGGTCGTTAATGGAGTATTGACCCAACAATTTATTGAGGCAAGCCCTTCTGCTGTACTCAGAGTTGATGTGTTTTACATTATAATTGCATCTAATACTTTATTTCACAACTTCAATTAATATAGTTGGGTAGAACTTGAAGAAAGTTTATAACAAAGCTATAAATAGAATAATTCATTATCGTCAAAGTGTACTTTGAGAGGAGAAACTAGGATTGTTGTTCCTCAGAAAGAACACACGGATGCATGATAATAGTATTCTCCAATAAAATTGAAAATAAACATCTAAAGAGACATAAGATTTCTGTTGAAGATAGAAACCCTGCACTCACCATCTGCAAACACTGGAATAATATCTTTCCCAAAAACTTTTACAATCCAGATAAAAAGAGAAGATACATATGCAGCAAATCAAGAGAAGAGATGAAATAGAGAAGAAATGAGAGAAGAGATGACAACCACTAAACAAGGGGTGGAGAGAGAGAAGTGCTCTGAGAGTTAGTGGGCAGCAGAGATCTCTCTGCACTGAGGAGGCCAAGAAAGGTTTTTCAAAAAGATGATATGGGGGGTGGGTGTTGAAGATAGAAGATGGGATGTAAAATATAAGAAAAAAGGCAAAAGTTTTTGCATGAAACCGTAAGGTGGCCATTCTCACTTCAGTTCCTTGGTTTTTGTAGAGGGATAGTAGGTAGTAAAGTAGGGAGAGAACGTTGAGGGTCGATTGAGGGTAGTAATTTACATCAGGCTAAGGAGTTGTAGGCATTCTCCTATAAGCCAGGCAATAGAAGGCCATCAGAAGTTTACAAGCTGGGATATAATATGAGTTTTATAAACAGCAATATGCCAGTTTTGTGAAGGATGGGTTTAGAGAAAGACTGAAGCCAAGAACACTAAGAAAATGTTTTAACAGTGATAGGGAAAAATGAATTGGATATTTTGGCTGAGCTCCTTAATAGAAATAATAAAAGGAACACAAAAGGAAAATACAAAACCTAGTTCAATGCATACTTAAAATTTGTAAGTGATAGTATAATCCTGTAATTTATTCCAAATTAAGAATCCATAATTCTGATTCTATAATTGGAACTATCCCAGAATTCTATGTCCTATTTGACATTAGTTTGACTTAAAGATTGGCTTATAACCCAATCAATCAATTTGATGGTGACCAAGAATTTCCTTTCAATTTACAGTTTAATATTGGCCAGAGAATGGAAAGTAAAAAGTCATAGCACACGCTATATATATGATCCATAGGCTTATCAAATTCAAATTTAATGGGGACTCTAACACAGCCATTTGGCATTTATACCCCAGGTTTTTTCTAATATTTTATCAGAGATATCAGTGAGACTTCAAACTCAATTCACTGACTGATACAAACAGCAAGCTACTTCAATAAATAGAGAACTCTGGGATAAATAAAAAAGGCTTGGAATTTTTTTGAAGTGAAAAAATATGTGTAAAAAATGCATTTCTAATAGTCACAGGACAAAAGTAGACAGAATTTCCCATAACAGTAAAATGTAATGAATTCACTTGGTTCTTTTAACCATCATTATAGTCTCATCAAGAAATAAGAAAGAATATCATTAAGTGGATATCCCCTTTAAATAAAAGCTGACTTTTTTTGTTTTTTTTGTTTTGTTTTGTTTTGTTTTGTTTTGTTTTGTTTTGTTTTGTTTTGTTTTGTTTTTGAGACAGAGTCTCACTCTGTCACCCAAGCTGGAGTGCAGTGGCGTGATCTTGGCTCACTGCAAGCTCCGCCTCCTGGGTTCATGCCATTCTCCTGCCTCAGCCTCCTGAGTAGCTGGGACTACAGGCCCCACCACCACGCCCAGCTAGTTTTTTGTATTTTTAGTAGAGACAGGGTTTCACTCTTCACAGGATAAAAGCTGAATACATTTTAAGGCCTGAAATCCCCGCTAGTAATAACTTTAGTAATTACTCACTGTTGATGAAAAATATCCTAGGCCAAAAATTTTCTCTGTTTGCCCCAGGCAGATGGAGTAAGGGCTCTGAGTCAACCTGACTTCCCTATGCATGGTGTCAAGCACTCTGTGGCTTCGTGGCCTTGCAATCCAGTTAATCCCTAGGAACCAAACTTACCCAAGTGGTTGTGTAAGTTTTACATAGTAAATGTAAAGTGCTTAGCATAGCACATAAAAAGCACTCAAAAAAATTTGTTGAGTAAATGAATATTTTGCTCTAAATAGTGTGGGCCACAAGATCTACTAAACAAATTAGGTTGTAACACTTGTCAAGGGGTATCCTCTGTGTATTTTGTGGAGGAAAGACGCAAGAGATTGGTAAAATGATTGAAATATGTTATTACCTTTAGGATTTTTTTCTTGCCAAGCTTTGGGTTTTCAGCTTGGGGCTCTTAGAGTCACAGGAAGAAGAAATAGATAGCTCCTGTGATGCTGGCTATATTCTTATAGAGCCCAAAAAGGTGGGAAGGAGATGATTTAGAAAGTATGAGAGGGTAGAATGCTGGGGAGGTTTCTGACCAGTTGTTTTCCAGGCCAAAGCAAGTAACGCAGTGACTTCTTGCATTAAACCCATCATTTATTTAATCAAAGATAAAGCATATTTCCATTATTTCTATAATAATAGAAATTCTACAAGAAAGGAGAGAAACTTTTATGTTTTCCTTAAAGAAAGCCATTCGTCCTATTCTCATGATTTCTGATGTGAGCTACACCACTGTCAAAACAGGTGAGCCTTTAGGATACAGAACAGAGAAAAGGAATTCGTTTAAAACATGATTTTCTATGTAGATCATCAAGGAATGAGGAAAGAAACCAGGGGGAAAAAAGGGGAAGAAATGGGTGAGTGTAGTGTACTTATTTCAGATATGAAGATGTGCTTCCAGGTACAGCATTAGATGTACAAATTCATTCTAGAGCTTTGCTCACTGGTACTTACTATCTCTGGAACTACAATCACTTCAGAACCAGGGCATTGAAGCCCAAGGTTACTACAGATTGTAGGGAGCAGACAAAATTGGATCCAAGTCCAGATTTCCTTGTTTTCTAGCTGAAAGGGGCTTGGGCATTTCATTTAATATCACTGAGTTTCAATTTATTCACATGTAAAATGACCCTCTTGGAGGTGTTCTAAAGAATCATAGATTATCATATTCTTTCATTCTATGACATAGGCACACTTCACATTTTAATTGGGATGATTCTTAAAATCAATGGCACATCTTTTGTGGAAGCGCCACATAAAATGATGGGGCATCAAACAATAAATTGTCTCTTAATTTGATAAAATACATGAAGGTAATAAAGGCAAAGTGCATCTGACAACATCTGGCATCTAATAAGCACAAGAAAATTGTGTTGGGGTGATGCTCAGTGCTGTTGCTTTTACAGCATGCTACACCACTCAGAGAAGCATCTCTTTCTTCATAAATGTTCACTGATAGTCCAGCTCAAGTGAATGCAGTCTAGTGCATATTTTGTGAAAGAGCAATTAAAGTCTTAAACGTCCTAGTTTCTCTAATCATCTAAAATATCATACTTTTAATATAAATATAATAATAATACATTAGAAATGAAGTGATGCATCTTTGGAATATTCATCACCTTCAAAGGATTTACAATTCTCTCACATAATAATAGCACTATATTAATTAGTTCATGAGTACAAAGAGTCTGTACTGCACATAGCCCTCTGCTAGGCACGAGTTTTCCTTGTTTGTTCTAACTTTGATATGACCTAATTTCACCACCAAGAAACATCACCATATGGCAAGTTCCCCATTTTCCCTAAAATAATTTACTGAGCCTTTAGTGTGTCCAAGTGACTGAACTCTTTATGCTGAATTTTTCTCAAGATTTCTTCAGGACATCAGAACATACTGCAGGTTTTTTTTTCAGGTGGCCCTCTACCAACTGGATATGAAATTGGATCAGCTGGAGGCAAAAACAGATGGGGTTGAACAGCAGATGGAAAGATCCTGTTTAGGATATGCAGAATCACTCTGGCAAAATCAATCATGCCACAGGAGTTAGTTTCAGTTTGGTGAAAGAAAATGAACTCAAGTAGACAACTGAGTTACTGGGAAATTAATATGAGCTCACACTTTAGAAAGTCTTGATTAAGTGTCAATAAGACAGATGAGCTAATGATGTTGAATTAAAAGTCTTAAATGTCACGTTTGTCAATGATCATAATAGCTCTCCATATTTAGTGCTTACTCTGTGCCAGGCATTTCATGTACATATCTCATTCAATCCTCACAAAAAAACCCTGTGAGACAGGCATTTTTCCAATATCACAAACGCTGAAATAGAAGTGTTAAGTGAATTAATCAAGGTCATAGGACACTAGGTAACAGAACCAGGATTGGAACTTGTCTGGCTAGCTGGAAAGCCCACACAAATAATGAACACTCTACAGTACTACTTTCCAGTGTTAAATGATGTATATACAAGAACAACTGGAGGAGCATACGGTCAATTTTCAGATATCCTAAGGTCCTTTCCACAGTAACAATTAGAACTGGCCTGTGATGGTCAGAGTGACCACTGGGCATCTGCCTGAATCCTTGTGGGGAATACAGAGCAGCTAGGGTGGCCACATGGTCCCCAGTAAAGCAGAGGTCACAAGTGTCACATACAGGCTCTGGTGAATCCCACGGAGTCCCTGTAGAAATCTTACATCTGCTTACCGCGAGAAGGTCTCCCAGAATCCTGGAGCTGCCTTGCTCCAGAAGTGGATCTGCATAGCAACCTTAGGCCAAAAGAGTCTCGGGCACCCATTCTAGTCCAAACGTGCTATGATGGACTTTGTTTCCATGGAGTATTCATACATGTGTGACTCTGAGATTGTGAGTGACTTGGAGTACACACTGTCTCAGTCCATTTGGGTTGCTATTAAAAAAGAAAAAACATAAACTAGGTGGCTTATAAACAACAGGAATTCATTTATCACGGCTCTGGAGACTCAGAAGTCCAAGATATGCCAAGGTACTGGCGGATCTGGTATCTGGTGATGGGGAGTTTTCTGTTCATAGATGACTCTTTCTGGCTGTGAATTTTCATAGCAGAGGAGAAAATATACTCTCTGGGGCCTCTTACTAATACCACAGGTGAAGGCTCTGCATCTCATGACCTACGTCCCCGCAAAAGGCCCCATTTCCTAACATCACTTTGGGTGTTAAGATTTCAGCATATTAATTTGGTGGGGGTCACATAAACATTCAGTCCACTACGTCTACTTTCTTCAAAACTGTAGGCAAGCTGTAAAGAAGGGAAAATCTTTTCAACCCAAGTATTTGCCCTGCTTTAACTTTGGAGCAAGAGCAGGAAACAGAAGGAACTTATCATTCATTGATTGCCTACTATTTGCCAAGTATGGAAAGACCATATAATTGGTTGGAGGGAAAATAAGATAACAGTCAGAGCAACAGATGGAAACACATCTGCCAGGTGCCATGCTTTGTATGCATTACTTTATTCCATATAACATTCTCTTGTATTAGCAAGTTCCTGCTGATTGCTAGGCTACTTTTTCTTCTCAGCCAAATGTTCAAGAAGCAGGTACCGGTTATGAATAAGCACAGTAAAAACCCATTTTCTAAGAAACAGAAGAGATGGCAAGTGTATCCTCTCAAAGAAGTAAATTTCGTTTTCTGCCTTATTTTTCTCAAACAAAACAAGATTTTACCAATTCCATTACCATAGCCTTGCTATCTATACATAGATGTCACAGAAATCTTAATCTTTGAGTTTTCAAGTTAGAGGAATTCTTATTAAGTATGAGAGTTAATAATCTCCTGAGATGCAAATATGCCTGGTAATGTGAGAACAATAAATATTTGTTGGGTCCAAACAAGAATTAAAGCTGTATATGTTATGCCTTAAAGACATTAAATTAATCATAAATTATAGTGATTAGTTACATTAAAACAATAGCATTATGAATACATAAGATACAAGTTTCAGTTTAAGGAAAAACCATATTTTAATAATCCCCAAGTACGCCTGTATTCTGAGATACTAAAAATAATTCTTTGCTACTAACTATACCTTGAAAACGCATACACTCTTCCTGAAGACCCAGAAATGAACAGAGCAGAACTAAAAATTGAATAAATTTTGTGACACATGATTTTTTTATTGTAATATTTCTGAAATTGGGATGCATCTTAGAATCTATGACATCTTATAGTTGCCTTCAGCCAGGTGGCAGTTGTGATGTCACAAGCAATGCTTGCATGTAGGAGAACAACGTGTAACACACATGTCAGCATCTTGCAAGAAAACCTCAGAGACAATTATAGACCACTCTTATTATTCCTAGGAACTACTTGTTTTGAAAGAGGATGGGTGAGACAGTGTATTATGTATGTTTAACCTACAGGAAGCAAAAGTAAAAAAAGAAGTCTAGCTCTATGTCATTGCCAAATGACTTAAGAGTCTCGCACCACAGCATTTTAGTTGCTTAACAGATTTAAATGTTACATTGCGCTTGCTTTGGCAGCACATATGCTAACACTGGAACAATACAGGGAAGATTAGCAAGGCCCCTGGGCAAGAATGACACATAAATTCATAAAGATTCCATATTTTTTAACACAAAGGATAAATGCTTCAGGGGATGGATACCCAATTATCCATGATGTGATTATTACACATTGCATGTCTACACCAATGTTTAATGTATACCCCATGAATATATACACCTACAATGTACCCACAAAATTAAAACTAAAGTTAACATTTTTTAAGGAAATATGACCTCATCTTATCTCTTGATGGCATAGAAATTTATATTTTAAAACTATTAATATATATTTCAATATGTTTTTATATTTTTTAATAAATATATGATTTAATTATATATAAACATAAACTATACATTTAACTATGTTAACTATGTAAGTTAATTAATTATATACATTTATTATATATCCATTATCTATAATATTTATACATAATATATTTAATATATATTATTTATAGAGTTATACATAATTAGGCTTAATAACTCTGAGTCAAAAACATGATTCAAAGAGTCATATTCTACATGAAAGGAAGTTTCAGAAATATCTCACCCAATTTATTTTGCTTATATTTAATTTTTTATGTATATGCAATAAATAATTTAAAACTCTATAATTAAAGTGAAAAGAGTTTTTTCAGCAAGCATAAAATTTTGCAGTGATTAAAATTTACCGAGTCCGTTTATTTGATGGTAGTTTTCTTAGGTTTTTTTTTTTCATGAAACAATGATAACTGCTGGCATCATAGATACAACAAAATAGGGGTATAAAAATGTGCGGGAACATGAGGAGATGGTATGTATACACATCTACAGAGGCAGGAAACAATAGAAATTAGCGCCAGCCTGGAAGTTAGGATAGAGATTGATTCCAGGCTTGGTTCCATAACTAAGGAGCCGAGTGATCTTGAGCAGTCACTTAGTCTCCCTGAGCTACATCCATAAAATAAGGAGCTGTGATAGATAATTTCCGGGCTCCAGAGAGCAGTGATGTAAGCAATCAGAAAAACAGAACCTTTCCTCAATGCTCCAAGGAAGAAGGGATCTGATGTGCTTATGAGAGTGACAGAAAGGAGTCGCTGAGGTTGAGGAAGGCCAGTCACTGCTGGCCTCAGCTTCTCCAATGGTTACCGAGGGATTAGACATTGCCTCCAGGCAGGTCGGAAATTCAAGGAAACTTCCCCACAGGTCACAGCAGCCTCCGGTATCTATTGGTGAACTTCTAAAGGCTACTAAAAACCCTTTAGGTTCCAAACTCTGCATGTCAGCAGGCCACTGCCCCAACACACACTTCTCTGCCATCCAAATCTCCCACAGGGGCTTCTTACTGATCGCATCCAAATCAAAGCTCTGTTTGGCAAGGGGTTCTGGGAAATGTAGTTCCTACACTGCCAGTTCCTGTGCTGTAGGAGAGATCACAGAATAAGGTGGGAATGGGGCTGAGTGTCACCTGGTACACCAGCTGGGGAGCGAGGGACTATGATGGCAACGCAGGTGAACAAGAGGGAGGGGACGGCATGAAGACACATTCAGAAGTCATGGAGAGGAAGGTACACATCTGAAAGATGCCTCAAAGGAAGAATTGAAAGATTAGATATGGGTTACTTTTTCTTTCCACACTAGTGAGTCAATATAATCTATAAATCAAGTCTCTTTAGCTCCTCTACTGACTATCATGTTCTTTTTCCCTAGCTCTCCTGTAACAGGGAACAATACACCCTTTTTCTTGTAGTGCAAGAATAATGATTTGCCGGCAGAAGCTCCCTGAATCAGACTTTGCACTGAACAAGTTATATTGTTTGGGAACCCAGCTAAATTTTTCCATAACTGCTTTAAAAGTGATTTCCATTTAAAGCTAGGTGGAACAAATTCCTGCTGCTGGCTAAATCTTCTTTTTCTTTTCCTCTGAACAGAATCTCATAAAAAGGACTATTGCTCTTTTGTACTCTTCTGTGATGCATTTTGTGTTGGGGTCTATGGAGGAGGCCATCTAAAAATAAACCAAGTGCTGTAAAAATACCCTCGTAATTCTACTAGAATTCAACTTTTAATAGCTGTCTTTCTTCTCCCTTTATGCCTCCTTTTCAATGATTTCTTTCCCTTTGGTACCCTGCCAGACTATAATGTTTCCGGCTCTTTCATAGACACCTACATCGACCAAATGGATCTCCTACCTTTGTGAACCTCATTAAACTCTGGCAGAATTTGGTGGCTACATGAACTCAAACCCCAGACGTATGGAGAAAGAATCACTTTCAACAGAAAACCTAACATCACTAGTGCTTACAATTCTGACTATTTTTTGTCATAAATAAATACGATGGGCATCATTTATGTCCATTTTGAGTCTGTACCTATGTTATATCACACTTTGCCTAATCATAATGCTGCTGTCAAGTTAATAAGGGTTTTAGCTTTTATAAATAGTATTCAGTTCATCTGGGTTTATCTTAAACTGTACAGAGATGCTTGTTTTATTATAATTCAACTGAATCAGAAACATACTTTCTCTCTACTTGCTCACACTGGCTTCTAACCAACTCATGTTTCTTTAATGACAAGTGCTAAATAAACTTCACCTGGGGACTAATCCTCCAATAAGGATAAGAAAAGAATTGCCCCAGCTGCCAAAGTATCATTGTTTCATCTCCAATGAAACATTCCTCTATAAAACCATTTCTCTCTGTGCAAGGACTTGGAGTAGGAATCCAGCTACATAGGTCAGGGAAGGCCCCACCACCACCATCCCCACTGACTCAGAAAAGGATTAAAATATTTTAAAGCAGGAGGACCAGAGGCCAAAGCATCAGCATGGTCAAGAAAATGTGAGCAGAGCCATGAAGCGAGTCATGAAGTTGTAGATTCATAGAAAACATGTAAAGGGTATAATACATGTAAAGGTCAAGTGTCACTCCTCGTTTTAAGGTGAAGAAATGAGGCTCGCAGGAGTTAAGTGTCACACAGCAGATAGTGGCCAAGATAGTGGCCAACCCAGGCTGAGTCCCACATCCAAATCAGTGTACTGCTTGTTTCTTTGTGCACCTGCCATCTTTAGTGGTGGTGAATGGATGAGGGGTATTGAGGTGAATACCCTAAGAAATAACACAGCAATAACGCTCAAGTATAATCTAGTAATAATGATTTGAAATCAACATTATTGTAGTGACTTCAACTGTGTCCCCCAAAAAGATAACTCCAAGTTCTAACCCCTGGTACCTGTGAATATGAATATGACCTTACTTGGAAACAGGGTTTGTGCAGATGTAATGCAGTTAAGGATCTGCAGATTAAGATCACCCTAGACTTAGAAATCTACTCTAAATCCACTGACTAGAGTCCTCATAAGAGAAAGGAGAGAGAGCTTTGACACACAGAGAAGAAGCTCATGTGAAGACCCCTGTGAAGAGGGAGGAAGAGATTGAAGTTCTGTGGCCACAAGACCAAGAATGCCAGGAGCCACGAGAAGCTGGAAGAGGCAAACAAAACCTCCTCTCCTGGAGCTGTGGAGGGAGTGCAGTCCTGCCGAGGCCTCCATTGTGGATTTCTGGCCTCCAGAGCCGTGAGCAAGTACATTCTGTGGTTTTAAGCCACCAAGTTTGTGGTCATTTGTTACAGCAGCTTTAGGAAACTAATACAACTATGAAAATACCCAATCTAAAAAGCAATCCAGGAAGAAATTTTTGTTGTCCCAGTAGTTTGTTGTTGTCATTGTTGGTTTTAACAAAATATAGCTCAAACAACAGTGCTTTGAACTTTTCAGTTAGGAATAATTACACACATAACAGCTCCCCTAAATGTTTTTTAGCCTAAAGACCCTGTCAACACTTAATATTATATAAAAGACTCTGTCCACCTCCCCAGCCCAGTGTCCTCCCAGCCTTCCCCTTCCCCTGGTATTCCAGCCACACCAGTCTTCTCTTTCGTTCCAGAACATGCTAGGACCCTTCTCACCTCAGGCTTCTATGTGCTCCTCCTCTGGCTGGCACACTCCTCCCCCACCCTGCACCACCTCCCCAGTCAAAATCCGCTCCAAAGTACAACTCTACAGGAAGCCCTCCTGCCCCTTATAAAAGACCAGCCCCACACATACATCCTCTTTGTAAACTTTCCTAACACCCTTCCCTTCTTCTTCACAGTCACGATCACCGTTTGTAATTTTTTCATTTATAATATTTCTGCATTGTCTGTCTTTCCCACTGGACTGTCACTCTCTGAGGGCAGACACAGGACATTTTGCTCATCATGACATTTCGGGGTAGCGTGATGCCTGGCGTATAGCAGGCACTCATAAATATTTGGAAAATAAGTGAACGATAGTATTTAGCCTTGGATGGGGCTCTTGTCTGTTATTCACACAGCTGTTCTGTTTCCAACATGTAAAATTGAAATTGTAGAAAAATCTGTACATAGTCATAATTCGAAAATTAACTTATTTTAGTAATGTCTTAATTTTTCTCCTCTGAATTTCTAAATGAATTCATGAAAGTTTTGCTCTGTCCCAAAGGCATTTCATAAATAAGTAAGCATAGCTAAAAGGGACTCAAACCTGTTACATTTCACCATGCCATCAGCATTCATGGATAGGCGAATTTGCCCTAATCAGTATTATTCATTTGTATAATCAATAAGCATGTTAGGTACTGTATTAGTCCATTTTCATGCTGCTAATAAAGACATACCCAAGACTGGGCAATTACAAAAGAAAGAGGTTTAATGGACTCACAGTTCCGTGTTACTAGGGAGGCCCCACAATTGTGGCAAAAGGTGAAAGGCATGTCTCATATGGTGGCAGACAAGAGAAGAGAGCTTGTGTAGGGAAACTCCCCTTTATAAAACCATCAGGACTCGTAAGACTTATTCACTATCACAAGAGACTAGCACAGGAAAGACCTGCCTCTCTGATTCAATTACCTCCCACTGGGTCCCTCCGACAACACATGGGAACTGTGGGAGCTACAATTCAAGTTGAGATTTGGGTGGGGACACAGCCAAACAATATCATTCCGCCCCAGCCCCTCCCAAATCTCTTGTCCTCTCATTTCAAAACCAATTATGCCTTCCCAGCAGTCCCCCAAAGTCTTCACTCATTTCAGCGTTAACTCAAAAATCCGGTCCAGAGTCTCATCTGAGACAAGGCAAGTCCCTTCTGCCTATGAGCCAGTAAAACCAAAAGCAAGTTAATTACACCCTAGATACAATGGAGGTACAGGCATTAGATAAACACACTCATTCCAAATGGGAGAAATTGGCCAAAATGAAGAAGCTAATGGCCTTATGCAAGTCCAAAATCCAGCAGGGCAGTCAAATCTTAAACCTCCAAAAAGATCTCCTTTGACTCCAGGTCTCACATCCAGGTCACGCCAATGCAAGAGGTGGGCTCCCACAGCCTTGGGCAGCTCCACCCCTGTGGCTTTGCAGGGTACAGCCTCCCTCCTGACTGTTTTCATGGACTGGCGTTGAGTGTCTACAGCTCTTCCAGGTGCATGATGCAATCTGTCAGTGGATCAACTTTCTGGGGTCTGGAGGATGGTGGTGTTCTTCTCACAGCTTCACTAGGCAGCACCCCAGTGGGGACTCCCTGTGGGGGGCCACCCCACATTTCCCTTTAGCATTGCCCTAGCAGAGGTTCTCCATGAGCACCCCGCCCGTGTGGCAAACTTCTGCCTGGACATCCAGGCATTTCCGTACATCTTCTGAAATCTAGGTGGAGGGTCTCAAACCTCTGTTATTAACTTCTGTACACCTTCAGGCTCAATATCATGTGGAAGCTGCCGGGGCTTGGGGCTTGCACCCTCTGAAGCCATGGCCCAAGCTGTACCTTGGTCCCTTTCAGTCACACCTAGAGCATCTGGGATGCAAGACACCAATTCCTTAGACTGCATACAGCACAGGGACTCTGGGCCCAGCCCACAAAACTGTTTTTCCCTCCTAGACCTCTGGGCCTGTGATTGGAGGGACTGCCACAAAGGTCTCTGACATATCCTGGAGACATTTTCCCTATAGTCTTGGTGAATACACTTGTCTCCTCGTTACTTATCCAAATCTCTGCAGCTGGCTTGAATATCTCCTCAGAAAATGGGATTTTTCTTTTCTATCACATTGTCAGGCTGCAAATTTTCCAAACTTTTATGTTCTGATTCTCTTTTTAAACTGAATGCCTTTGAGAGCACCCAAGTCACTTCTTGAATGTTTTGCTGCTTAGATATTTCTTCTGCCAGATACCCTAAATCATCTCTCTCCAGTTCAAAGTTCCACAAATCTTTATGGCAGGGCAAAATGCTGTCAGTCTCTTTGCTAAAGCATAAAAAGAATCACCTTTGCTCCAGTTCCCAACAAGTTTCTCATTCCATCTGAGACCACCTCTGCCTGGATTTCATTGTCCATATCATTATCAGCATTTTGGTCAAAGCCATTCAACAAGTCTCTAGGGAGTTCCAAATTTTCCTACATTTTCCTATCTTCTTCTGAGCCCTCCAAACTATTCCAACCTCTGCCTGTTACTGAGTTCCAAAGCTGCTTCCACATTTTTCGGTATCTTTTCAGTAGATCCCACTCTACTTGTACCAAAATCTGTATTAGTCAGGTTTCTCTAGAGGGACAGAACTAATAGGCTAGACATATATAAAAAGAGGAGTTCATTAAGAGTATCGACTCACACAATCATAAGGTGAGGTCCCACAATAGGCCGTCTGCAAGCTGAGGACCAAAGAAGCAAGTCCAAGTCCCAAAGCTAAAGAACTTTGGGTCCAATGTTCAAGGGCAGGAAGTAGCCAGCACAAGAGGAAAACACAGACCAGAAGACTAAACCAGTCCAGTCTTTCCATGTTCTTCTGCCTGTTTTTATTTTGCCCACACTGGCAGGTGATTAGATTGTATCCACGCAGATTAAGAGTGGGTCTGCCTTCTCCAGTCCACTGACTCGAATGTTAATCTCCTTTGGCAACACCCTCATGGACACACCCAGGAACAATACTTTGCATCCTTCAATCCAATCAAGTAGACACAGTATTAAACATCACAGGTACCTAATAGATTCCAAAGATTGTATTTTAAAATATGCTTTAATCTATAGAAGAGAAAAAGAAAGTAACAAGAAGAGTAACGAGAGGTAAATCACAGTGAGGCTGGGTGGCGGTAAAGGAACATTTCCAGAGGCAATCCTCTTAAGCTGAGTCTTAAAGGCTAGGAGAAAGTGAGTAAAGAAAGCCATCAAGGCTGTTTTAGGACAGGGTTTCTCATTTTTGACATTTTTCACAGAATAATTATTTGTTGTCGGGGGCTGTCCTGTGTGTTTTAGGATCTTAACAGCATCCCTGGCCTCTGTCCATGAGGTGCCAGTGTGACAACCAAAATGTCTCCTCCAGATTTCTCAGTGAACTGAAAATAGAACTAGAGTTTGATACAGCAGTCCTACTACTGGGTATCTACTCAGAAGAAAAGAAATCATTATATAAAAAGGATGCCTGCACTTGTGTGCTTATTGCTGCACTATTCACAGTAGCAAAGATATGGAATCAACCTGTGTCTAATGGATGGTTGGATAAAGACAATGTGGTGTATATACATGTGTATGTGTGTATGTGTATATATATATATATATATGTGTGTGTGTGTGTGTTTGTGGGTGTACCATGTATATATATGTATACACACACACATATATACCATGGAATACTACTCAGCCGTAAACAAGAATGAAATCATGTCTTTTGGAACAACATGAATGGAACTGGAGGTCATTATGTTAAATGAAATAACACAGAAGCAGAAAGCCAAATACCTCATGTTCTCACTTGTAAGTGGGAGCTAAATGATGTGCACATATGGTCATAGAGCATGGAATAATAGACACTGGAGGCTCAGAAAGGGAGGAGGGTGGGAGGGGGAATAAGAAATTATCTAATGGGTACAATGTACACTATTTGGGTGATAGTTATACTAAAAGCCCAGACTTCCCCACTAGACAATATATCCATGTAACAATACTTCTCTTTTACCCCCTAGATCTATAATTTAAAATTAAAAAAAAAAAAGAAACGAAAACAAAATGTCACCTGACATTGCAAAAATTCTCTCCTGGAGTGCAGCATCACCTAGTTAAGAACCACTGCTTGGGGCACAGGAAGGAGCCTAACTGCAGGTGGGGGCGTCTGAGTTCCTACATTGTCCAGGTAGCTCTAGGGAGGTGCCTGGGAGGGAGATAAGAGAGCAAGTACAACACTACTCTTACACAGGGGGTTTTGTGTGGTACGCTGGGGAGTTTGGAATTTCATCCTGAAAGCACTTACGCAGAATCAAAGGATCTTAAGTAGGAAGGGGACACGGGCTAATTTGTGCTTAAGAAAAATCACTCTGGTCACAGTGGAAAGGAAGGATTGAATGGAGATCAGAATGAATCTGAAAGAATTGAATGTAATCCAGAAGAGAAGTGACTCATGGGGACGGAAAGGAAAGGGAAGATAGAAAGGTACTCACATCACGTCTCTAAGACCTTGTCCCTAATGGGATCTAGATTCTTGGTTTGGATGATCAGAAAGTAGAATCATAAATCTTCTCCAAAATCCACTTGGAAATTAGCCCTTGTGACTTTATGAAAAAAAAAAAAAAAAAAAAACCCTTAAACTCAGAAAAATTACTTGTAAAGTTGGTTAAGCATAATCTAGGTGACCTCATGGTCTAATAAATAAAAATAGCCACTACCTCCGGCTTCAGACTCAATTTGATCTTCAGGCAAAGATTCCTTCAGCAAATGGTCAAAAAAAATTAGTTTTTAAAGTAATCAATGTATTAGAAAACTGTAGTAAATTTTCATCCCCTGCCCCCAAGCCATGTCTAGACAAGTGAGACAGAGAGACAAAATGAGTAATTGAGGCCATTTTTCTTGCCTGATTGTCCAGAAAATTGCCTCATTTCTTTGCTTTATTTTCTGAGTCCATATAATGATAACAGAAAAAGTTGTATGTGTGGACATTTTTTACAATCTGACTCTTTGACAGTGTTGAGAGAGGTAATCGCCAACAAACACACTATCACAGCATTTGCCAGAATCTCTGTTGTCATTCAGGCATTTGTCAGTATCTAAGGCAAGCCCTTTAGGTGAGAATTGACTAGATAAAATGTCATGAGCACCTCCTGTGAGGGAAAGAAGATCGGGACTGAGATCTCAGTCATAAAGAGACTCCCCAGCTGCACGTGCTACAAGGTGTGCAAAAGCAATGAACAATTTGGGGCAAAGTGCAATTTTCATAGACTCTGTTTTGAAGAAAAAAACAAAACAAAACAAAACAAAAAAAACCCTGTGCCACCTATTTCACAAAGTTATTCACATTGTTAGCTCATGAGGAACACAGGATATTCAGGCCCTGCTAAAGGATATGAATGGATCATCCAGGTTTTGATTACGAGATTGTTTGAACAAGTCCCAAATGGGAATAATTCAAATTAAAGTAAGAGTGTGTCAATACATTTGAAATGTTGAAGACTGCAAAAATAGTACTTATACATAAATATGAAGTATAAATGGAATTTTTATGTGTTGATAAATTATATATTTTTAAATATTTGGCTTCAATGACAATATAAGAAAAATGAAATTCCTACTAATCCATAGAATAATGTGTACTTTCTTTTAAGAAATCACCAACCTTAAAATCACTAAAATATGATACATTTAACAAAACAGTACATTTTAAATTATAAACTACATTGAATTCAGAAAGTAAAAATTTTGATACACAGTTTATATTGGTCAAAGATGCCATTAATTGTTTATTATTAAAAATAAACACATATGTTTCACTTCACATGTGTTACAAAGTGCTTAATATTTTATATGCGTAATTCATTTGCTCTTCACAACCATAAAAGGTAGATACATGATTACTCCCATTTTGCAGATAAGGAAATTAACACCCAGGTGAAATACTTTACCAAAGGTCACATAGGTAGTAAGTAACAACCATGTGATTAGGGGAGGGCATTATCCCTAAACTTCATGAAGAACAAGACACCTATAAGCCCTTAGTCCCTTGCAGACTAAGAAATTTTGATAGAGACAATTTGTTACAGATGCATAAGATAGTACAGCCAGTTCTGTGAATCACAGCGTGTTATATTTATTTCCACATATTCTATGTTAATAATATAATTTTTAATTCAATGTATTTTAAACTTTAATAACTGCTGTAAGTATATGCAGCTCTGAGAATAAGGAGGAAGAGAATAATTTCAGCCATTTTAAAGTAGCTTTTGTATTTAGATTTAAATATTTCAGTTGCATTTCAAGTATCTTTTTCTGCTAAAAATTTGGCCTGTCTGAATTTTAAAAGGCATTTGGGCTTCAAACTTTAGTTAATGGTAAAAAAGTAACTAAATATTTAATTTCCTGAAATTGTTCCAAATTACCGAAACAGGAGAAAGCTTAAATACCAGGGGACAAAAATTCATAGAATAGAATTTATTAATCATGATTCATACACAAAAGAGCAAACCTTTCGATGAATAACTGTATTGTTAACAGTTTGGGAGGAATTTTAATTTTGTTTGTTTTTCTCAAATGGTGAGATCAGAGTCAAAAAAGCTTTAACATCTCCGCATTAGAGATTCTGTAACTCACATCAGTTATGCCAGACTCCAGCTAAGTACTCTGAAAAGTATATTAAATCAGGATGATAATTGTTCAGTAAAATTTAGCCTAGAAGTATAGTAAATATGATTGATTTAATATATCATTGAGATTCTACTGGAAAAATGGCATAAAACAGCAACATTCTGTTGCCATTTTCTAACTTTCATTTTTGTAAAGTGACCATTAGCATAATATAGTAATATCATTACGACAATCTGCACAGATGAAAATATCTCAAGGCCAATATTACATTTTCATCAAGTAAATGACCATGTGTTTCAATAAACACAATTATGAATGTTAATATACCAACAGATTGAGTAATTTCATTCCTCAGCATCATTGTTTATAGGGGAAAACAAATTAATCATCTTTGAGGTAACAGGAGTGTAGACTTTTAGAACATAATCTGTTTCACTACAACTATTCTTGATTTGCTGAATAGGAGTCAGGATTGTGCTTCTGACTGTCCTCATCTGAGGTCATCTTACCTGACTGTCCCCTTCTGAAGTAATCTTGTCATTATGTAAATACCTTATGCAGCATTATCAATGTAGAGCCAGAAAATTTAAGATGAATCATATCTTTATTTTGATAAGTATCCACAGGACACCCAATTGTACAGTAGAAACACGCAAAGAAACCTGTTCCTCCTGCCTGTTCTATCAGCTTGGACAATTCCTGAACAAGCTGTTCTCCAGCCCTGCACCCCTGTGAGCAGGTCCGGGACTCTGTGGACCCAGCCATGCCCTTTCCGTCACCAAGGCCACATTTGTGGTACAGGAGGCAAGTGAGATTGTCGTCACTTTCACTTGAGTCCTTTTTAGCAATAGGCACGTTGGGCATTGGAATGGGTGTGCAGGTGAAATGGACACAAACCAAAAATAGAAGAGGCAACTTGTCTATGGCCTTACCGTCCTGAAAGTGCCTGATCACGGAAGCTACGCAGGGCTGGTTTGGTTAGTACTTGGATGGGAGAAGAGATAGCCAGCTGAGACTTCAGTATCTAGCTGACAGGCTGCTTCAGCCTTCAAGCATAGCTTAATTATATGTATCACTGGGGAAGATCCTTTTCTGGAAAGAGGCAACATTTTAAGACCATTCAAGATTAACCTTTACTTAAGCAGAAAGAAATATTTCTACTTTCAAATGCTTTTTGGTAAAAATCTTTAAAAAACAATAAATGATTTTTCTGATTTGTTAAAAAAAAAAAAAAAAGAAAACAATCACTGTATTCCTTGGCTGTAGCATAGCAGCAAATGTAGATAGTATAAGAACTACTTATCCTGGCATGGGTCTCAAAATATAGTTGCTTGAAAAAGTCTATATTGTGACCTTAATTTTCAGTCCTTTGCCTCTTTGGGAACTCCAGTGTGAAGAGAGGTTTGCACAACCTCATGGTCCTCAGGTTGTTATCACATGGCTGAACATTTTACAACATGAATTCATGAATTATGTAGTTAATTAATATATCAAAGATGATCTTATTACAAGTTCTCATAGTTATAGCCCCACAACCTTAACTGTTATCGCCAAGAACTTCTATCCATCCACTCCTCCTATTTTGCAAACTACAATTACAGAGGAGGTGTGAATGAAAAGTTTTCTGTATGATTCCAAAAATGTGTTAGAATGTTTTGAAAAGTTTTGATTCCTTTGAAAAGTTCTGATTTATGAGTGACTTAGCAACATGATTAGATGAGACAAAACCCATAGCTACACGTCTTTCTCTAGAAGTATTCTTAATGTTGACTCTTGACAAAATTTCAGATCCATTCAAAATTTCACATACATTAAAATAAAAAAAACTAATATAAGATTAAGTAGACTGTACAAAGGCTTCCTTAAAGATTACATTTTTTACATTGTCTATTTTTCATTCATTGCAGGCATGTTTGTAATTACTCAGTGAATGGCTAATTTCAAATCTGTACCAGGTAGTTCTCACATCTCTGTCATGTCAGGGTTGACATCTATTGATTTCCTTTTTTTTTCATTCAGTTTGAGATCTTCCTGGTCCTTGACATTGTGAGTGACTCTTGGTTGGAACCTAGACATTTTAGATATTATTTTATGAGACTATGGATCTGCTGCTGTCATCCTCTCTCTGCTTTTCTTTTTCTTCTCCACTTACTCCTACCCCTTTAACCCAATGCTCAAGTAGGACGAGGGAAACATTAAAGTTGGCCCACAGACGGAAGGAACATTGTACTCCATGTGTCACATTTAAATTCTCCAGGAAGAAGGGGCTTGTGGATAAAGTGTCTTTTTAAGTCACAGATGGCAGTAAGGCTGTGCTACCCCCACCTTTTCTTCCTGATCATTATCTCCGAATGTCACTTATTTTCTGAAGTATCTAAGTAGCACCACCACTATCCAAGACTGATATTCTCCGTTTATGTTCAATCATAGCTCACTAGTGATTAATTGGGGAGGAGACAGGTCTGAATTAGAAATCACCGAAGTAGTATTTTAAAAGAAGTGCAGATTTATTGCATTCAATTCTAGACCTAATTCAGAGGCATGGCTATAACTGTTACTAAGGAAATGTCTTAAATGGCCTATTGTAAAGCTTAGAGACCACCCATTTGTACATTAGTAGAAAGTAATGTGTTTTTAAATCCTTAACAATAGTTGTCTTGAGTAGATTAACCATTGCTTTAAAAATCCAATTTATTTATCTCCTACAAATACTAAGTAAATTTCAACACAACCCTTTTCTGAATATTCACAAGTTCTACAGTAGTGGAATCTAAATTAGAAGCTCGATTACATATATTTCTGTTTAAAAGGCACTAATTAAGCTGCTTTGCCCTGTGAACACTAGAATTTGGGTTGGCACAGTCATTTCATAATCTGAAATTTAACCCAATTATTTCTGGATGAAGCATTTGCCATAAAATTTAACAGGCTATATTACCTGTTGGTTTTCATTGATGATCTATAAATACTAACCTTTATCTCTTTCTATTTTTCTTGTTCATTTTATGGTTAATTTAGAATTTCACTGTTAGGCATTTGCTTTTATATAAAGTGCTTACCAATACCAAAGACTCAAAACATTGTTGAGCATGTTTATGCTGCAAAGTGAATGAGTGTTGCAAAGTTTGACTTTGCAACTACTTTGACTTAGTGTAGAAAGATTGTAAGACTATAGAAGTTACTTTTAGAAAATCTAAACTATCTTGTAGAAAAATTATCTCACAGTTTTTAAAATGGCATTCAAAATCCAGAGAGAACAATTCAAGCTTGTTGCAAGTGGAACGTCAACAGTGGTTTAGATCAATTGTACACACTGTGCAAGATGTTTATGTGCTGACAGCTTGTGTGCCTACCTCCACATCAATTCGGCTATGATACCAGCTAATTCTTCTATCTAGGATTCATAACATAAAGACGTGCTTCCTCTTTCTGAGGGAACGTTGACTGTGGGTAGAGAAGAGTTGCCCTTATTTCACCTTGAAGAATAACAATATAAGCTCATGTGCAATGAAACAGCAGACTTAGTGGAAATGATTACTAGTTTCTTGAAAGCAAAGAAGTATATATTTTTTTTAACTTCGTAAGAATTTAGAAGTTGGTCATTCATCATCCCCTTCTGCACTCTGAGTGCTGAACCAATTGAAAAACAGATGGAAGCAAGCATCAGACAGAAATCAAAACAGTAGCTTAGACTGTGTTTCTCTAGTGACATAGGCCCTTCAAATCCTACTTTTTGAAAGAGTGGCTAGGATACATGAAGTCATTACAGTATCAACTGCATACCTACAACATTTAGAAAATATATAACTCCGCAGCCCCTACTCCAAGGTTATGTTCTCAGAACCAGGTATCTAGTGCAGTATAGCCTTGTACCATCCAATACAGCGGCTCCTAGCCACGGGTGACTGTTGAGCACTCATAATGTGGCTATTGTGACAGAGGAATTGAATTTTCATTGTGTTTTAATTAATTTAAAATTACATTTAGAAACTGATTTTCAATTCACTATTGGAAGACTTTGAAGTCTGCTTGAAACAATTTCAGGTATGTGAATCTACTTTTTCAACCATAAACTACATGGAATCTAAGTACAAATTAGTTATTTCTAACTGGAATAATTAATTCCATGAAAATGAAAGGGCCAAATTGAGATATGCTGTCAGTACAAAATAAATAAGAACTTTGAAGACACAACCCAAGAAGGAGAATATAAAATAGCCCATTTATAATTGTTTACATGTTGAAAGAATCGTATCTTGGATATACGGGGTTAAATAAAACAGGAAAATTGACTTTTAAAAATTCATCTGTTTCTTTTTACTTTTTTAGCATGATTACTAGAAAATGTTTAATTACATATGTGGCTCACATTATATTTCTATTAGACTCACTCTGCTAGACTGTGATGTAGATTCGCCCTCTAGTTGGCGTGTAAGTCATGGTGGAGATTTAATTGTGTCTAGGGGAAGAAGAACAAACTAACAAGAGGCGGGAGAAGGAGAGAATCTTCTGGCTCCTAGGAGGCCAACTAGTCTGGGCCAGTTTGTGTCTCTGCATGGCTTCCGAACCTGAACTTAAGTGGAAGAAATCTCCCACCAAGAGGTTACTCACATTGCCAAGTGTTTGTCTCTTCTCAAACCTAGGATTACCAAGCTCTGAGTGTATCTCACCTGGATGCTTCTTCTCCTACTCTTACTTTTTAAAAGCTTTTACTTCTCTAAGCTTTGATTAACATTAGCTATTAAAATTATAGTGTAGGCCGGGCGTGGTGGCTCACACCTATAATTCCAGCGCTTTGGGAGGCCAAGGCGGACGGATCACTTGAGATCAGGAGTTTGAGACCAGTCTGGCCAACATGGTGAAACCTGGTCTCTACTAAAAATAAATAAAGAAATACAATTACACAATAAATAAATAAATAAATAAATAAATAAATTTGCAATATAAAACTCCCCTTTACTCTCTATTTTCCTATTGCAACATAATTCAGCTTTCCCTGGGTACTCATCCCTTAATCCCAGGTGAGAAAAAAAGTATAAAAGATGAAACATCTACTAATGCCCAGCCCTGCAAAAAACTTATACTCCCACTTCTGGTGGAGGCAACATTGAAGATTGGCTCTCTGGTGTCTAAAAAGACGTTCTGCCCATGTTGATTCGAACACCTCCTTTTTGTAAAAGGTTTTGCCCTTTCCACATGGACTATGAAGGCCCCACAGAAGTGAAACCGTGTCCCCAGTCTAAACTCCCTGGAAGAACCTCTCCTGACCCAATAAAGAATTGCTTTTTCTGCCCAAGAACAGAGCTCTGCTTGATTAGTTTGAGGTCCAGGAGACCACCTGGATCACCAAGATAAATGCTTTTTCTTGCTAACCCAAGGCAGAAACAGGTGCATTTCTCAGTTCTTCAGCCAGCCCACACTGCTGCCTTCTGGAGCCCACACAGGGTTCCTTGTTCAGCCATAGTTCTAGACCTTGGCTGTGTTTTGGAATCACCTTCCCAATCTCGAACATAAAATAAGGCCCAGAGTCCAGGCCAGACTCACTACCATGAGCATTTGCAGCTACTAAGGAGAACTTGAAGAAAAGAAGTTGGCCAAGCAGAGGACTCATGTGTGCCCTGGCACTTTTCCTGTCTCACTAATCACCCTTCTCATATCATAACTCAGCCTCCTCATGAAAAAATAGAATGAATAAATGTGAGTGCGGAAATGCCGAAACACCCTCCTCGTAACTTGCACATGAATCCTCCTTTATGTTCCAGGAAAAGACAGGAAAAGAGAGAAAATGGTACCAAAGAGAGCCTGTGTGCAGTACTCGAGGCAAGGCTTTGCATGTTTCCAGTGTCCCATACTTATCTGTTGACACAAAGAGTGCCTTAATTATGTCAGAATTAGTTTGGCTTTTTTTTTTTTTCTGCTCTAGAAACATTTTGTTCGTATAAGTCAAAAATTAGAAAAAGTTTGGAATTTAATTTCTTATCAGGCAATAACCAAGGGAAAATATTTCTGTTAAAGGATTAATCATACAGAACAGATAAAATTCTAGCAATAATAAAACTCAGGAAATTGTGGGGGCAGTGGGGCAGATAGGTTTTGGAGAATGTTTGTCACTAATATTTGAAAATCCAGATCTTCCTTAAAAGTCTACAGATTTGAGTGTACCCCTCACCCAACGAAATCTGTCTCAAGAGACAGAATCAGTCCATTTTCAGGGTTCCCCAGGGAAGTTTGTCACAGCCAGACATAAATATGATGAAAGGCAGGAAAGGGAGAGACAGAGGCTGGGACAAAGAAGATGACAGGCTTTATCTGTGACATTGGGCCAGAATGATAACCATTACCCAGGGTGTGTTTTCAAAGTTTTTGTTGTAAACTAAATGTTTTGGTATATTTGTCAGAACTTTTTTTCTTGGTTAATTTAATTAAAATAAAGTCTGTAGCCAAAATAAAATTATATAAAGGTTAATCAGGATGTTTCCTGTATTTTTTGACATAAGCCAAATTAAGTAGTTATTTTTCTAACACATGGAATTCTTACATTTGTCTCTGTGCGAGATCCATGTTAATGTTAATTGTTTTACTATATTTGAAATTCAGTCTTTTAAAATGGGTTTTCTCTGGTCTCCTCCAAGGCTATTTGAGCATCTAAATATCTACATATTATATTGCTGTTGGCAAAAGTTTTCAAATGCTATTCACTCAATTTGAAAAAAATTTACACTTTTTATAAAGTTAGTATGAATGTGACTCTCAAATCTCATCAATTGGCACTAATCAGGTTCATCATCAAAATAAACCTGATAACTCCTAAAACTAAACGTCAGAATTTTCAAGACAACAAATGGCCAAGAACTTGGCGTCAGAGGCAGTCCTGCTTTTGGTTGATTCTTGATGCCGATTGAGAACAGGCCTCCTAAGCACTGATACGAATATTTGCCTCTAAGAAGTAAAGCCCGTTTACCATTTAGAAGCTAAAGTTCAGAAATAAAACTCTGACACAACAAAACATCAATAAAATAAAGCCAGACAGAGCACTAGAAAAATTCATAAATCTCCAATGCGAATATACATTTCAAATACAAATTATATTCAAGCTACAGTGATTTGCCTCTGCTGCAAGCAATTATGCACCTATTGTTAAAATAGTGTGAGTCATGGCAAGAACATGGACAATATCAATTCCCTTCAGAGACTGGACTCTGTGAAGTCTTTCCAGTTCTAACTACACAGTACGATCTTTTTAAAAATATCAACTTTGCACTCTTTTCAGACCCAAGTATGTTGAACGGGATGAGGTATTACTTTCAAGGAACAAGCATTGGACATTAATCAAAATGAAAATACTTTTTTTTTTCTTTTTTGAGGTGTAGTCTCTCTCTGTTGCCCAGGCTAGAGTGCAGTGGCACGGTCTCAGCTTACTGCCACCTCCACCTCCTGGGTACAAGCAATTCTCTGCCTCAGCCTCCTGAGTATCTGGGACGACAGGCGCTCGCCACCATGCCCAGCTAACTTTTGTATTTTTAGTAGAGACAGGGTTTCATCATGTTGGCCAGGCTGGTCTCCAACTCCTGACCTCAGGTGATCTGCCTGCCTCGACCTCCCAAAGTGCTAGGATTACAGGCGTGAGCCACTGCGTCAGGCCTAATCAAAATGAAAATACTTTCAACGTGGAAATAAAAGCTTTCCAGTGCTAAAGCTTCTGTCTTCTTAGAGCAAAAGAGCTCCACTAAGAAGAAAACTGAATGTTATTGATATGTAGTTTAACAAGTTCCTGGGTATATAGATTAAATTGTGTCACTGCCAAAGAAGATAGGTTGAATTCTTCACTCCTGGAATCTGTGAATGGGACCTTATTTGGGAGATGCAGATGTAATCGAGTTCGGATGAGGTCATACTGAAGTAAAATGGGCCCTTATTCAATGACTCGTATCCTCATAAGAGAGACCTGTGGACATAGGCACACAGGGAGGGCGCCAGGTGAGGACAAAGTTAGAGTCTAAGAGCTACATGTACAAGCCAAGAGGCATTAAGGTTTGCTGGCAACCACCAGGAACTGGTAAGATGCAAGGAAATATTCTCCCCTAGAGACTTCAGAGAGAGAGCACAGCCCTGCTGGCACCTGCGTTTTGGACTTTTAGTCTTCAGACTGTGAGAAAATTAAGTTCTTTTGTTTGAAGCTTCCCAATTTATGGTAATTTGTTTCAGCAACCCTAGGAAACTTCTACATACGGCTACATCCGAACTCCTCTTATCTCTTAGGAAACCAAAGTTCTATCTTAAGCGAATATAAGATGTAAGTTCACAGATAACTCAGAATGTCCTCCCACTTCTCAAGAACTAGTCCTGGGTTTGCATGATCCTTATAAATGCCCTAAGATGATTTTTTCAACCATATGTTACCAAGAAGTAGGGAAGTTTCAGCATTAACAATACATAGCTTCGTAACAGTTAGCCATCTGTTTATAATGCTGTTAGGGATTGACAGCATCTCAATGGAAGCAGGGAAAACAACAGAAATATTATATCTGCCAAGATCTAGTCATTCGTTATCTTACATAGTAATTTGCCGTCTCATGAGATCACTAAGGAGAGAAAAAAACCATGCCGTGCTACAAAATAAACTTTGTAAAGCAGGTAGTTTAATAGCAAATTAATGATGTGCTGACAAGATCAAGACCCAAAAAAAAAAAAAATGTAGTCATAGTTTCTGCAGTGCAGCTAATAATGCAAGTTTGTAAGCTGTCTCACGAGAAGGTAGTATTTATTTTTTTCCAAGGAGCTATTTGAAAACCAGAGAGTAAGATATTTTAAGATGGTTTTTCTCAATGCCAGTTTGTTTTAAACATTACTAGAATTCAGACATTATCTTGCTGTCACTCTTAATATCCATCTTAATTATGGGTGTCCCTGTGGTAAAGTCTAACCTCTTTCAGTCTCATCTCTTGACTTAATGATTCATTTCAAAGAATGTGTTAATACAATGGGGCTTCTTCTCACGAGCAAAGCAACTTTGAATAAAGTTTATAAAAGTAAAAGAAATAAAGCAGATGGCAAATAATGCCCACAGAATTGGTTATAGTATCATTATCCATTAAGAAATGAATTTTTTTCATTAGATAATATAGGTCTTATTTATCTTTCTCTCATAAATATACATATATATTTATATATATATATATATAAATAGATAGTAAGATAGATATAGTGATAGTACAAATTGGCAATAAAGAAGATGGCTTTAATATTTTATATGGTTTGGCTCTGTGTCCACACCCAAATCTCATCCTGAACTGTAATTTCCATGTGTCAAGGGAGGGACCTGGTGGGAGGTGATTGGGTCATGGGGACGGTTTCCCCCATGCTGTTCTCAGGATGGTGAATGAGTTCTCACAAAATTGAGTACTTTGAAAGTATTTGGAGACTGGGTGCAGTGGCTCACGTCTATAATCCCAACGCTTTGGAAGGCCAAGGTGGGCAGATCACCTGAGGTCAGGAGTTTGAGACCAGCCTGAGGAGTTTGAGACCAGCCTGAACAACATGCTGAAACCCCATCTCTACTTAAAAATACAGAAATTAGCTGGGCATGGTGATCTGCACCTGTCATCCCAGTGCTCAGGAGGCTGAGGCAGAAGAATCGTTTGGACCAAGGAGGTGGAGATTGCAGTGAGCTGAGAACACACCACTGCACTCCAGCCTGGGCAACAGAGCAAGACTCTGTCCCAACAACAACAAAAACAATTAGCCAGGTGTGGTGGTGGGTGTCTGTAATCCCAGCTATTCAGGAAGCTGAGGCATGTGAATCACTTGAACCCAGGAGGCAGAGGTTGTGGTGAGTCTAGATCACACCACTGCACTCCAGCCTAGGCGACAGAGTAAGACTCTGTCTCAAAAAAAAAAAAAAAAAAATTGTTTGTCAGTTTCCAAATCCTTGTTCTCTCTCTTTCCTGCTGCCATGTAAGACGTGCCTTGCTTCCCCTTCTACTTCTGCCGTGATTGTAAATCTCCTGAGGCCTCCTCAGCCATGAGGAACTGTGAGTCAATTAAACCTCTTTCTTTATAAATTATCCCAGTCTCAGGTTGTTCTTCATGGCAGTGTGAAAATGCACTAATACAATATTTGGACACTCTGTGCAACAATACAGGGTTCATTTATTGCTCAGGCTGAATTAAAATGCTATGTGTGTTATCTCTCGTATCAAACTATCTTTAAGATGATGACAAAGGGATTCCAGGTGACAACTTGGAATGAAAGATACTGACCCACTGTTTTCTTTCCTGTAGCTTTTCCTCAAGTGGACAGAAACAATTACAGCTTTTTTTTCACCAGTCTACTAAATTGAACTCTTTCTTAATATCACCCCAGCTGCTTTTCTTGTAGGTGTTCCTTTCTATGTTAACCACGCTTCTGTTTGTGATAAGGATTTTCACCTCATCTGATGTAAAGAGCAGTCTACTGTGAGAAAGAACTAAGTTTCTACTCCCAAAGCACAAGCAGTTTCTGTCAAAGCAGGAATACAAATAGGGTCCCTTGGAACCTAGCCCAGTGCCTTTCCAACATAATGGTGGTTATTGAGCCATCAGACCACACTTTCAGCAGATACTTGAACTTCCACTGTGTCTGAATCATTATATTAGTGTAATAGAGCTGTAGAGATCAATAAGACCCAACCCATGCTTATAAATGCCTCATAACACAAAAGGACAGAGAAATTATGCATAAATAAATGCAGATAAATCTCCATGGCTGTTCAGTTACACAGGCATCAAACACATTCATTGACTATTTACCACATACCAACTTTGTCGTAAAGGCTGTTGATGATACAAATTGAACCAGATTTAGGCAATCACCAATCTCACAAACTTTGCAATCCAATTAGAAGAGAAAAGCATTTAAAACAGCCATAGTATTATAGAATCATTAATGCAATGAAAGGAAGATTCCTAAGTATTAAGGGAAGGCAAAGCTGGGACACCTAACCTAATCTAAAGGGTCCAAAATAAATTTCTCTGAAGTGGCATATAAATTAAGACATTACCGAACGCAGTGGCTCATGGCTGTAATCCCCGCACTTTGGGAGGCTGAGGCATGAGGCTCACTTGAGGTCAGGAGTTCCAGAGCAGCCTGGGTAACATGGTAAAACCCTGTGTCTACTAAAAATATAAAAATTACCTGGGCGTGGTGGTGTACTCAGGAGGCTAAGGTGGAAGAATTGTTCCAACCCAGGAGGCAGAAGTTGCAGTGAGCCAAGATCGCGCCATTGCACTCCAGCTTGGGCAATAGAGTGAAACTCCATCTCAGAAAAAAAAAAAAAATTAAGACATGAAGGATAGGAGTTAGCCAGTATGGTATTCTGTGTTGATGCTAGTATAATCTAATCACTGATGAAATGGTCTTCCAGCAAACCACTTCAAGGAAGCTTTGAAAATCAACCACATCCTTTCAGTCTGTCCACCATCAAAAAAGATAATAGCCTGACAAACCATGGGTTACAAATGCCTGACGCATAACCGTGATTACCGCATTCGAGGTTTAAAATGCAACTAGGAAAACTTGAAAATATAAGCACCAATTTCAAATCACTAGTCACTTGCATCCATTTCAACCATTCCCCAGTACTCCTCCACGCACTCTGTTTGGCTTGTATTGTATCCAAGACCACCTGAAATCACAGAATAAACTTCCTATAACATGGATCTTTTGTGTGCGTAATAATGCATACTAACAATTTACAATTTGTTATAATGTCCTATAATGTACTTCTTTATTGAATCTGTGTGACTAAAGAGGGCAGTCTGGAGAAAATCTAGTAGGATGACTTCCTAGGGATGGGGTTCTTCAGCTTCAAATATTTATAACTGGGACCCCTTACATTAGTACTCAGCTTTGGCCAGTATCTCTGGGACCACTCTTTTACATATATACATATGATTGTTTTGTCATGTACCTTGTAAAAAGGTATTTGTTACCAATGATAAAAGGAAGTGAACTTTAAAAAATGTATGTCTTATTACTGTCATTTGGAGTATTCCTCAAACCACTGATTGTATATGATATAGCTACCTCTAGGAATTCAAGCTCAAGTTATTGACAACACAAAAGATACAAACTGATTTCCAAAAGTATTATCCAAGAAATTAATCATTTATAAGGGAAGCCAAGTATCTTTCCATTTATTTTATATATGTGTGTGTGTGTGTGTGTGTGTGTGTGTGTGTGTGTGTGCGTGTGTGTGTATTTATATATACTTTAAGTTCTAGGGTACATATGTACAATGTGCAGGTTTGATACAGAGTTATACATATGTCATGTCAGTTTGCTCCATCCATCAACTCGTCATTTATTTTAGGTATTTCTCCTAATGCTATCCCTCTCCCAGCCTCCCACCCCCTGACAGGCCCCAGTCTGTGATGTTACCTGCCCTGAGTCCAAGTGTTCTCATTGTTCATTTCCCACCTATAAGTGGTAACATGTGGTGTTTGGTGTTCTGTCCTTGTGATAGTTTGCTGAGAATGATGGTTTCCACCTTCATCCTCGTCCCTGCAAAGAACGTGAACTCATCCTTTTTTACGGCTGTATAGTATTCCATGGGATATATATGCCACATTTTCTTAATCCAGGCTATCATTGATGGACATTTGGGTTGGTTCCAAGTCTCTGCCATTGTGAATAGTGCCGCAATAAACATACGCATGCATGTGTCTTTATAGTAGCATGATTTCTAATCCTTTGGGTATATACCCAGTAATGGGATTGCTGGGTCAAATGGTATTTCTAGTTCTAGATCCTTGAGGAATTGCCTCACTGTCTTCCACAGTGGTTGAACTAGTTTATAGTCGCACCAACAGTGTAAAAGTGTTCCTATTTCTCCACATCCTCTCCAGCACCTGTTGTTTCCTGACTTTTTAATGATCGCCATTCTAACTGGTGTGAGATGGTATCTCAGTGTGGTTTTGATTTGCATTTCCCTGATGACCAGTGATGATGAGCATTTTTTCATGTGTCTGTTGGCTGCATAAATGTCTTTTGAGAAGTGTCTGTTCATATCCTTTGCCCACTTTTGGATGGGGTTGTTTGTTTTTTTTTCTTGCAAATTTGTTTGAGTTCTTAGTCAATTCTGGATATTAGCCATTTGTCGGATGGGTAGATTGCCAAAAATTTTCTCCCATTCTGTAGGTTGCCTGTTCACTCTGATGGTAGTCTTTTGCCATGCAGAAGCTCTTTGGTTTAATTAGATCCCATTTGTCTATTTTGGCTTTTGTTGCCATTGCTTTTGGTGTTTTAGACACAAAGTCCTTGCCCATGCCTATGTCCTGAATGGTATTGCCTAGGTTTTCTTCTAGGGTTTTTATGGTTTTAGATCTAACATTTAAGTCTTTAATCCATCTTGAATTAATTTTTGTATAAGGTGTAAGGAAAGGATCCAGTTTCAGCTTTCTACATATGGCTAGCCAGTTTTCCCAGTACCATTTATTAAATAGGGAATCCTTTCCCCATTTCTTGTTTTTGCCAGGTTTGTCAAAGATCAAGTGGTTTTAGATGTGTGGTATTATTTCTGAGGCCTCTGTTCTATTCCATTGCTCTATATCTCTGTTTTGGTACCACTACCATGCTGTTTGGGTTACTGTAGCCTTGTAGTATGGTTTGAAGTCAGGTAGCGTGATGCCTCCAGCTTTGCTCTTTTTGCTTAGGATTGTCTTGGTAATGCGGGCTCTTTTTTGGTTCCATATGAACTTTAAAGCAGTTTTTTCCAATTCTGCGAAGAAAGTCATTGGTAGCTTGATGGGGATGGCATTGAATCTATAAATTACCTTGAGCAGTATGGCCATTTTCATGATACTGATTTTTCCTATCCATGAACATGGAATGTTCTTCCATTTGTTTGTGTCTTCTTTATTTCATTGGGCAGTTGTTTGTAGTTCTCCTTGAAGAGGTCTTTCATATCCCTTGTAAGTTGGATTCCTGGGTATTTTATTCTCTTCGTAGCAATTGTGAATGGGAGTTCACATATGATTTGGCTCTCCATTTGTCTGTTATTAGTGTATAGGAATGCTTGTGATTTTTGCACATTGATTTTGTATGCTGAGACTTTGCTGAAGTTGCTTGTCAGCTTAAGGAGATTTTGGGCTGAGATGATGGGGTTTTCTAAATATGCAATCATGTCATCTGCAAACAGGGACAATTTGACTTCCTCTTTTCCTAATCGAATACCCTTTATTTCTTTCTCTTGCCTGATTGCCCTAGCCAGAACTCCCAACACTATGTTGAATAGGAGTGGTGAGAGAAGGCATTCGTGTCTTGTGCCAGTTTTCAAAGGGAATGCTTCCAGTTTTTGCCCATTCAGTATGATATTGGCTGTGGGTGTGTCATAAATAGCTCTTGTTATTTTGAGATATGTTCCATCAATACCTAGTTTATTGGGAGTTTTTAGCAGGAAGAGCTGTTGAATATTGTCAAAGGCCTTTTCTGCATCTATTGAGATTGTCATGTGTTTTTTGTCGTTGGTTCTGTTTATATGATGGATTGCATTTATTGATTTGTGTATGTTGAACCAGCCTTGCATCCCAGGGATGAAGCCGACTTGATCGTGGTGGATAAGCTTTTTGATGTGCTTCTGGATTTGGCTTGCCAGTATTTTATTGAGGATTTTCACATTGATGTTCATCAGGGAGATTGGTCTAAAATTGTCTTTTTCTGTTGTGTCTCTGCCAGGTTTTGGTATCAGGATGATGTTGGCCTCATAAAGTGAGCTAGGGAGGATTCCCTCTTTTTCTACTGATTGGAATAGTTTCAGAAGGAATAGGTACCAGCTCCTCTTTGTACCTCTGGTAGAATTCGGCTGTGAATCTGTCTGGTCCTGGACATTTTTTGGTTGGTAGGCTATTAATTATTGCCTCAATTTCAAACCTGTTATTGGTCTATCCAGAGATTCGACTTCTTCCTGGATTAGTGTTTGGAGGGTGTATGTGTCCAGGAATTTATCCATTTCTTCTAGATTTCTAGATGATTTGCATAGAGATGTTTATAGTATTCTCTGATGGTTGTTTGTATTTCTGTGGGATCGGTAGGGATATCCCCTTTATCATTTTTTATTGCATCTATTTGATTCTTCTCTCTTTTCATTAGTCTTGCTAGTGGTCTATCAATTTTGCTGATCTTTTCAAAAAATCAGCTCCTAGTTTCATTGATTTTTTGAATGGCTTTTTGTGTCTCTATCTCTTTCAGTTCTGCTCTGATCTTAGTTATTTCTTGCCTTCTGCTAGCTTTTGAATTTGTTTGCTCTTGCTTCTCTAGTTCTTTTAATTGTGTTGTTAGGGTGTCAATTTTAGATCTTTCCTGCTTTCTCTTGTGGGTATTTAGTGCTATAAATTTCCCTCTACACACTGCTTTAAATGTGTCCCAGAGATTCTGGTACATTGTGTCTTTGTTCTCATTGGTTTCAAAGAACATCTTTATTTCTGCCTTCATTTTGTTATGTACCCAGTAGTCATTCAGGAGCAGGTTGTTCAGTTTCCATGTAGTTGTGTGGCTTTGAGTGAGTTTCTTAATCCTGAGTTCTAAATTGATTGCACTGTGGTCTGAGAGACAGTTTGTTGTGATTTCTGTTCTTTTTTATTTGCTGAGGAGTGTTTTACTTCCAATTATGTGGTCAATTTTAGAATAAGTGTGATGTGGTTCTGAGAAAAATGTATATTCTGTTGATTTGGGGTGGAGAGTTCTGTAGATGTCTGTTAGGTGTGCTTGGTGCAGAGCTGAGTCAAGTCCTGGATATCCTTGTTGACTTTGTCTATAGAGGCAGTAGGCCTTACTGAGCTGTGGTGGGCTCTGCCCAGTTCGAGCTTCCTGGCCACTTTGTTTGCCTCCTTAAGCCTCAGCAATGGCAGACGCCCCTCCCCCAGCCAGGCTGCCACCTCGCAGCTTGATCTCAGACTGCTGCACTAGCAGTGAGCAAGGCTCCAAGAGCGTGGGACCCACCAAGTCAGGCAAGGGAAAGGATCTCGTTGTCTGCCGGTTGCTAAGACCTTGGGAAAAGCGCAGTATTTGGTCAGAAGTGTCCTGTTTTTCCAGGTACAGTCTGTCATGGCTTCCCTTGGCTAGGAAAGGGAAATCCCCCGACCCCTTGCACTTCCGAGGTGAGGCAACGCCCTGCCCTGCTTCAGCTCACCCTCCATGGGCTGCACCTACTGTCCAATCAGTCCCAGTGAGATAAGCCAGGTACCTCAGTTGGAAATGCAGAAATCATCCGTCTTCTGCATCGATCACACTGGGAGCTACAGACCGGAGCTGTTCCTATTGGGCCATCTTGGAACAGAGCTCTATCTTTCCATTTCAATGCAGCCACTTTAGCAGTTCTCTTAAAGCTGAAAATATATAGAAAAAGATAAAACCTTTCAACAGCTACAGTGATCCTGAAGTAAATTACTGTGTATATGACACAGTGCATTATCAAATTGTTGCTGCATCAGCATGTCATTTTCAAAATGAAAACAAGTCTATTAAAGTGCACATCGAAGGTATAAAGTAGGATGATAGTGTACAGTTTGATCATGAGGTATTGCTTTCAGTGTAAGTTTCATAGAAGAAAAATGGTTTGAGAATATAATAAAAGGGAAATCCAAGTTGACAACAATGTGTTAAGAGAATGAGAATTTCAAAGTATAACTACTGAAAAAGCCGAATTTATGCAGACAAAGTGAAAAAGAAATGAATCAACCCTGGAGGAGGGCAAATCAGCACATCACAGTCACGGAAAACAAGTAGAAGAATAAATGGATGTTAATTTCAGCTCACAAGACAGTAGTAATTTCAAAATAACTAAGGAAGGGAAGTGAAAAAATAAACTGCAGTGTCAAAACTGACTCTTGATACAGAGGGATGTACAAATCTCCCTGAATAATGACTATAGTTTTGGTTTTGCTTTTCTAGCCTCCTTGCTTGAGAAAAAGGCCTATGGAATGATGTAAAACATAAATTGAGGATAATAAGTTTGTGCCAAGGATTGGCTGGTTTAGCTCAGTTTCATATCAACTTACAATTTAACCTAGAGTATTTTACATCTCATCAGTTTATCCATTTAAATTGCTTATCTTGACCTTCTTTATTTTTTAAGATCATCCAGTAAATATGTATTCAGCATCTAACCTGTGCTAAATATTTTGCTAAGGTTGAGGGAGACATTAAAAAAAAATCACAACACTCCTCCTATAAGATGGACATTATTATTACTTCCATTTAACAGGTAAGTGACTAAGGCAAAGGCGTATTAGATGCCCAAGGTCACACAGCTAGTAAACGGCAGAAGTGTTGTGTTAGTTCAGGTCTTCCAAAAAGCAGATGCCAAGACAAGATTATATGTGCAAGAGATTTATGGTATTAGTCTATGTTGAAGATTTGGTGAGGAGGTTGCAGGAGCATAACGGAGAGAGACTCAGGCCATAACGCTGGTGTGATCCAATGGAGGAAAGAGGGAAGGAAGGAAGATTGGGTAGGAAAATTCTTAGTCTCTCGTGCAGTTCTAGAAAATTTTGGCAAGGCTCATGGGAAGTCCTTGAGCCAAAGTTGCCCAAGTGAGGAGTCCCACATCTTGCAGAAATGGGCCTGCCTGAGTATCTCTCCCTGCTTAGCATTCCCTGGGTCAGCCCATGGAAAGGGTGGCCCAGAAACTGATATGGTGGTGAATCCCAAGCAGCTGGCCATCTGTCATTCACACTCCCGCACCGGGAAGCTGAGAGGCCATGTTACTGGTCTCACAGCTGAGATCCCAACCTAAAAACCTTATGGCAGAGAAAACATGCTCAACCCCAATGCCAAGGCAATGCTGGCACTCAGCATATAATCAGAGAACGCAAACCTTTATTTGCAGCAATTCATAAATTCTTTGCATTTTTTGAGTCTGCTTCTGCTTATATCAGAGATAGAACATCCAAGGCAAACAATACACTTCTCATCCTTGAGAAGAGGTAGAAGTCACCTAGTAAAATGGGACATAAGGAGGATGGGATCCTCATGTGGCATCTCCTGTGACCCCGGGAGAGACACTGTGGACGGCGAGGGAATACAGATTCTGACTTACTTCCGTGGTCTGAGGACAGGGGGATCCTTTCAGAGTCCCTCCTATCCCTCAGGCTAACCAAGCATCTCCCCTACCCCCAACTATTACCTGGTCCCAGGTAAGAAAGGAAGGAGGTTTCCAGCATAGCCTTACTTTTGACTGGGCCTGGCAAAGAAGGTGTTTGGAGTAATTATGCCCCCCCCCCCCGGTCACCCATGAACTCAGACTAACCATCACTGGACTCCCTGCCAGGTGATCTCTGTTTGAGCAGTTTGGTCATCTCTTGTAAAGTACATTACACTCATTTAATGGGAAAATAATTTAAATATTCTTTATATATTTATTGAAAAAGAATTTACTAGATATTTTAACCATGTGACTTGTGGCTGTTGCTATTTGCATTAGGGGAAAGATGCCAGGGAGATTAAGTAACTAGTCTAAAGCCTTGCAAAAGGAGGCAAGATTTGAACTTAAGTCTACCTGACCTGAAGGCCACATTCCTTCTCCTCCATGGCCCCCTGCCCCAGATATTTTACTGGGCTCGGGCTTTACAAAGTGCTTGTACATGTGCTATTTCGTTTGAACTGTAATATTAACTACTATTTTCCAGTCCAGCATTCTGGGACTTAAAGATGTCAGTGCCAGAAGGTCCATTGGTTCTTTTCCCCTCCTGGGATTCCTCCTCTGCCTCAGTTGCCCTCATTGGGGTATCAGTCCCCACTACAGGCATTGCAACCAGCTTGGCACGTCCACAGGGGCTGCTGCCCACTAAAGTGGGTAGACTTTCCTTTCTCCACCCATTCTTCTTCCTTCCTTCCCCCCCACTTTTTTTTAACCCTATCTTCATTCTTGAGTTCATCCCTGCCCTATTATTCCTCCAAAGCACACATGCTATCCACTCTTCTTCACTTTGAGACTGTGTGAGTCGTGGCCGAGTAGTTCAGGAATTTATTTTGCACAATTTGCACAGGCCAGCTCCTCTCACATCTGCTTCAACGATTTCTGTCTTTATCTTCCCAGTTCTGGTGTCTTTCCTTTAGCTCTGGATTTCTTGCTTGGATTGGAGCCACTACCTCGACATGCTCCTGGGTAATGCTTTTTTCCTATGTGTTTTAACTTTTATCCACATGAGTGAAACTGATTTTTAAATTACCACCATCCCTAGAAGGAAAAAGCCAGTGGCAGAGCCAGAAAGAGAATCTACTCCTCCTTGGCCCACCCTACATTCTTTGACTATTACAAATGCCCCGTAGGGAAAGAGAAACCTGCTCACCCTGTGTGTTCCAATTTTTTGAAATAACATATAAGGCATGATTTGGTTATTTTGGAATTTCTCAGTTTCTGATGTTATCATACCACAGAATTTTTGGACTATTTCTCTTTTGAGTATTAACATATCAGATCCAACTTTGTAATTCTTCTTTTTGGCAGTTGATTGCTATAAATGCCAAACAAGAGGAAAAAGGAAAAACGAACTAATAATTAAAATACAAATATATAGCATATGTTAGTAGGCTGTGTATGCATGAAAAAATAGTTCACGTCTCTTTAGATTTATGCACAGATAAGAGATACCATTCAATACGTGTGCTTATCAAAGACTAAATATGAACATTCAATAAAGTAAAAGTGCTAACAAATATTTGAGTTTGGCATTAATCATTAATCATTAATGTTAATTGCTTGTACTTATTACATACATAATAAAAGCTAACATTTTAAATCTATACTGATAGACAGGAATAGGAATCCATGTTCCAACTTGGGATTGAGAAAACTAAAATTAGTAACACTAACTGAACTCCTTACCACTAAGGAGCTCTAAGCAGAAACGTTTGTTAAAATAAAAAGATAGGGAGTGTATGCTAGTATGCCTTTGGAATTAGCTAAGAAAAATGTAAAGTATAAAATTGTATTAGTCCATTCTCATTCTGCTAATAAGGACATACCCAAGACTGGGTAATTTATAAAGGAAACAGGTTTAATGAACTCACAGATCTACACGGCTGGGGAGGCCTCATGATCATGGCAGAACACAAAGGAAGAGCAAAGTCATGTCTTACATGGCAGCCGCAAGAAAGCATGTGCAGAGGAACTGCCCTTTATAAAACCATCAGATCTTGTGAGACTTATTCACTATCACAGGAACAGCACAGGAAAAACCCACCCCCATGATTTAATTACCTCCCACAGGGTCCCTCCCACAACACATGGGGATTATGGGAGCCACAATTCAAGATGAGATTTGGGTGGGGACACAACAAAACTAGATCATTCTGTCCCTGGCTCCTCCCAAGTATCACGTCCTCACATTTCAAAGTCAATTATGCCTTTCCAACAGACCTCCAAAGTCTTAAATCATTCCAGCATTAACTCAAAAGTCCAAAGTCTCATCCAAGACAAGGCAAGTCCCTTCTGCCTATGAGCCTGTAAAATCAAAAGCAAGTTAGTTATCTCCTAGATTCAATGAGGGTATAGGCATTGGGTAAATATATTTATTCCAAATGGGAGAAATTGGCCAAAACAAAGGGGCTACAGGCTCCTAGCAAGTCCAAAATTCAATAGGGCAGTCATTAAACATTAAAGTTCCAAAATGATCTCCTTCAACTCCATGACTCACATCGAAGTCACAATGATGCCAGAGGTAGACTCACACAGCATTGGGCAGCTCTGCCCCTGTGGCTTTGCAGGGTATAGCCCCCTGTCTCAGCTGCTTTCATGGGCTGACATTGCACGTCTGCGGCTTTTCCAGGCCCATGGTGCAAGCTCTCAGGGATCTACCATTCTGGGGTCTGGAGGACAGTGACCCTCTTCTCACAGCTCCACTATGCAGTGCCCCAGTGGGAACTCTGTGTGGGGGGTTCCAATCCCACATTTCCCTTCTGCACTGCCCTAGCAGAGGTTCTCCATGAGGGCCCTGCCCCTGCAGCAAACTTCTGCCTGGACATCCAGGCATTTCCATACATTCTCCAAAATCTAGGTGGAGGTTCCCAAACCTCAATTGTTGACTTCTGTGTACCTGCAGGCTCAGCACCATGTGGAAGCTGCCAAGGCTTGGGGCTTGTGCCTTCTGAAGCCACAGCCCAAGTTGTACTTTGGCCCCTTTTAGCCATGGCTGGAGCCGCTGGGACACAGGGCACCAAGTTCCTAGGCTGCACACAGCAGGGGGGCCCTGGGCCCAGCCCATGAAACCATTTTTCCCTCCTAGACCTCTGGGCCAGTGCTGGGAGGGGTTGCCATGAAGGTCTCTGACATGTCCTGGAGACATTTTCCCTGCTGTCTTGGTGTTTAACATTCGGCTTTGTTGTTGTTGTTTATGCAAATTCCTGCAGTAGGCTTGAATTCCTCCCCCATAAAATGGGTTTTTCTTTTCTATTGCCTCATCAGGCTGCAAATTTTCCAAACTTCTATGCTCTGCTTTATCTTGAATGCTTTGCTGCTTAGAAATTTCTTCTGCCAGATATCCTAAATTATCTCACCCAAGTTCAAAGTTCCACAGATCTCTAGTGCAGGGGCAAAATGCTGCCAGACTCTTTGCATAGCAAGAGTGACCTTTCCTCCAGTTCCCAACAAGTTCCTTATCTCCATCTGAGACCACCTCAGCCTAGACTTTGTTGTCCACATCACTATTAGCATTTTGGTCAAAGCCATTCCACAAGTCTCTACGAAGTTCCAAACTTTCCTACATCTTCCTGTCTTCTTCTGAACCTTCCAAACTGTTCCAACCTCTGCCTGTTACCCAGTTCCAAAGTTGCTTTCACATTTTTAGGTATCTTTATACCAGCACCCCACTTCCTGGTACCAATTTATTGTCTTTGTTTGTTCTTATGCTGTTAATAAGTACATACCCAAGACCGGGTAATTTATAAAGGAAAGAGGTTTAATGGACTTACAGTTCCACATGGCTGGGAAGGCCTCACAATCATAGCAGAAGGTGAAGGAGGAGCAAAGTCATGTCTTTCTGTGCAGCAGGCAAGAGTTTGTGTACAGGGGAACTGCCCTTTATAAAACCAACAGATCTCGTGAGACTTATTCACTATTATGAGAACAGCCCAGGGAAAACCCACCCCCATGATTCAATTACCTCCCACCAGCTCCCTCCCACAACACATGGGGATTATGGGAACTATAATTCAAGATGAGATTTGGGTGAAGATAGAGCCAAACCATATCAAAAATGCTTCCAGTGAATAGACCTGGGGAAAATAAAACAAAGTAATTAAAAAAAATGCTTAACATGACCAGGTGCAGTGGCTCATACCTGTAATCACAGCACTTTGGGAGGCCAAGGCAGGAGGATACCTTGAGCCCATGAGTTCAAGGCCAGCCTGGGCAACACAGTGAGACTCGGTCTCTACAAAAATAAAAAATAATAAAAATAAATAATTATGGTTGAAAATATGCTTAACATAACCCTTTCTACTTCAGCAGGAGGGATAGATTTACATTTTGGGAAGTTTTCAGCATCAGGTTACTCTAGGTGACCCTACCTTCAGAAACAGATAAAAGTAGTAACAACACAATTAAGGAGTATTCTTCAGTGAGCAAAATATTTGAGAGTAGAGTACAGAGGTAAAGAATAAAAGTTATGTGGTCCCATCTAGGGCTAAAAGTCAACACCATAAAAATCGTAGAGAATCACTCTGGTCCTATCACTGCAGAACCAAAAATTATTCCATTTATTTTATCCACATTGGGACCCAAATAGGTTCCACCTTATATAAAAGAATGAAAAGAAAATCCCAACAACCTACCAGAAGAGACCACTCTGCCCTGTCCTTTCCATTCTCGTTCGAATGCGTGAGTGTCTCTTCCTGTCTCTCTGTCCTGCTCTCTCGCGTCACTTTCTTTTCTCCATCTTATTTCACCCTTCTTTGGTGTCTCGTTTGCTTACTGATAGGTATTGGGCTTTTTTCTTACGTATTGTCCTCCTCTTGTTGCTTATTATTATTAGTGCTGCTGTTCAAAAATTGTATGTTTTTTTTTATCATTTCAAAAGCAGAGGAAAACATTTAAATGTTAATGTTTATTTGTATGGGAACTTCGATTTTTGTGTGTGTGCATGTGCAGTACACAAGAGAGGATGGGGACAGTCATTTTTCCTATTGTAGAATGAGAAAAGGATCAACCCCTCTTCAATAACACCAGATAATGGGTAAAGTGGCTGAAGTAGTTATTATGTGCTTTACCAAACCTTGGAATCAAGTTGTTAATACAAATATTGGTATTCCTTCCTTTGCCTCAACAATTTTTTTTTAATAGCAGTTATGGATGAGTGATATTCCCCTGCTTTGCTTTATTTGGTCAATCTCTGGCTCATCATAAGGTAGAGACACTGTTTTTTAGGCAGCCTGAACGTAGGGTGCTTATTACTAGTATGATGTTCAGTTTGTTGATGCCCACCAGCCAGAGACCACCAGGAGCACACCACAAGAAGGTGGGTCTGTAGGCTTGCAAGAACAGGAACACGAGAGGGTGTGCGCACCATGGGGCATCTCATAAGGGAACATGGAGAGGAGGATATTATAGGATTGGGGCTGGTGTTGGGTGATTTCAGGGAGTAAAAGTTTGTTCTGGATTGGGTGCTGCTCAGGAGTGGATGCAATTTGATAACAGGAGGTCCAACGTGGAGCTGTTTGTCATTGGGAGAAAAAGCCACTCACATTAGCCAGAAGATGGAGCTTTTTGGTTATTTTTGTGGCCACACATGGTTCTTTGTGTTCAGACACAAAGAAGGCTTTTTTGTGTGTTGTTTGGCCATGATCATGGTGTGAACCTGTTTGATAATAGCTGATAGTCTATGAAATTGTATTATGTTCAGGAGTCTAGCTGTTACCTCAGTCTGGCTGGTACCTGCAAGCTGCCAGCTGTCCAAGCCTTTTTATTTTCCCTTCTTTCTTGGGTCCCAGAGTAAATGATAACCAATCAGTCAGTCCATCCATATATAATAGCTGCTATGCCCAGCACTGAGCTAAACATTATGAACAATATATGGAGACTTTCTCAATAATAAAACACCTAGATTTAAAAAGTAATGGAAAAGAACATAAAAGAACTGGAGAATACTTAACTAAGATTTGAAACTGAGGTAACTATTCTGTCACTCATCCATTTTGTGCCCTAGAAAGTTTTAAATGAAAAGTTTTGGTAAAGCCATTCATTTATTTCATAGCTATAAGAAATGGTACTGTTTGAAAATTAATTTTTATAAATAATTGAATTGTTCCTCCTCCTAGATAAGCTCAACACACTTTCTTAAATGAACACCTGACAAAGGCTTTCATTTTTTTCTAATTGCAAATTAGAGATATTAGCTGGGTCATGTCTGTTTGTGTGTGTGTGTGTGTGTGTGTGTGTGTGTGTGTGTGTGTGGTTTGTTTTTTGTTGTTGTTGTTTACCTCTTGCAGCAACTGAAATGCATGTGGTCTTTGGTTCTATATGTTTAAGCTCTAGTTTATTGCTTCTAATCTCTAAAGTATATTAAATCATTTAAAACATTTACACGTGGGAAGAAACATTTAAATTGGCAGACACCAGTGTTTGCTGGTTGTTCGAATATTACCATTTAATACTGGAGAATTAAAGCATGGTGCCCCTGCTCTCAGCAAAGTTTAGAAGAGCCCTGGCTGTCATCTTGATGGTTTCCAACACTGAGTTTTCTCGTTACTGTATTTTGGTAGGGTGAAACTGAGTATGCTGATGGTTTTTGCATCTATGTTAGTAACATTTTTCCAGCCATCCTGAGGTATGTTCTTCAGTGGAAAGTTTAGCATTGGAAGTTTAGGGTTGTTTTTTTTTTTTCTTTTTCTTTTAGTGGAGTGAGTGTAAGTATTCTATTTTATTACTCATTGGAAAATTATCTATTTGTACAGTGCCTAAAACAGCTGAACGTCTTGTAATGGTTCAGTACCTGATGATGATGATGACGACGATTTTCTCTTCAAATTAAGGACAATGTCAAATTAATTCTTGTTCTCTAGCATCTAATACAGTACGTATTTGACTCAGCCTTTCTACCAGCCACTCGACCTTGGTAATCACTCATGTTTTAATCATTTGATAGTAATTTGAATTGTTCTTTTTTCTCGAGATGTATTTGTACTCCTTGAAAGTTATTTGTTATATATCAAAATTTTTTAACAATCTTAAGGGTTTTTTTTTTCCTCTGAAAACTCAAGTTTATTTTTGTCTTTTTAGCAAATACTTGTGTAGATTTAGGAAATACCTTATTCTAGTTTAATAAATTAAACTTGGCCCGTTATTGTCACTCCCTAATCTTTCTTTGTTTCTGATGGGGAGAAAGGATCCTTTTAGATTCTTTTCAAGTCACTCTGATTTCATTCTGGAAACAATAAGGCAACATACATCAAATCCTTTTGAGAATATACAACACGAGATGGTTTTCTTTCAAGACGGATGGTAGCAGGCCATAATACTATTGAATAAATTCTTACTGAACTGAAGCTTCTGGGCTCAGTTTCAATGTTTTCTTTAGTATTATTCTCGCCAGCTTTCTTCTGACAGGGTTCAATCAAGATGTTAGTTAATATTTTTGCACATTGCATTTGGTTGAGTTTGCTCTTTTTGGTGTTGACTCTGTTTTCACAATGACACACACTTCTGTTGGTTTATTACTAACCATAGTTGTTATTGAAGAGAACTTCTCTTTCGGCCTCAGTGATGTAGTAAACGGTAATTTTGCAATCCTTACAAATTCACCCTTATACAATGTATGGTACCTTTCTGAACATGGCAATTTTTAGCTGTTTTCAACTTGCAAAGTTGCAAATTGATACACGAGGGATTTCCGACAGCTTCCTCTCCAGACTGAATGTCACTCCTGGGATTGTGATTCCGTGTGAAATAAGGCAACACTGGCCGGAGGAGCTGCCATCTGGACTCTGACGAGGACGGCATCATTTACACAGGGCTGGCATTCCGAGTCAGGGTCACAAAGCAGCTCTTTCCAGGAACAAAATGAAGTTGTCAAGCAAGTATTTGCTGTGACTCTGCCAGGCGCCATTCAGATATGACAAACTTGCCTTCCTCTTTTTATTACAGCTTACTAATTCTGGAGAAAGATGGAAATTTTTTTTTTTAATACGTGCTCATCCAAAGGTCAAAACAATTTTAAACAAGGGCAGGCACAGTCCTGCAATAAAAATGCAGCAATCTTGTTGTGCAATAAGTCTGTGTAGGGGCTGAGGGAAGTGTCATGTTTACCTCTCTGGAAAGGGCACTTTAATCAAAGGACTGATGGCAAGAGGAGCTTCGAATTTGTTGTTCTGTTTCTCCCACATCTGCATGAAATTGTGTCTTTGAAACTATATATTATGGAGATGAGTGATACTGGAGAGAAACACATGCTCTGAAGTAAACAGAAAAAATACCGCAGCATAATAAATGCTTTGCCCACTTTTACAGCCTCTACGGTGGCCATGAAATAGGACGTGCCAACTGATGGGGGGTGAGTGGAGCTGTCTGAGGGGTGGATTTTCCCCCCTTACTACACATAGACGCTTGCATCTTTCCCTAGCTGTGTATTTCCTTAGGTGGGTAATGACAGTCAGAGGAAAAGCCAATGCCTGCTGTTCAAACACAGTGTGAAAAAAATGAAATTGAAAACAGTGGTGATGAGATCCAATTCTCCAGTATTCCTCTCCTAGACAGACTAAAACCTTTCATCTCCCGCAGCTTTAGCGCTCACTCACTTTGGTCTTCTCAGCTCCAAAGCAGACGGAGTTCTTTGAGAAGCAGTCAGAATTTCCTTGGTCCAGGAGCTGGACCTCATGCCCTCCTCTAGGACTCCGTCATCACCACACAGGCACACGGCCACACCTGAGTCCCATACACAGACAGGGGTGGTCATGGACACAAGACACAGCAGACAAAGTTTTGTATATGACAATTCCTGGTGACTCCACTAGCAGGATGGATGGATTTGGGCTGTTAACAGAGGTCCAAAATCCCAAAAAGTGACCACATGTCGATAGTACAGTCATGACTTTTATGTGCATTTGAATTGGGCTTCGGATACCCAAGTAGAGGTGCCTAATGAACAATTGGATGTGTAAGTCTGAATCTCAGAAGAAAGAGCTGATTTAAACGTATAAATGAGTGAGTCCTGTGTCTACTGAAGGCCTGGATATGGATGAGATAGCATAGAAAGCAGAAGAAGAGGGAGCATAGAAAGACAGGACTTGGAGAGTGCCAACTTTTTCATTGTTTGAGTAAACAAAAAAATAGTTAAGACTAACAGAAATAGCAACCAGAGAAGTAGGAGAAATCAGGACCAGCTCTCGGGACATAGGTTAAGTGTACAGACTGTTTAAGACAAAGGGATGACAGGGACAGTATGGAGCATCAAATGTTGCTGAGAGGTCTGGCAAAACGAAAAATGCAAAGATCTATTGGATATAATGAAATGGAAGGAAGAGTAAACCTTAACGAAGACCATTTTCATGTGATGATTGGAGTTGAGGTTCGTGTGTGTGTGTGTGTGTGTGTGTGTGTGTGTGTGTGTGTTTCCAAGTAAGACAGATTATCAGTCTTAGATGCCAGTGGAAGGAATCCTAAGAGAAATAAAGAATAAATAATAATGTACATCTCCTGAGAAGATGGAGAAAGGGTGGAACCCTACCATAAAACCAGGGAGTGGCCCGAGGTAGGAAGACAAACTGCTGTAAGAGAAGATGGTATTCCTGTAGACAGAACGCTGAGGGATTTCTCTCTGATATCCTGTGTTTTTCTATGAATTTAAAAATGAGATCAGTTGTTGAAGATTGAACAGGAAGTTCCTGAGAGCATAGACACAAACAGACACATGTGTTTTGCTGAAAGGCCAAAAGTCAAACCGTTGGAATTGAGTATATGTAGTACCACCCAAATGCAGAAATCTATTAAATTGTTAAGAATATGAAACTGGAGTTCACAAGAGAGAGGGAGAGAGTGGCACTAGACTTATGTCGCATTAGCATTACCAAAGATGTGTATGTAGTCATGAGACTGAATTCATGAAGTCATTTAATATATACTGAATTATTATGAATCCTAGTAGCTGCAGAGAATATTTACTGAGTTATTGTTATGAACCTTCGTAGCTGCAAAGATAAAGTGAGATGGCTTCCACACTCTAAGTAGTCATCGGTCTAGAAAGAAGGTGACATTTACACAGGAAATAGGTAGGGTGACCAAGGCTCCAATAAGCAGGACAAGGTTTTATAAATGTTTGTAAGAAAATGCACCTCCTTTTCTAGGAAGAATAGAATAGTAAGAATAGGAAAACAATGTTTGTATCTATATATAAAGAAAAAGCAGGCCAGCATGGTGGCTCATGCCTGTAATCCCAGCACTTTGGGAGGCCGAGGCTGGCAGATCACTTGAGGTCATGAGTTTGAGACCAGCCTGGCCAAAAATGGTGAAACCCCATCTCTATTAAAAATACAAAAATTAGCCAGGTCTGGTGGTGGGCACCTGTAGTCTCAGCTACTCAGAAGGCTGAGGTAGGAGAATTGCTTGAACCTGTGAGGCGGAGGCTGCAGTGAGCCAAGATCACACCGTTGCACTCCAGCCTGGGTGACAGAATGAGACTTCATCCACCCCCTTATCCCCCCCAAGAAAAGAAAAAACAGTGGTAAACTTGATGAAGAAATGAGAAGAATATTTCTTTTAGTGAGAAGAGGTGTGAATAATGTTGTTACAATATATGAAATGTGTAGAAAATAGATATGTGGTAATATATATCCAATTAGGTCACTTCTGAATACATAATCAGAAAAAAAAATCATAGAATCATGAAGTAATAAAGTCAGAAACAGAGATCATCAAAGTCCATGCCCCTTGTTAGACAGCAGGAAAGAGCCTGAGGGAGGAAGAAATGGAACATGATGATGATAATGGAGGTGGAATAGAATCCAGACCTCCTGGCTCCAATTTCAGTGATCACCTCACTCACTGATCTCTATTTCACAGCCACTCTTGCACTGGCTGGAATATGCAGGGTCTGTGATATCCTTGGGAAGGAACAGAATTCCCTGGGCTCCACTGTCAAATAGTGGACATCTGAATCAGCTGCTTCAGGTGAGGTGGTGCTCAGCCCCCTGCCTCTGTCCACAGATGGAGAACAGAGCTACTTCATAAGCCTCTAGGCTGTCAACGTTCCCCTTGCAGATCTGTAGGATTTATGCTATGCTGGAGATATAATTGCCAACCTAGTGGGACCGGAGTGGAGGTAGGCAGGCTTCTGAGTCCATCTTTGTAAAGCCTGTGACTCTGAGCCAGGCTTTAGCAGAATCCCTGCTTTACTCCCTTTGTGTGGGTTATGCCATGTACCTCTATAGTCTCCCAAGAATCTGTCAAGATATCAGCCTTTATTATGCATTACCCCAAACCTAAAGAAGACAGAGAGGACAGAACCCGGGAAATCCAATAAGTGGATTTCCCAGAAATGAAAGTGGATAGAACCCAGAAATCCTCATAAGTGAATTTTCTTGTGAATAAAAAGTGTAATAGAAAAACAATTTGTTTTGACAAATATATACAGAAATCTTTTGTGTGTATGTTTATTTGCTTAAGATTTGCCTGCTTTTGTAAATGTAATAAGCGACATACAATTTTTAAATTTCTCGCTTCAGTAAAATTGTCTTTCCTTAGGTCATGACTCTGAACACTGATATAACTGTACAGCATGACAGATATGGTAGGTGTAGAAAATTGTACTGAATTGTCATTGAGTGTTGGTTATACTAGGGTCTCCCAGAATATAGAAAGCCTGGTGCTAGTTAGAAAATGGGCTCCTCTTCTCTGCAGGCCAATTAGTTTCAGCCAGCCTCGTGAGCTGACTGCAGACTGGAGTCAGCCCTGACTCCTGCCCTCCCAAATCAACCTGCACTACCATATCTTAAGAGTAGACTGTCAAAACAAGTCCCTGGTTTACTCTTTTTTTTAAGGCAGTGAAAGACACAAGTAGATTATTGAGCTTCCTGAAAAGCTAGACTCAGAGTAATTAAAATTTGATTTTAATGCTGCTAAGAAAAGAGTATGGATGTGATATAAAGTTATGACACAAGGAATACAAATAAGATTATCACTTATGGATGATGGCTGTTTGAAAGACAAGCCCAATTATGAACACCAATACAGATTCCACAAATGCATGTTCAGAGATGGTTACATGAGTGGCACAATTGCTGTAACTTTTACATAGAAAAATTGCAGCTATTCTTTAATCAACTGATGCCGGGAGAAACTGATTAGGTGTGATAAGGTTGCCTCAGGTGAAATCAAATTTCAGCTGATAGACTGAGGCATAAAGGAAAAAATATCCCGAAACACCAGAATTCAAATTTATTTTCTCTTTTTTCTTTTTCTAAAACTGTGTTTAGATATAAAAAAAAAATAGAATAATGACTTGGATTTGTGTATCTGAAAAATATTTATTAAGTGCCTAACTATGGACAGGTGCTAGTTATCAGAAACCAAAACAATAGCTCAGCTCTACTGGATCATAAACTCTAGTGGGAGGGGACAAAATAAACAATAAACAAAACAGTATCTAATATTAGAGGTGGATAAATACAAGTAGATAAATATAGTAGGATAAGGGAGTGAAGGAAAGATGCTCTTTGGAGGTTATTAAGAGAAAGCCAGCCTAACAAAACGGCATTCAAAGAACATCTAAGGAAGAGGAACGAAAGGTCCTTGAGGATATTAAGGAAAGAGAATTTCAGGTGGTAAAAATAGCCCCTGCCAAGCTCTAAAGCAGGAATGTGCTTGGGTGTTTAAGGGGCAGCAAGATGGCAGACTGGCTGGAACAGCGCGAGCAAAAGCCTGAACAACTAGAGGTCAGTGATAAATAAGGAATTCATTCTTCACAGAAAATGGGGCGATGCATCCAGGCAGGTTATAAAGAAGATTAACAGTTGAAATCAGAGGCAAGTGGTTTTGCTGTTTTGAGATTTGCTTCCTAATAGGCGTCTTAATCAAATTATTCATCCAGAGTTGCAAAGCAGCAAGAACCAAAAATATATCTGAATATTGAGTAATTTGTCAGATTCATTACAATCAAACTGAAATCAGTTGCCTTGCCAGAAAAAAAAAAAAAAAAAAAAAAATGACTAACTGACATAATGTGAAGGGCTCTGAAGAATCACATTTAATACCAGCAGGTTAATCAACAGGCTAATGAAACAAGTTTTAGTTAAATACATACAAGGAAAAATTTATTCTGTGTTTTGGTGTCCAATCCTGTTGTTGTCAGGGAAAAAAGAATAAGGGCAAATTTTAGTGATTTCACTGTTTAAATGTGTCCCTTTTACCCACTTGAAAAATCTGCCACTTATTATTGTTATTGAATTTTTTGGCATCTTACTGCTCTTCTGTGAGATTGGAGGACTTTGAATTTGTGCCTCTTTTATTAACTGCTTGTGCCATCGAGAAAGGCTTTAGCATCTTAGTTTCCTGGGAGGACGACCGGGTAATGGATGAGTAATGTGTGACTCTGCCAGTTTGATGTGTTACAAACAAAAAAGGATTTGTGCCCCCACTGAACAGCAGGCGTGATATGAGACCTCAGGTTTTGTGCTGCATAAGCAGTGTCTTGCTCTGCTGTTGAAAAATGGATGCATTTTTCAAATAGTAAGTAACACATGACTGTCTGGAGAGTAACAAGTATTGGGTTGGTGCAAAAGTCATTGCAGTTTTTGATGTTACTTTCAATGGTAAAAACCGCAATTACTTTTGTACCGACCTAATAGGATTAAAGATCAAGGCTAAGTATTTTAATGTCATTGATTTTATTTTCTTTCTTAACATGTTAAATAGTAGAAAAGAAGAGGCCAGTTCAGAAAATCTCAATATTAGGGCTTATCTGTCCCTCTTGTCCTTTTCTGGACTCTCCTGGTCGTGTCTTCATCAGATTGGGTTAAGAAACCAAACAGCTTGAGATGTTCTCCAAGGCAATGTTTATAGGGGGTTGATTCAGGCCCCAGCATGTTGGGAAGAAGTAGTAAACATCATAATAGTGATTGTAGCTATTGATCAGTATTGCTCCAATCATCAGAGCTTTGATTTTTTCTTCTTTGTCAATTTCTTTTACTTTTGACCACAGACACATGCAGAACCCCACTCCCTGCTGCCCCGCCCCATCTTGCAGAAGCCACACTTTCTCCTTCATCACCCTTTGGCTGGTCTGTCTCTCTCTCCTTATGTTCAGAAGGTTTTTCTGTTTTGATCATTCACGTTTGCTTCCTTACATCACCTTAACCTCTTAAAGCTTGATCACCTGAAACATGAGTCTGCCACTCAGATGATTCTAATCCTCAAATCCAATGATGTTGGCCAAGCTTTACCTTTGGAACACTGGAACATTTACCTTTCTGAAACACTCACCACTCATTTACCTGCTAAAAGCTGGAGTACAGAATCAGTGTCCGGATGGAACTCCCAGTCTGTAGGGGAGATGAACACAGAAAGTAACTGCAACACAATACATGAATCAAAGGAATGAATGCAATAACTAAGTTCTGCATAAACTGTGGCTTAACACAAATGGGGAACGAATAAAAATCATGTTGCCTAGACCCTTTCCATTTTGGAGCTGCTTTTCTAAATTCTGTCATCCTCTCCTGTGTTGCAGCACCCTAAGAGGCAGGGCCTTAACTGGCCATATGCTCCATTCCACAGACTGTCCCATGCTCAGGAGTCAGTTGTCACTGTGGATGACTCACAGATTTAAAGATTTGGTTCTGGCTGGGCGCAGTGGCTCACGCCTGTAATCTTAGCACTTTGGGAGGCCAAGACGGGTGGATTGCTTGAGGCCAGGAGTTCAAAATCAGCCTGGCCATTATGGTGAAATCCCATCTCTACTAAAAACACACAAAAAAATTATCCAGGTGTGGTGGCAAGCGCCTGTAATCCCAACTACTCAGGAGGCTGAGGCAGGAAAATTGCTTGAACCCGGGAGGCAGAGGTTGCAGTGAGCCAAGATCATGCCACTGCACTCCAGTCTGGGCAACAAGAGTGAAACTCCAACTCAAAAAAAAAAAAAAAAGATTTGGCTCTAATTTCTCTCTCTTGAAGTCACAAGTCCTGTCTCTTGTACATCCTCATTTCCAAGTTGCTATGTCAGAGGGCTTCTCAACCAGGGTGCTACTGGCATTTGGGGTGGGACAGTTATTGTGCAGGACTGTGTAACACACTGTAAGACGTCCAGCATTCATGGGACCTGAAGCACTACATATCAGTAGCACCTTACACACGGTTCCGAATCATACCTGAGGAGGTAGTGCCAGCCCCAGTTGAGACCCACTAGCACCTCAAATTCACCCTCTATAAAATAAAACTGAAAAAGAGTTCGTTTCCCCGAAAGTTAACACTCTCCTATTGACACTGCTTTCAAAATGTTCAGATCTGCCTAACTGTAAAATCAAGCAGTTACCACTAGCTGATCCATCAGGTCACCACATCCTACTAACGTCCTTTTATAGTATGCTTTGCCTCTCTCTGTTAGGCAGAATGTCATATCCATGATACTCTAAGTCTTTACCACCTAATTTGTAGAATAGTTCCTCTATTTACAATTGCCTTTCCCTTATGTCACATTGTATAATAAAACATCACCTTGACCATGCCTCTCCCTTGCTTTAAAATCCACAGTAACAGACTTTGACTATACGATTAAGGCCAAATAGATATAACAGAAGTCCTCCCCCATAAACATTTTTAAAATGCATAAGGCCAGGCGTGGTGGTGGCTCACACCTGTAATCCCAGCACTTTGGGAGGCTGAGGTGGGGAGTTTGAGACCAACCTAGCCAACATGGTGAAACCCCATCTCTACTAAAAATACAAAAATTAGCCGGACGTGGTGGCAGGCACCTGTTATACCAGCTACTCAGGAGGGTATAGGAGAATTGCTTGAACCCGGGAGGTGGAGGTTGCAGTGAACCTAGATCATGCGACTGCACTCCAGCCTGAGGGACAAGAGTGAGACTTTGTCTCAAAAAAACTAAAATTAAAAATAATTTTTAAAATCCTTTTAAATGTATGATCGAGCATGCAAGAAAGTGAGGAAGATCCTTGAGGCCTAAAATGAAGAAAAATCATGAACCAAGGTTATAAATGAATGCCAAAGCCAGAAGTTGACCTAAAGGCTCCTGCCAGTTCCATGCAACCCGCAGCTTTTCTTTCAGTGGCTATATGAGGAAGAAGGGTCCATGCCAAGTAATAAGTTATATCAAATAACCCTTTATGGAAAACAAAATCCAGGGGGTTTGACTCTCAATGAAAAACAAAACTAAAAATGGAAAAATCCACTCTACAAAAGAAGATAATGTAAAAATTTTGATTATCTGAACTTTAGCTCAGAGTTAAAAGAAGAAATTGGCCAGGCGCGGTGGCTCAAGCCATCCCAGCACTTTGGGAGGCCGAGACGGGCGGATCACGAGGTCAGGAGATCGAGATCATCCTGGATAACACGGTGAAACCCCGACTCTACTAAAAAATACAAAAAACTAGCCGGGCGAGGTGGCGGGCGCCTGTAGTCCCAGCTACTCGGGAGGCTGAGGCAGGAGAATGGCGTAAACCCGGGAGGCGGAGCTTGCAGTGAGCTGAGAACCGGCCACTGCACTCCAGCCTGGGTGACAGAGCGAGACTCCGTCTCAAAAAAAAAAAAAAAAAAAGAAGAAGAAATTATCCCTTGAAGTTATGGAATAGAAAGCCAGTTCTGATGCATGTTTACAGCCTAACTTCACAGCATTTGAATGGTTGGAAAAAACTCAAGCTGAAAATATATTTTAAAGAGGTCCCAGATTGGTAATGTCTCCATGTAGCTGAGAAAAGCAAACGCAGATGATCTGAGAGAGACATACCTTCAACTGAACCTCACAGGATTCTCACAGACATATTTCCAAGAAACATGATCTCAAAAGAAAAAATAACCACCAAATGTATGGGGAAACAAGATACCATAATTGTGAATCAATAGAGATAACTAATAGCATTTTCAGTCCTACAAAATCTTCAGGTCTTGAAATTATTGGATTGAAAAAATTTGTAAAGAGAGAATTGGATATACTGTCAAAAATAATGGATAACATTTGAAAAAGAACCAAATAGACATTATAGGAATAAAAACATAATAGATAAAATTAAAAGCTTAATGTTAGAGATAAATAGCAGTTTCTACCCAGCTGAAGTAGGAATAGTGAAATTGAAAATAGATTCTGAAGAAATTTCCCAGAAATATGCCCAGTGAGACAGAGTTGTCAAATATGAAAAACAAAATGTTAAGAGTAAGGAGATTAGATCAGGACCAATCAATACATCTCTAATTGGAGTTGTGAAAGAAGAGATAAGAGTGGTGAGGCCTTATTTTGGTGAATGATGGCTAAAAATTGACCAGAACCAAAAAAACATACAAATTAAGATTCAGATTAAGGTGTCATAGTGGATGTAAGCCAGAATGAAAGAAATCCCCAGCTAAACAGAAATTACAGATTATTTACAAAAGAATGGAAATTAAACTGACCATTGACTTCTTGACGATGGAACCCTGAAGACATTAGAATATTTTCAAACTATTGTGAGAAAATAACCATTGACCTTGAATATGCCACCCAGAAAAAAATACCTATATAAAGTCTAAATAAAGACTTTTTAGGACAAAATAATGATTATGTACTACCCTCCGACCCTCAATAAAAGACTATCCAAAGGCTGTATTACAGAAAAAGAAAAAAAAAATCTCATAAGATTAGTCTGAGATACAAAAAAGAGGGAACAAAGGAAATAGTAAAAATGTTAGTAAATCTATGCAAACATTGACAATATTGAGCAATAAACTGTAGTTTGTGATATTTAAAGAAAACAAGAGGAAGCTAAAAAAATAGATAAAATACTTTATATGTAAAGAAGAGAAACAAGCTATAAAATTGCTGTATTGTTTAGGAAGAGAATAAATATACTAAGTTGAGACGCTGTTAAGTTAAATATGAAATTTAAAGTTTCTAGGGTATCTACTAAAAGAATGCTATTTAAGAGAATGTAAAATTCTAAACCAGTAGAAAATATATAGAATGAAGAAAAATAATCAATTCAGAAGGAAGAAAAAATACTTAAACATTAGTAACAATAAAAAGCTAATAAGAAAGAAAAAGTACAAATACTTGGAAATAAATCCAAGTCAGTTATCACAACAAATAGACTCTTCAGTTAAAAGACAATTTTAGACAGTTAAAAAGAAAAACTATGTACTGTACACAAGAGACATTAAAAACATTAAGGACAGGCCGGGCGCGGTGGCTCAAGCCTGTAATCCCAGCACTTTGGGAGGCCGAGACGGGCGGATCACGAGGTCAGGAGATGGAGACCATCCTGGCAAACATGGTGAAACCCCATCTCTACTAAAAATACAAAAACTAGCCGGGCGAGGTGGCGGGCGCCTGTAGTCCCAGCTACTCGGGAGGCTGAGGCAGGAGAATGGCGTAAACCCGGGAGGCGGAGCTTGCAGTGAGCTGAGATCCGGCCACTGCACTCCAGTCCAGGCGACAGAGCGAGACTCCGCCTCAAAAAAATAAAATAAAATAAAATAAATAAATAAATAAATAAATAAATAAATAAAAACATTAAGGACACCACAGAGTCTGAAAGAAAGATGACAGAAAACAAGGCCAGGAAATTACGAATTCAAAAAGGCTGTTATGAGCCTATCGATGCGAACGCAAACGAAAGAGAAAAATATATTACAATTCAGAGCATTACAGTAGGATATAAATTTCCAAATTACTAAAAATACGTAACGCTAAACTTGGGAAGATTGAAAGATATAGTATTATAAAAGAAGCTTTTAATATTGATGACTCAGTAATTATAGGTCATAAGACTTTAAAAATCATTCAGTGTACAGAGCAGCAGTATCCAAAAGAAATTTCTGAGGCGATCAAAATATTTTCTGTCCAATATGGTAGCCATTAGCACATACAGCTGGTGAGACTGAAAAACTAAATTTTAAATAGATGCGTGTGGCTATTGGTTACCTATTGGGCAACCCAGATTGGATTAAATAGCATAATTAATAACTGTGAGTCAATGGCATAGAACAATTAGAAAATAAATATTTTTTCAAGCACATGTAAAATAGTTTTGAATATTGACCACAGACTCGATTCTTTAAAACAAATCTCAACAAATTTCAGGTTATTTGTATCATAAATCCTGTTCTCTGACCATGATCAATTAAATTTTAAAAATCAGCTAAAACGACACTTTTACAAAAAAGCTTAAAGCGAAACATATCATTAGACATTTTAAAAATACTTCTAAATAATTCCTGAGTCATAGAAGAAATAATAATCAAAATTAGTACATATTACCAAATAATGATGACAGCATAATTCAAAACCTGAAGGGTATTCCTAAAGTGGTATTTCGATAGAATTTATAGTCTTATATGTTTATAGCAAAGGCTTAGAAAGGCTGAAAATGATTGAGCCAAGAATCCATATTAAGATATTAGACAAAGAAGGGAATTCTTGTGCACTTTTGGTGGGAATGTAAATGAGAATGGCCATGATGAGAAACAGCATAGAAGTTCCTTAAAAAAAAAAAAAAAGAACTTCTATATGATCCAGCCATCTCTCTACCTGCTATGTATTTTTTAAAACTGAAATCAGTATGTCAAAGAGGTATCTGCATTCCCATGTTCACTGCAGCATTATTTACGATAGCCCAGGTGTGGAATCGACCTAAGCATCCATGAATGGATGAATGGATGAGGAGAAAGTGGTATTTAAACACAGCGATTTCTGGCATCATGGATGAACATAGAATACATTATGTTGAGTGAAATGAGCTAGGCACAGAAAGACAAATACCACATCATCTCACTTATATGTGGAGTTTTTTAAAGTTGAACTCATAGAATTAGAATTAGAGTTGGATGTTGGTTACCAGAGGCTAGGGAATGGGAGGCAGAGTTGTTGATCAAGGGATGTAAAATTTTAGTTAGATAGAAGAAATAAGTTCAAGAGATCTATTGTACAACATGATGATTATAGTTAATAACACTACAGTGCATTTTGAATATTGCTGAGGGTATACAAAAAATGATAAGTATGTGAGGTAATGCATATGTTCATTAGCTCCACTGAGCCATTTCACAATGTATACATATTTCAAGACATCATGTTGTATATTAAATATATACAATTTTTATTTGTCAATTAAAAACTTTAAAAAAAAAGAATAAAGGATTCTAGGATATATCCAAAGAAAGTAGAACAAATGAATTTAAAGGCAGGAATAAATGAACAAGAAAATCAACCATACAGTAAGTAAAAATCAACAAATTGATTTTTTGAAGAGACTAACAAAATCAATAAACTTCTGACTAGACTGGTCACAAAATAGCAGGAAAATATATTAGTAGCAATGAAGAAAAGGGATATAAACACAACTATTTCCCAATATATTTAAATATTTAAATGCAATGGGCAAATTCATTTAAAAAAAACAATATCAACCTGGAAAAAACATAAATTAGAATATAAACTTATAGAAATGGATACAAGAATAATCTTATAATTAAAGATACTACATTATATGAGACTCAGACAGTTTACCAAATAATTCCAACATAGCCCCCCCCACCATTCTTTGAGGCCAGTATTAACTTGATACCAAAAACATAATGATAGTACAACAAAGGGAAATTATAGGCCAAAGTCATTCATGAGTACAGTGGGAAAAATCCTAAACAAAATAGCAAAGTGAACCCAACCATATATACGAATAATGATGTATCACAACAAAGTAGATTTTTTTTTAAAAAGTACTATCATTAGAAAAAAATCTCCAAACACTAAAAGGAGAAAAAACTTTTTATTATTTTAAAAAGAGCAGACAAATAATTGAACAAAATTCAGTATTGATTCATGCAAAAAAAAAAAAAAAAAAAAAAAAAAAAAAACCCTAACAAATGGTAAATGGCAAATAACTTTCTTAAACATAAAGATGAATTTTTTTTTTTTAATTTTTTTTGAGATGTCGCCCAGGCTGGGGTGCGGTGACGCGATCTCGGCTCACTGCAAGCTCCGTGTCCCAGGGTCACGCCATTCTCCTGCCTCGGCCTCCAGAGTAGCTGGGGCTACAGGCGCCTGCCACCACGCCTGGCTAATTTTTTGTATTTTTAGTAGAGACGGGGTTTCACCATGTTAGCCAGGATGGTCTCGGTCTCCTGACCTCATGATCTGCCTGCCTCGGCCTCCCAAAGTGCTGGGATTACAGGCGTGAGCCACCGCGCCCGACAGGATGAACTATTCTTAACAAGTGATAGCAGCATCATAACTCAGTGGTTACACATAAAAGCGTTTTTTTTAAAATCAGGAAGCACATGAAGATCCTCATCACCAACTTAGTTTAACATTGAACTAAACGGATCATATCCACTGCATTAGGACAGGAAAGAAGATATATTTAATAAATAGATAGAGGTTGGAAAGGAACAACTGTTATTGTTAAAAGAATAAAAGAAACAAAAAGAATCAAAGAAACAAACAGCATATGGCTCCGTTCTATCACTTTGGTCTTATTAATCACACTTGTTTCTGGAGACTATGGCACAAAGGAATGAGCCAGGGTTACTGAAGGGTCCTGCAGGGCCAGTGACCGCAAGAGAAACAGAGCCAAGTTAACTTAGAGTGAACTGGCCTATTCTTTTCTCTTTAATACTGCTCAGAATTACAAACTCCCATATAATCTGTCACTTAAATTCCATTCAAATTAATAAAATCTACTTCATTTTAATAAGACTTAAAGTGATTTGGTTGTACTGCCTCAAATTCTTCTCAGTGGAATCAGTTCTTGATTGAAATCTATTAAGTTCAATTCAGTAAAATAAATTTAAATATTATGCAATACAATTAATTTTTAATTAACATTTCAGTTCAGGTCCATTTTGATCTGAACTTCAATTCTACATTTCTAAATTTGGTCCCTATTCAAATCAATAAAATGCAGCAAAATCCTATGTAATTCTAAAAGATACGACCTGAAGCTAATCAACTGCATTTATTTCTATTCACCCCTAATCAGATGAGTTTAGTGATATTCAGTGACAGAAAGATAAAATGCTCACCTTTAACTACCAAATTGAATGTTTATATTAGAACTTCAGAATTACCAGTTTTTCCCAAACTCGCATCACCATCTGCAGTATGGACTCCACAGGATTTTATCTTGACTCATTCTTTGTTTGGCATATATATTAACATAAAACAATGTAGAATTGGATGGTTAGGTGCAGGGGCCATTAAAAATAATATGCTAAGAATAGATAAGGCTCAAGGACAGTATCTCTAGCTAGTTGCACTTTCAATGAACTCCAGTAGTCAAGGACAGTATCTCTAGTTGAACTTTTAATAAACTCTAGCAGGCGCCAAGAAGACAGACAAAATAAGAAAGAACTTAGAAACAAGAAACTAAGTAAAAGGTTACATCTGGGTGCAGAAAGTTTGTTTTACATTGTGTTATTTTTACTGACGTGGGATTTATAGAGTATAAATAAAGTGAGGCAGAGGCTCTAGGCGCGGCCGCCATGTTCTCTGTTTGTCTTTGTCTCTTGTGTCTGTTCATTCTCCACCACTCCCGGCACGGTCCCCAATAGTTAGGAAACAAAAGAGAATGTTGCTATCCTGTTTAATAAACTGAAATCATAGGTAATTTGAGATGATAGAGTTTTTGTATCTATGAGAATGCCAATACGTGATTTTTTAATTTTATTTTTATAGTTCTTAATTTAAATAGTAAAAGACAGGAATTTTTGACTCAAGACCATGGTTATAAAACTGAGAAAAAAAAGTATTACAATGAGTGTATTATTCAGAAAAAAAAATTGGGAGTTAAATTGAGATGTTACTACAGTAACACCATTATCACCTCTTTGTATCTTACCAAGAAAACAAGGTCCTGGATTGGTATCCCAATGGCACCCAGTCATCTGGGCCTCCTTGTTTCTTGATAGATATTCCCAAGTGTCCGATGAACTCCACCTACCACTGTCCTTTTCCCAGGGCAGTATATGGCAGACTGGTCTGATGATAAGGATCGCAGGGACACTGAGTCTCAAACTCTTCCTCTGAGATTCTTATTCTACAGGACAGGGGATCTATATTGTTTACAAGATCTTAGGGGAATCATAGTGAAGTTGAAAACCCTTCTCTATACTTACCTCCCACCACTGGTGGTGGAAAAAAAAAAAAAATCAGAAGTTATTACTCCACGGCTTCACCTTCCCCACTTCATCCTCCTGTAAGGATCCTGGGACTTCAGCTACCATGGCCCAGATCTTGGAAGTGATGCTGTAGGGATTTTCCACATGTAAAAGAAGAGAACGTTGTCTGTATTTAAGCCAGAGAACTTTAGGGCTAGTAGTCTGTTTCCATTCCCAGTCCCTGGGGCAGGGGTTCCTGTCAGCTTTGGCTTTAAACCCCTGTATTCCTGGAAGCGTACACATCCATACTGGGGAAAAAAAAGAAAATTCTGGCCTGCTTGATCTTCCAAATTACAGCTATCAGATGATTTGGAGGACTCTATAGAGACTACAGCACCTCCAAATTCTTTTTCTGCTCCATCCCATCCTGGAGGTTATTATAAAAACTATTTTACCTTTCTTGTTATCTAGGACATTTGCACTGGAAGAGAAGTTTCTTACAGGTGCAAGAATGTTTCGAATGGTCTAGAATTGCACCAATTAAGGATGTCTATACTTAGTAAGTGTATCATCACCATTCATAACTTGATACGGATTTTGTAATCAGATCAGAGTGGTCAGCTGAAATTGACTTACAAAGTGGAGAAAAAAGATTTGGCAGTGGTAAGAAAGGAAGAGAGAAAGAAGTAGGAGATTTTTCTGAGCATGAGTCGCTTAGAAAAAATCCTGCACTGCAGGGTCCTTCACAACCAACTGCTACCAGAGAGCAGAGTCTGGGAAGGACTGCCAATGAGTCGCCAGCAGGGGGCACTGAGAACAATTAGTGAAAAGCGTGTTGCTGCTGCAAAGGTAGACCTGTTCTATTTCCTCAGCTAAAGAGCCCCCAGGGACTCTTTAACAGACTTTGTAGATAAGGTTGTAATCGTACATATGATAAAACTAGTTTTCATCAAGCTAAAAAGATGCTTTTACGTTTTCATTTTGGAGATTATATACCCTTGCGGCATTGTTTTTAATAGCCTATAGAAACAGCCGGAAAGAAACAAATTAAATGTCCCAGTGACTGTGCTGGGTCTTACCTCAGCAGGTGCCAGGATCATATTTATTTAAGCAGCCTGTTAAGTTACTTGGTATAGACCAGAAGTTCCAAAGAACACATTTTGAAAATCACAGGTATGTACCTCATTTTCACCAAGCGGTCCCCAAGCCTTTGCCCTTGTGCTTCTGAAACAACTTCTTGTTATTGGTGAAAATAAGTAACAGAAATTTATTGGTTTCTTTCTTTCTTTTTCTTCTTCTTTTTTTTTTTTTTTTTTTTTTTTTTTTCAGACAGAGTCTTGCCCTGTCACCCAGGCTGGAGTGTAGTGGCACAATCTCAGCTCACTGCAAACTCCACCTCCTGGGTTCAAGTGATTCCCCTGCCTCATCAGCCTCCTGAGTAGGTGGGATTACAGGTGCACACCACCACACCTGGCTAATTTTTGTATTTTTAGTAGAGACAGGGTTTCACCATGTTGGCTGGGCTGATTTCAAACCCCTGACCTCAGGCGATCCGCCCACCTTGGCCTCCTAAAGTGCTGGGACTACAGGCATGAGCCACCGCACCCAGCTTATTGGTTTTTTTAAGTAAGTCTTGGAAAACTCCTTTCCTTTGCAGCCTGTTTTCTTTCTCCCTTTCCCAGTTTAATCGTCCAAACCTTAATAAACCCTTCACCATAATAAAACTTGATCTGAAGTGAGTACAAACAGTATAGTGATTATATTCAATTCAAATCATATTTGGCTGTTTTAATGCAATATGCCTTACTTTGATAATTTAGCTCTAGTTAACTTAGAATGCTATTCATCATTACCTAATCTTGTTGCAGGGACTACACCTACTTAATATAGTTAACTACAATCTTCCTATTCTGAGGTTAGAGAATTTCTTGAACTCTTGGAAATAGATAATTAAATTATTTCTTTCCTCACCACTTTTTGCCCTTGTCTTTTAAAAAGGCTTTCCATTTTTATTGCCTTTAACTGCTATTCCCCAAAGCCAATTAACAGGTAAATAATGATTTGTAAAGCTAAAAGTAGCATTTCATTAGCATAGCACTGGAATAAGGGAATTCTTTGCTCAAAGTAAATTGAACCATTCTCCTCTTGCTGAATATAAAATACACAACAAATTAATAATTTATTTTAGTTACAGTGATTTAACCAAATTAGCCAATGCTAATAACAAAGTCCACAATTTGCTTTCTCTCTGGAATATGTTTTTCTTATTGGCATTCTTTTGCAGTAGATGTGAAAAGAGCTAAGTTAAGCATTTTGTGCTGTATTTAACTTATTTTCTAAGGAAAAAGAACAGAACAACATCAATTTTGCATCAACCTCATTGGGAGCATGTGTTATATGAAAACTAAAGTATTGTGACTTGAGAAAGAGTGAGGGATGGGAGAAGAAGCTGGGAAACCAGACTGCTCTTGCCAGGACACTAGCATGCCACCTCCTTGGACCTGCACTCCTTGCACATGGAGGAAATATTTCAGATTGCCCCGTTGGGTCCCATCCTGGTGTCTAATAAGAGTCCCTCTCTACAGTGAGCTGAGGTCTGCCATATGAGATTAGTGCACAGCCTGGATCCCATGCACAGCTCAGGGCCTCTACTGGAACACCCATGGTAACCACCCAAGGAGTTGACCTTGCCCGCTGCCTAGACAGAGCCAATTCATTGAGACAGGGGAGTTGCAATAGAGAAAGAGTAATTCCCACAGAGCCAGAGGTGCAGGAGACTGGAGTTTTATTATTACTCAAATCAGTCTCCCCAAGTATTTGGGGATCAGAGTCTTAAAGGACAACTTGGTGGGTCAGTGGGGAAGCCAGTGAGCCAGGAGTGCTGATTGGTCAGGAATGAAATCACAAGGAGTCAAAGCTGTTTTATTGCGCTGAGTCAGTTCCTGGATAGGAGCCACAAGATCAAATGAGCCAGTTTATTGATCTGGGTGGTGCCAGCTGACTGATCACATGCAGACTCTGCAGAATATCTCAAGCACTGATTTTAGGAGCAGTTTAGGGAGGGGCAGACTCTTGTAACCTCCAGCTGCGTGACTCCTAAACGTATAATTTCTAATCTTGTGGCTAATGTTAGTCCTACAAAGGCAATCTAGTCCCCAGGCAAGAAGGAGGTCTGCTTTGGGAAAGAGCTATTAACGTCTTTGTTTTAAACTATAAACTATAAACTAAGTTTCTCCCAAAGTTAGTTCAGCCTACACCCAGGAATGAACAAGGACAGCGTGGGGGTTAGAAGAAAGATGGAGTCGATTAAGTTAGATCTCTTTCACTGTCTCAGTCATAATTTTGCACAGGCAGCTTCACCACTGCCCAAAGAATTTAACAATGAAACTTCCTTTCCTGGGCTTCTGAGCACTCTCTGAAGGTGCTGTGGGAATCAGCTGCCTCTCTTCTCCTTTTTCCCTACAGTATGTTCCTCGTAGTCTCATTCTGAAGGTGAAGCTGATTGCTACCTTCTCCTTTTACTCACAATGTCCTGATTTTTACAAAGAATACTGAGCCACACACAGCTTCTCTGATTCATGCAAATTATTACTGTCTACAACGAAAATATAACACAGTGTTAGGTTGCTTGTACTGATCACTCGAAGGAACAATCATAAATTGGGCAGAGATTCTGAGATATATAGTCTTTCATTGGTTATTTGAAGTACGGGCAGAACAAAGGAGTTACCCGCCAGACAGACCTTTAACTCCACTTTTACAGGTGCCTGATTTGTTTCCTCTCCTCCACCAAGCGTGTTAGTATCCTCTAGTTTCCAAAAACAGTGATATTAACCAAAAGTTCCTTTGAGAGAGAGAATTTAGCATGAGGTCAGCTTTTTAAATGCAATGCAATAAATGAACATGATAACCAGTTTGGGTAATGTTTCTACATTTTCAGGGTCAGGTTGTGGCCTGCCTGGCCACAAAAGCATTTCATGAGGTCAACATGGCACCATCTTACCTTTGTCCTCTTTCTGTAACATGGCCAGAGATGGAATCAGCCAAGACGTAGTGTACCTTATGGGCCAAATGACCTTAACATTTCTTATGATGGTTGAGATGCTGTAGTTTCCATAAATGGGATTTTTCAACCCTTATTTTTGTAACTCTGGACTGACTGCATAAGGAGAAAAGTTTATTACTGGCCATGGGAAGCATCAGAGAAGCTGGATGTTTTACTGTTTACCCTGATAGAAAAAGAAAGGAGAAGCAAAGGACTTAAACATAGAAAGCAAACACAGCCCTCGCATGCTGGGACCAGGCACGGGTGGACAGAAGATACAGCTTCAGGGTGGACCTTTATGTCAGAAAGCAGCATGTTTCTCCCTTAGGAACAGGGTACTGAGCAGTCCCTCTTGACTGTTTACCAGATTAAGTCAAATATACTTTTTTAAAATGTAGCTGCCAAAAATGGTCATGCCAAGGGAAAATAATAACTTCCAAATTAAGGCAACGCACAGAAAAATCAAGAAATTTGTTTGGAGGGGGAGAATACCTGAATAACTAACTCCTTTTCAAATTCAGAGACCTTGTTCGTTCATTACATTCATCCTGGACTCCAGTCCCTGTACATTCTCAGCAACTTTAAATTGCCCACCTGTTAACAAAATTGTTCTTGAGGAAAACTATTGTAATATCTGAGATAGTACCACAGTATTTTTTTTTTTTTTTTTGCATAATTCCAGTGTGGTCCTTACTTTTTGTATTGTTTGTTTAGATATTGTGACTGTTCACATGGTAACTTTATGAAGTTTTTTCCTCACCTTTATTTCTGAGCACTCATACAGAGACAAGTGTACACTTAACATCCCAAGAGGGTGGATGAGTTATTACCATGGAATTTTAACCCATACATACAGATATAGATATAGATATAGATAGATAGATAGATAGATAGATAGATAGATAGATAGATAGATAGATAGATAAATAGATTTTTTTTTTTTTTTTTGAGACAGAGTCTCACTCTGTCGCCCAGGCTGGAGTGCAGTGGCGTGATCTCGGCCCACTGCAACCTCTGCCACCCAGATTCAAGCGATTCTTCTGCCTCACCCTCCCAAGTAGCTGGGATTATAGGTATCTGCCAGTGAGCCTGGCTAACTTTTGTACTTTTAGTAGAGATGGGGTTTCACCATCTTGGCCAGGCTGGTCTTGAACTCCTGACCTCATGATCCACCTGTCTCGGCCTCCCAAAGCGTTGAGATTACAGGCATAAGCCACCGTACCCAGCCCCAGAGATTTTAATTGACTAGCCATTTTTGGCTTACTGACTGACACTACCTCTGTTAGATTCCACTCATTCCCCAGCTTCCAGCAAGGATCCTCTGTTCTCTTAGCATAATGTTCTCAAGGTTCATCCATGTTGTCACATATTGCAAAAAGGAAGGAAAAAAGATTGTCCTTCTTTTTTCAGTCTGAATAATATTCCATTGTATGTATACACAAATACTATATGACTCTGCTTATATGAGGTATCTAAAGTAGTCAAATCCGGCTGAATGTGGTCACTCAGGCCTGTCATCCTAGCACTTTGAGAGGCAAAGGCAGGTAAATCACTTAAGGCCAAAAGTTCGAGACCAGCCTAGGCAACATGGCAAAACCCTTCCTCTGCAAAAAATACAAAAATTAGCCAAGTTTGGTGGCATGTGCCTGTAGTTCCAGCTACTCAGGAGGCTGAGGTGGGAGGATGGCTTGAGCCCAGGAGGTCAAGGCTACAGTGAGTTATGATCGCTCCACTGCACTCCAGCCTGGGTGACAGAGTGAGACCTGTCTTAAAAAAAAGAATAAAATATAAAGTAGTCAAATCATAGAAACAAAGAGGAACTGATGGTCACCAGGAGCTGGGAAAAGGGGGAAGTACGCAGTTGCTAATCAATGGGCATAAAAGCTTCAGTTAAACCAAAAGAGTAAGTTCTAGAAATACAATACCATATCGTTAATGCTACATTGGACACTTAAAAAGTTGTCAAGAGAATGGATTTAACATTAAGTGCACTCTCATATGGTAAAGTCAAATTAACAAGAAAGAGTCATCCAGTCAGACATGGTGGCTCCCGCCTGTAATCTTTGCACTTGGAGAGGCCAAGGCGGGCAGATCACCTGAGGTCAGGAGTTCGAGACCAGCCTGGCCAACATGGTAAAACCCTATCTCCACTAAAAATACAAAAATTAGCTGGGCGTGGTGGTGTATGCCTCTAATCCCAGCTACTTAGGAGACTGAGGCAGGAGAATCGCTTGAACCCAGGAGGTGGGGGCTGCAGTAAGCCGAGATCACACCACTGCACTCCAGCCTGCATGACAGACCCAGACTCCATCTCAAAAAAACAAGAAAGAGTCATCTGTTGTCAGAGTCTTCCTGCTCTCTGCTTCCATTCTTTCCTCTGCCTACCACGCCTAGGCTTTTCTTCCTGCCATTCACCAGAAACTCCTCTCATCAAAATCTCTAGTGACCTTCCAGCTGTCAAATTAAAAGAACACTCTTAGCTTCTCACCTTAATAGACTTCACTATGACATCTGATGATGCTGGCCCCTCTGCTCTTTGGGAAATCCTCCTGTGTTGTTCTCCCACCACCCTGGCTGCCTTCATTCTTGCACTCCGCTATGGTCATGTCCATCTCTGATATGGTTTGGCTGTGTCCCCACGCAAATCTCATACTGAATTGTAATCTGAATTGTAACCCCATGTGTCAAGGGAGGGTCTTGGTGGGAGGTGACTGGATCATGGGGACGAGTCCTCCATGCTGTTCTCATGATAGTGAGTGAGTTCTCATGAGATCTGGTTGTTTGATAAGTGCCTGGCACTTCCCCCTTCTTGCTTTCTCTCTCTCTCCTGCCCTCATGAGAAGATGTGCCTTGGTTCCCCTTCTCCTTCTGCCATGATCGTAAGTTTTCTGAGGCCTCTTCAGTCATGCAAAATTGTGAGTCAGTTAAACCTCTCTTCTTGACAAATTGGTTAAGAGCCAATCTTGGATCATTCTTTATAGCAGTGTGAAATCATTCTTGGTTTTTGGTGGGTTTTTTGTTTGTTTGTTTGTTTGTTTGTTTTGTCTTGTTTTGAGACAGAGTCTCACCCTGTCACCCAAGCTAGGTTGCAGTGGTGCGATCTTGGCTCACTGCAACCTGCACCTCCCAGGTTCAAGCAATTCTCCTGCCTCAGCCTCCCAAGTAACTGGGACTACAGGCACCTGCCACTGTGCCCAGCTATGAAATCATTCTGTTTTTGAAACGATGTTGTAATCTAAAAGTTTCCAGCAGCATTTCTCCCACTTCCAATATGTTCTGGTTTGCCCTGATAGTTCTTAAAACGTATTTTCAGTTCAGAAAATGCTCCTTAGAACCAGACTTCTATAATCAATTTGCACATTTTGTACAGCAAACCCATTATCTTTTCTTCAACATTCCCTAGACTTGTGATGATGATCTTCCTTCCCTGTGCTCTACTTTCATGAAACACAGTACCATCCCCATTTACACAAACCAGAAGCCTGGATTAATCCACAGCACTGCCTGCCCATCTTCTCTTCCACCTAAATCCCCACAGTCCCAGCCAGTTATAATTCCTGAACCTTTTTTGTGTGTGTTTTCTCTTCTTCTCCATTTCTACTACTATTTTATTATTTATTTTCTCTATTAACATAGGCGCATCACATCTAGCCTCCCTGACTCCATTTTGCAGAAGTCTATCTTTCATCTTCCTGTTGATCTTTTGAAACACAAATTTAATCATGCTAATTCCCTGCTTAAAATCCTTTACTAGTTTCCCATTATTTTCAGGATAGAGTTCAAAGTTCTTAAATTGGGGGAAGATAAACGTTGAAAAGAAAGGATAAACCAAGAAAAATAACTTCTTACTTATACAAAGATATTTTGCAATGTGGCGCTCATCTGCTGTCTGTCTGTCTCCTGCTATCTACTACTGCTACTCTCAGCACATCTCTTCAACCCAATTCTACTACATATGAATATGGTCCTATATATATTTTCCAAATACAAGTTTGCCTTTCTGTCTTTTTACATTGTGCTCCATTTGCCTAGGAGGCCTTACCTCTCTTACGTCTTTATTGATCTGTGTAATGCCTACTTGACCTTCAAGATGCAGCTCAACTATTTTGTCTCCTCTGGGAAACCTTCCTTTATGACCTCGTTTGCCTCCCCCACTCTCCTCTGTGTTCATAATCCTGATAAAACTGTTCTCCAATCTGTATCTTTTTCTTCCATTCTGTTGAGTTGCTTATAACGTTTGGCACTTGTGGGAACCCAATGGATGTTTGATGATTAGTGAATGAATGAGTGACTATTAGGCCAAATGATAAAGGAGAGTTGGGGACTAATCTGCTGTGTGGTTAAAAGAACTACTTAACTCTTCTAGACCTAAATTTCTTTACCCATAAAATTAGGAGGTCCTACTCAAAAACAGTGAAAGTTTGTACTTGGCTCCAGTATTCTACGATCTCCATGACCATTAGTTCACAAAAAAGCATGACCAGTCATAAAGTAAATTGTGTAGTGTAGAATCAATTCATGGCCCATACACCTTCATCGTAGACTGACCCCAACTTGGCTTCCAATTTACTAAATAGACTCCTAAACTACAGAAGTTTGAATGTAAAATTGTCTTCCAAGGAGAGAGGTACATATTCCCACAAGAAATCTTGAGCTTAACATTCCCACTGATATTTTTTTATCAAATATTTCTATTATTGACATAAATTTACTTTTTTATGCTTATATTTGCATTTATATACATGTAAAATTGTGATATATACTTCTGAAAACTTGTGTAAGCCTAAAAGAGCCCTTTGAAGTATAGAATTAAAAGGTTTTTTTAAAAGAAAAATTATTTCTGTAGGTTTTTGGGTAACAGCTAGTATTTGATTACGTGAGTAAGTTCTTTAGTGGTGATTTCTAAGATTTTGGTGCACCCATCACCCAAGCAGTATACACTGAATCCAATTTGTAGTCTTTTATCCCTCACCCCCTTCCCACCCTTTCACCCTGAGTCCCAAAAGTCCTTGTATCATTCTTCTGCGTTTGCATCCTCATAGTTTAGCTCCCACTTATGAGTGAGAATACACAATGTTTGTTTTCCATTCCTGAGTTACTTCACTTAGAATAGTTTTCAGTCCCATCCAGGTTGCTGCAAATGCCATTAATTCATTTCTTTTTATGGCTGAGTAGTATTCCATCATATATGTTTGTGTGTGTGTGTGTGTGTGTGTGTGTGTGTATGAAACAGTTTCTTTATCCACTCATTGACTGATGGGCATTTAGGTTAGTTCCACAATTTTGCAATTGTGAATTGTGCTGCTGTAAACATATGTGTGCAAGTATCTTGAGTATGATGACTTCTTTTCCTCTGGGTAGATATCCAGTAGTGGGATTGCTGGATCAAACGGTAGTTCTACGTTTAGCTCTTTAAGGAATCTCCACACTGTTTCCATAGTGGTTGTACTAGTTTGCATTCCCACCAGCAGGGTGGAAGTGTTCCCTTTTCACCACATCCACACCAACATCTATTATTTTTTGATTTTTTGATTATGGCCTTTCCTGCGGGAATAAAGTAGTATTGCACTTGTGGTTTTGATCTGCATTTCCCTGATCATTAGGGATGTTGAGCATTTTTTCATATGTTTATTGCCCTTTTGTAGATCCGATTTTGAGGATTTTCTATTCATAGCCTTAGCTCACTTTTTGATGGGAATTTTTTTTCTTGAATTCGTTTGAGTTTGTTGTAGATTCTGGATATTAGTCCTTTGTCAGATGGATGCATTGTGAAGATTTTCTCCCACTCTGTGGGTTGTCTGTTCGAAATAAATTGACTTTTAAGACAGTTGAGTGATGCTCAGACTATCAGAGTATTCCTGGGGAAGTGGGTGTAAGTGTGGCAGTATAATGACTGAACCCAGGTCTGTTTCTAAATGCGCCTTTCCCTTTTCTTGTAGATGGAAGCCCTTACACTTGGTGGGTTGGCAAAGCCAACGAGAAGCACTACTACTGGGGAGGTTCTGGGACCTGGAATCCAGAAATGTGCCTGTGGCATTGAACGCAACTGCACAGATCCCAAGTACTACTGTAACTGCGACGCGGACTACAAGCAGTGGTGAGTGCCTGCGGCCAGCACAGCCAGGCTCACCCTCCCAGTGTGCCTTTGTGTCCAACTAATGTGAGAGAAGAAAGTTTGAAAAGTGCTATAATAATACGATAATAGGTTAGAAAGGTCTGGAACTAACCCAATTGACAAATGTCAGGAACATACTGAAAAACATAAAAGCAGAAAGAGGTCAGTGCGACAAGGGTATGCATTTAGAAACAGACCTGACACATAATTGATGTGTTCATATTTTATTCAGAGAGGAAAATAATGAGCCATGTTGTAGACAGTGATTTGCATTATAAAATATGCTGTGTAACAATAGAGGGGTGGCCGTGGGCGGGTAGCCAGTGTGCATGCCTGTGAGAGCACACGGTCAATAGCCTCCTGCAGGGAGCACAGCCACCTCCTGCAATGTTTGCATTGGGGATCTGGATCGGAAAAACAGGAGAGAGAGAGAGAAGGGAAAAAAGAAAGAAACAGAAAAAGTAATTCTGTGCTCTTGTCTTCTGTAAGTGCTTGCCTGTCTACTTTTCTTTCATACCTGGAATTGTTTATAACTCGGATACAAATCAGTTCAAGAAAGATCTATTTTGGGTTTCTTCCATCCCTTTGCTGGCTTTCGTTCTGCCCCGCAGTGAATGGCTGGGTCTCTGTCAGTAACAGATAAAAGATAAGATCAGCTGCCGTTTCGTGAAACAGAGAGGCCCCAGAAGTTTAGGTGGAAGATTATAAACCTAAGTGTGATTCTTTGCAGAAACACGTATCCAGTGCCGGCTTTCTTCATTTTTAGAAGTGTTGAGAGGCTCCATTTCTGCTTCTGGGCAGCTGTGCACATAACCAATCATGGTCATGAATTTCCCCATATGCCCAGCCATGGTTTTCTTCAGTTCACTTATGTAGTATGCTATTTACAAGGACAGTTTACAAGACAAATTCATTCCACCAGTTAACCGAAAACGAATCCTGAGAACGTAACATTATATGAATTTCAGGTAGGATGTCTGCTTACTTTCTGAAAGTTATATTTCTTCTAGTAAATAAACTACAAAGGCTATTTAAATGGCTTAGAATGTGTGCATATGTATGTAAAATACTTGTAAATATCTATCATTAATCTTTAATTATGGATTATTGTAAAGAAGAGGTCATGATAATTTTTAATTTTATTTCCTTGAAAGCTGTATCTACACGCAGACACACACACACTGTATACACAGATTGGAAGTTGGGAATGGAGTTAAAAGGGCATGGGCTTTGAAGTTAACCTTTCATTCATTCATTCAGTGAGTCATCCAATCAGTCATTCATTCAACAAATATTGATCAAACACTTATGAGTCAGCAACTCTTCCAGGCGCTGGGGATAAAACAGCAAATGCAAAGAACAAGAATCTCTGTCCTGACTCACATTCTTGTTCTTGTTGCCTTTTATTACTAGTTGTGTGTTCTTAAGTCAGGCAGACCCTCTCCCATCCATTTATCTATCCAACATTAATTCCCTGCCTCTTCAGGAAGCTGACATTGGGTGGAGCCTCCCCAACTAGGAGAAGTGGGAACAGAATCCCAGCTAGTTCATTGTCCAGGCAGCCCAGAGTGCCCTGCCACCATCACCTTGTTCTACCACAGAGGAGAGCAGAGGGATTCAGGAAGAGGAAGATCTAGTACCTGCACCCAAGTGAACTTCATTTTTGTCAGACATCATGCTAAGTTCTAGGGATACAGTGATGAACAGAACATGCTCTTTGTCCTCAGGAGCTCCAAAACTAGTTGAAGGAAACACACACATGCACACACAAATAGAAAACATAATACAGTCAGTGCTCTGAGGAAGGTATGTGCAAGATACAACAAAACTAACAACAAAAACTAATGGAAGTGGCTGGGCATGGTGGCTCATGCCTGTAATCCCAGCACCTTGGGAGGCCGAGGCGGATCACCTGAGGTCAGGAGTTCGAGACCAGCCTGCCCAACATGGCAAAACCCCGTCTCTACTAAACATACAAAAAATTAGCCGAGCATGGTGGCAGGTGCCTGTAATCCCAGATACTCGGGAGGCTGAGGCAGGAGAATCACTTGAACCCAGGAGGCGGAGCTTGCAGTGAGCCAAGATCCGAGATCATGCCCCTGCACTCCAGCCTGGGTGACAAGACTGAAACTCCATCTCAAAAAAGAAAAAAGAAAAAACTAATGGAAGAAATTTGCAGTCTAACCGAAGGAGCGAAGGAAGGAATCCATAAAGTCCTGGAGGAAGAGGCATAAACTTGAAAGACAAGGAAGAGCCAGGGCCCTGGGACACTCGTCCTTGCATGGTGGTCTTGGAGAAGAAGGATGACTGAGCTGGGCCAGGCTGGGGAGCTATCTGCGCAGTTGACAGTTTTGAAAACATTAAGTTTAAGGCACCAGCATGACATCTGTGTCTAAACCCTGAGGGTTATTATTAGTAGAATTACAGGTTGAAAACAGATTTTTTTCTTTTTTTTTTTTTTGAGATCGAGTCTCACTCTGTCACCCAGACTGGAGTGCAGTGGCACAATCTCAGCTCACTGCAACCTCTGCCTCCCCAGTTCAAGCAATTCCCCTGCCTCTACTGGCACCTGGCACCATGCCCAGCTAATTTTTGTATTTTTAGTAGAGACAGGGTTTCACCATGTTGACCAGACTGGTCTTGAACTCCTGACCTCAAGTGATCCACCCTCAGCCTCCCAAAGTGCTAGGATTACAGCTGTGAGCTGCCATGCCTGGCTAAAATAGAGTTTTTTTTTTTTTTTTTTTTTTTTTTTTTTTTTTTGAGACGAACTCTTGCTCTGTTGCCCGGGCTGGAGTGCAGTGGCACAATCTCAGTGATTCTCCTGCTTCAGCCTCCCAAGTAGCTGGGACTACAGGTACCCACCACCATGCCCAGCTAATTTTTGTATTTTTAGTAGAGTTGGGGTTTCACCATGTTGTCCAGGCTGGTCTTGAACTCCTGATGTCAAGTGATCCACCTGCCTCAGCCTCCCAAAGTGCTGGGATTATAGGCATGAGCCACCGCCCCCAGCCCCAAGATAGATTTTTAAAGATATATATTAGCCTCTGAAGCTGTTTCAAAGAACATGTCTGAATTCATTTCACAGATTAGGGGACATTCCATTCCATCCTTACTCACTGACCTCCTCCTCCGGCAAGCTTCAACTGAGTTCTAACATTTCACAGTTACTCAGGGACTTGGTCACTGCTGATGTCTTGCTATCTTCTGGCTTCGTAGCAGCTAAGACATCCCACTCCTTTGCTTCTGTAAAGTTTGTCTAATATTTCATAATAAAGGCACTATAGCTTGAGCAAACTGAAAAGTATAATGAATATTTTTTATAATAAATAGCTCTTAAAATGGTCTTCCCTTTTTAGCACAAGAAAAAATGGTCTTGGAGAATCTTCTTGGTCTTTGAATTCACCAGCACCTCACAAAGGCCCTCCCTCCTATGTGGATGCTTTAGATATTCGGGAATGGATGGGGTTGCTTCTAGAGACACTTTCTAAAGCTCTCAGAAGCAGTGAAGAGAGAGTTGAGCTTGAAGCAAGAAGACCTTACATCCAGGCCCAGATCTGGCACTTTTCAGGGAGACTTTTAACCTCTCTGAAACTTAATTTATTATCTGTATAATAAAAATAAATCTTGGCAAATTTTTGTGAGCATTAAGAATATAGGATATAAAAGCCTTCTATAAATTTTACTCTATGGGATAGTTATTTGCAATTCTATTGCATTCTTTTTTTAATTTATTTAATTAATTTATTTATTTATTTTGACACAGAGTCGCTCTGTCAACCAGGCTGGGATATAGTAGTGTGATCTGGTCTCACTGCAGCCTCTGCCCCCTAGTCTCATACCTCAGCCTCCCGGGTAGCTGGGATTACAGGCACACACTACCATGCCTAGCTATTTTTTTTTTTTTTTTTTTTTGTATTTTTAGTAGAGATGGGGGGGTTTCACCATGTTGGCCAGGCTGGCCTTGAACTCCTGACCTCAAGTGATGTACCCACCTCGGCCTCCCAAAATGTTGAGATTACAGGCATGAGCCACCACAACTGGCCCTTATTGCAATTCTTAATGATTCCAATTGACTCTTAAATGCAAATAAATGAAAACAGAGTGTGGAAAGCAGGCCCCTTCATGCTCTTGACCTGCTGTGTCGTAGGTCTCAAGTCTAATTCCACAACGCCACATGCAGATGTTATGAAACAGGCTTTACTAGAGAAAGTTACAAATCAGGGATCATCAGAAGAAGAGCAGGTACAGGTCTCCAATCCCATCATCCCTCAGGGCGACGTGCTAGAGCCAGGCTATTCCGCTGAATGCCCCAAGGACATTCGTTACCAGGAAGCCCCTGCTTCTCTCACTTCTCACAAAGCAAAAATAATAGCAACTTTGTCAGTGGGGGAAAATCAGATGCATGGGGCACCAGGCAGTCTGAGCGTAGGTGCCTGCTGTTTACAAGTGTTGTCTGGGAGTCAGAGCCCCTCCAGGAACAGGGAGGAAGCCAGAGGCCCCACTTGAAGCTGACTTTGGGTGTAGCCTCTCTAACTAGGAGAAGTGAGGAACACTGTCCAGGCAACCTGGAGTGAATTGTCACGATCATTTCTGTTCAGTTTTTTTTTGTTTGTTTGTTTCTCCAAATACAGAGAAGAGCTGGGAGATTAAGGGAAATAAAAATTTAGCGCATACATCCAAATGAAACTCATATATGTTAAACCACATTTGTTGTAATGTCAGGGTAAAAATAAAGGTTCTATTAAATCTCATGCTTTTAGATGCTCTGTCCAGATAAGAAAGCTATTTTCAATAATCTTAATCACAAAGCATCATCGGATTAAGATGAACTAAGACCAAAATGAGTACAAAGCACCTGTGCCATTTCCTCTCCGTGTGATCTAAGTCAGGACATTTCACATCTTTGTTTTCTTATCAGCAAAATTGAGACAGATAGTATAGTACTTCCCAAGTCATACGAGGATCTTGGTAAATTGCTGTCATAAATGGATGTTTAAAATTACAGTAGGATATATTATTTTCATTATTATTTGAATGTTGAATGGAACCTTAGCTAAAAATTATTTTTAAAAGTCTTAAATTACAGATGCACAAACTGGGGCCCTGAAAAATGTAAATTACTTTCTAAAAATTACATTAGAAATGAGGAGTATAGAGAAGACCAACGACACACATCTCCAAACACCCAGGCCAGTGTTCTTCCACAATATGATCAAGGAAGATTTTTTTAAGATTGTTTTTATCTATCTTTTTAATGATTTCAGAATGTAATTTTTAACTAGCTTATATGTAAGCTTTTTAAAGCTTAAACCACAGACCACATTATATGTTTTTTTCTAAGAACTCTAAAACTTAGATTGAATACTTATTCTTATTTACTGGTGTAAAATGCATAAAAATGGAGCCAGGATAAATGAGATTGTAGCTCAGAGCATGATTGGGTCTCAGAACGAAGCTGCAATGGCCTGTGAGTGCGATCACCATCTCGATAATTGCCTGATTATCTATGCTGTGAGAAGTTTTGCACAGTTATTTCTGAGATTGAATGTAATTTAACATTTATGATTACTATTCACAGCAATAGTAAATATTCCCACCTACAGTGCCAGAATTCTAATTACACGAGTCTTGGTCTCAGCTAAGTGGCCACTGCTGGGTAATTCCTGGTCTCTTGCAGCCTGACTCAATGAGCTAAATCATCATATCTGAAATTAGCAATTCCAAAATGGCAATTCCAATATCAGGGAAAGAATTACCATTCATTGCGTGAGTACCCGTCTCTCATCGTAGAATTTCTGGATAGTTATGTCCTGGCCAAGATGGGCACATACATGGTGGAAAATAAGTGAACTGAAAAGCCATTAGCACAGTCTTTGTGTTACAATTAGTCAGCAGTTCCCACCTCAGCATTAGAAAGGCCAGTCAAATACTAGCCCTTGTGCTCTCTTTCACTGACCCTAAATGGAATTGGCTTGTCTAAGAGCCTTTTTCTTCCTGGGCCAAAAATAATCCATGACCAATTTTTATAACAGCAGAGGGGAGTTAACTAAAACAAAATCTCTTGAATATTTCAAAGCCAGAAACATATTTATTTGGGTCAACTTACTATGCAACACCTAATTCTGAGTATTTTTTAAAATAATCATTATAATTTTTTCCTTGTTTATAAGAAATTTGATTGAATCTTAGTGACTTTTTTCATGAAGTTTTAGACTGCCCTTTACTCAAAGTGCAATATTTATATGTGCATTCTCATTCGTCATGTTGTTTAAATAATAGTAGTTACATGTCAGCCACTGTTCATGTTTGTTTCACGTACTATGTCATTTAAACATCTCATTGACTCTATGACAGAGGTACTACATATTTTGTCTTTATTTTAGAAATGAGGTAATTAAGCCCCAGAGAGATTAATTTCTCCCCCAAGGTCATATAATTAAAAAGCAGTAGGGCAGAGATTCAAACTCAGGGCAAGCAGCTTTAGACTCATCCTTAGGAATTACACACCAAGACTGTATTAGCCTGTTCTCATGCTGCTAGTGAAGACACACCCGAGACTGGGTAATTTAACAAGGAAAGAAGCTTATTAGACTCACAGTTCCGCATGGCTGAGGAGGCCTCACAATCATGGCAGAAGGGAGAGTGAAAAGTAAAGCCACGTCTTACATGGCTGCGGGCAAGACAGCTTGTGCAGGGGAACTCCCATTTCTAAAACCATCAGATCTCGTGAGACTTAGTCCTTACAGGCCGGGCGCGGTGGCTCATGCCTGTAATCCCAGCACTTTGGGAGGCCGAGGCGGGCGGATCACAAGGTCAGGAGATCGAGACCACGGTGAAACCTCGTCTCTACTAAAAATACAAAAAAAAAAAAAAACTAGCCGGGCGCGGTGGTGGGCGCCTGTAGTCCCAGCTACTCAGGAGGCTGAGGCAGGAGAATGGCGTGATCCCGGGAGGCGGAGCTTGCAGTGAGCCGAGATCTTGCCACTGCACTCCAGCCTGGGGAACAGAGCGAGACTCTGTCTCAAAAAAAAAAATAAAAATAAAAAAGAAGAGACTTAGTCCCTACCAGGAGAACAGTATGGCAGAAACTACCCCCCTGATTCAATTACCTCCACCTGGTCCCTCCCTTGACATGTGGGGATTGTTATACCTCTGGGCGAGATTTGGGTGGGGACACAGCCAAACCATATCAAAGATATAAGTTCTGTATAAATTTTTAGCATATGTACTATATACAGCATAATTTCATTTTTTTCCAATTTTTTATTTACACATAAAATGAACTATCTTAACCATTTTTAATTTTACAATTCAATAGTATTAAATTCATTCATTTTGTTGGGCAGTCATCACCATCATCCAGCTCCAGAGCCATTTTTATCTAGCAAAACTGAAACGCTACACCCATTGAACAGTAATTCCCCATTCCCCTCTCCTCCTAGCCCCTGGCCAGTTAACCTTAAATAATGAGTTCAGAAAATGTGATTAAATATAGAGTCTATTCCAGCTCAAAGCCTGAGGAGAGCCACCAGGGAAACATCAACTCCAAGTGAATGGGTCAGCTTTCCAAAGTGGGGAAGTTAAGGTTTCACTTACGTAGGCAGAGATAGAGAAGGCTAACAGGGTTACAACGTTTTCCATATAAGGCCCGCACAGATGTTACAGTCATTTGGTTGGTTACAGTTTGCTATGTTCCAAGGAAGATTGCTTTAACATTCCATAAGGAGGGGTAATGGTCTCGAGGGGTCTTATTTCTGGAACCATTTGGACTTTCGTAATGATTTACAGGACAGAAATGAGGAAGAGATTTAATCTATAATCAGAGAAGCAGAAGTTGCAGCTGCATGTTGCATGACTCAGGCCACATAACCACATTTCTCTCAAGGCTCAAAATAATTTAAAGTTCCAACCATTTTAAGTTTGAATTATTTAATTTCACACCACTCTCATTCTATTTTCTGTCTCTATGATTTTGACTGCTCTAAGAAGCTCATGTGAGTGAATCATATACTATTTGTCTTTTTGCAGTTGGCTTATTTCACTTAGTATGATGTCCTTAAGGTTCACCTATTTTGTAGCATGTATCAGAATTTTCCCCCTTTTTAAGATGGAATCATATTCCATTGTATGGGCAGAATACATTTTGCTTCTTCATTTATTTGCCAAGGGACACTTGGCTTATTTCCACATTTTAGTGACTATGAATAATGCTGCTATGAGCATGGTGGTACGATTTCTTTTCAAATTCTACTTTTACTCACCTCTACAGTACTCCTGATTTGGTTTCTAAAAATCTCTTATTTTAATTTTATATTAAAAGTATTCATTATCACAAATACATTCAAATTCTTGTCTAAACATGACCTGATTTCAAATCCTAGTCCTATTCCTTGCCAGTTCAGTGACCTTCAGCAAGTTATAAAAGCTGTCAATGACTGTTTCCTTAACCACAGCATTTAAGTGGCCCTCACAACTACCTCACATGGTAGAAGGGAAGTTTAAATGAGAGGATACTCGTAAGGGAGAAGGCACATCCATATTTCACTAGTAAATGCTCAAGAAATATTGATTCCAATTATACCCAAGCACACACAGATAAGGGTTAGCTCATGGGTTCCCGAGGAGCAGCCTCTTAGGTATTCAAGAACAACTCATCGGGCCCCTCCGTTCTGACCTTCTTGTCTGCATGCCTTGCTGCCACCCTGCTGCTGACACCGCCCTCCTGAGATCCTTATTCTGCCAGCTGCAGCTGTCTCAGCCTATGACAGTCACTGATGCCCTTATGGAGAGGAGAGGGCCCCCCAGTCCACCTCAGTGCAGTGAAAACCAAGCTGTGACTTTCAGCAAGACTTGACAAGGATTGGAGCTAACAGAAATTTTACACTGAGAGAAACCTGCAACTCCTTCCTGTAATAGCCCCTCTTCAAATCCAGGCAGAACCCAGCCCCTGAGACCCTGCCAGTGCTCCCAGTGAAGCCTCCCATGGGTCTCAACCCTGCTCTCGTTAATGAGGCTCCTCAGGCATGACTGGGCACTCGGATCCAAGCCAAATCTCCTCCAGGCCCCAGAGGAAGAAGAAGTTCTTCTTCATCCCAAACACTACCTCAGTTCCTATAGGAGGAACATTTGCTTCTCAGGCTGATTGATAGCACAATCATTAAATCCCTGAAGGATAAAATTGTCAGCTTAAGCCACAAAGGTCTGTGTCCATCACCTTGCCTGAATGGGAACATCGCTGTGGTCTATTCTGGGACCCGGGTTTGTTGAGTGCATTTCTCCAAGCTAAGGTTCCAGTCTTCAGGGACACCTCCTGTAGGACAACAGTCTCATGCAATGTGTGCAGTAACAATATCAGTCCAGTTTTATTGCATGATGTCTCATCAAAAGAGAGGAGAAGGTAAAGTCATCAAGCTCCTCTTTCTATGATTTCATGGGAGAAGAATCCAAGACAAAAATGTAACACATGTCCAAAGGATAAAAAGGAGCTTCCAGGGAGAAGCCAGTTTAAATCCAGATTTACCGGGGGAGGAAGGAACATCTCTCATATTGCTGGCACAAGGTCCTGCTAAATTTATGGTATTCAACAGAAAAATCACTTCACAAGGAATATTCCATTTTAATTCCTGCCCCCAAATTCAGGAGCCATATGGAAGTACTTGCCAGACATGTCCACAGATGAAAAGCTACAAAAGTGACCTCTCAGGAAATAGAGATTCTACTCTCAGTGACAACACTAGAAATCACTTTATAACCACTACTTCCATTGCACCTGCTCCCACCTTAGACAAACAAACACAGTTTTTACAGCTTCAGATTTTTAGGGCCCGACGACAGGCAGTTCAATGAAGGAAAGATCAAGAAACACGGACAATGGATATTTAACAAGAATTTCTGTTTCATAGGTTTAAAAAAGGTTTCTAACATCAGTCTGGAAAACAGAAACCTTAGTATGAGAGACAGGTCACTCCAGGATGGCAGCTAGGAGTCTGGCTATAGAGTCAGACAATCTACGTTTATGTTTCTCCTCTAACACTCAGCCAGTTAGTAACACTTGCCTGTGCCTCAGTTTTCTCATATCTACAGTGGAGATGAAAAGAGTGTGTCTTCAGATATGATGTGAGAATCAGAAGACCCAAGCAAGCTGAGCATCGTTCTTTGTCCTGTCAGTGGCAATGGGGCTGGAAGTATGCCCTTTAGCACAGTCTTGGCAGGAATGTAATACTGAGGTCACTTTTTTAAGGGCTATTTGGGAATTGCCATCAAAACTTGAACACTACATTCTTTGACTGAATCCTTCACCATAAGTCACGTACCATCTTAAAAAAAGACAAGTATGTTCTAAAGTTGCGTATTCCATTTTTTGTAGCAGTCAAAACAAAACAAAATAACGTGTAGATAGCAGAAGTGTCCATTAATAGAGTTTTGGAAAATGATATCAGGCTGGCCAAGGAATGAAGTAGATACATAAACACTTGCACAGAAAGATGGCCAAGATGAAAGTGAAAAAAGCAAGTTGACAAATAGCAGGTATTATATGAGTCTGGTGTTTCTTTAAAAAAAAATAGAGAGAGAGAGAGAGAGAGAGAGAGAGAGAGAGAGAGAGAGAGAGAGGCTGCGCGCAGTAGCTCACGCCTGTAATCCCAGCACTTTGGGAGGCCAAAGTGGGCAGATCACCCGAGGTCAGGAGTTTGAGACTAGCCTGGCCAACGTGGTAAAACCCTATCTCTACTAAAACTACAAAATCAGTCGGGCATAGTGGCATATGCTTGTAATCCCAGCTACTCGGGAGGCTGAGGCAGGAGAATCGCTTGAACCTGGTAGTCCAGCTACTCGGGAGGCTGAGGCAGGAGAATCACTTGAACTCAGGAGGCGGAAGTTGTAGTGAGCCAATATTGCACCCATTGCATTCCAGCCTGGGCAACAAGAGTGAAATTCTATCTAACAAAAAATATATATATATATTTATTTTTGAGACAGGGCCTCACTGTGTTGCCCCAGCTGAAATACAGTGGCATGATCTTGGCTCACTGCAGCCTTGACCTCCCCAGGCTCAGGTGATCCTCCCACTTCAGCCTCCCAAGTAGCTGGTACTACAGGCACACACCACCACACCTGGCGAATTTTTTGCATTTATTGTACAGATGGGGGTCTTGCCATTTTGCCCAGGCTCATCTCAAACACCTGGGTTCAAGAAATCCACCGCCTAGGCCTCCCAAAATGCTGGGATTACAGTTGTGAACCACCGTGCCCAGCCTGGCATTTCTCTAATGTGTATAAATTCATAACCTTTATATATGCATATATAATTTCTAGAAAATCTACAAAAGAAACTAACAATTATTATTGACACAATAGATTAAGGATGTGGGACTTTATGGAGGACCTGGCTTGTCCCATTGTATATCTTATAAGCTTTTTGAATTTTTTGACATGAACACATTTAACCTGATCAATTTGAGTATTTAAAAACAGTTTAAAAATTAAAATAAAAAATAAGAATCCTAGCCAGCATCCCAGTACATAACAAAACAATACTAAATTCTTATTTTAAGAAAAATCAGAACAAAGACTAATTTTCATCATCAACAATGAAACCAAAAAAAAAAAAGCATCTTACTGGCTCTGTTGGCCCCAATATTGGAAGGAATTTCTCTGCAAGCCTGGAGAATTCCTCTGCTCAGTGGGTGCCAGGAAACTGAGAACATTCATACCATTAGCCTTATAACCACACGTAAAACAAAATATTTTTTTCATTGATCTGAATTACATGGAACTCATGTAATTAAATCTTTTGGAATCCTTCTGGGAAGCAATCACTTGACATCCCAATACTCAGTGGTCTTATTCATGCATATTATAGGAATATGATATTATGAGGAGCACTGGTATCAGTTATGAGTAATACTCTTCCGGTTGCTAAACTGACCAGAAAGATTGTTGATATTCAAATAAATGTGTGTGTATGTGCATGCCTGTGTGTGTGTGTATAAAATGTTAAAATGGACAGCTATTAATTTATTTCCTTTCTAGATACATAAATGGAGATGCCCTCCTGATCTCATGAAGGCCATTTTCATTAAATTAAGCTTTGTTCATTTTCATTGAGTGAAGCTTTGTTTAAAAAAAAAGATACTGCAACGGGAGGCTGAGGCAGGAGAATGGCGGGAACCCGGGAGGCGGAGCTTGCAGTGAGCTGAGATCTGGCCACTGCACTCCAGCCTGGGCGACAGAGTGAGACTCCGTCTCAAAAAAAAAAAAAAAAAAAAAAAAAAAAAAAAAAAAAAAAAAAAAAAAAGATACTGCTTTAATTTTAATCCTATTTAGCCCCGAAGCATGTGTTTCAGTATTAGAGCACAGCCAGGGTAGTTTTCAAAAGGGTTGCACCATCCCGTGTACGCTATTCCTTATACTACTCCGTTGCGGTTTACTTGGCAGATTTGAGCTACACTGAAGTTGCATCTTAACAGAAGACTCCTAGAGTGTCTAACAGCTCAACTCTTTTAGAAGCGTAACTACTTTTTAATATGTGGGTCAGGGTTAAAAGCCTCAGGCAAAGGCTTCTGCTCTCTTTCATTAGGAATTTACCGTGGGGATCAACTAAAAAACTTCAGGAGACTCATCCAGGCAGGTCCCAGATAGCTCAAATTGCAAAGCTACCTGGAAAGCTACCGTGTTTCTGCAGCCCTGTGAGTGAAACACCTATTATTGGCAATGGGGATAGGGAAATGTCCTGTCTCTCTCAGTTCCCCAAAGAAGCATAAAAATGATGTATTATATACTGTCTCGGGGACATTTTGGTGCCAACCCACTTGGCACAAGCATAGAATCCTCCTGTCACCTCATGGATTGTATCATGACAGAAAGGTAATTGGGCGCCAGAGAAGATGTTAGCAGAGTGTCAATATGCCTTGACCACTGCCCCCAAATAATATTGATGACAGCAAAGAGAGAGATTAATCAGGTATGATCCTGTCAAACGTTCAGAGTGTGCTGTGGGTTCTAGAAATAAATATAGCCTACCAACAAAATGTTAAATGGACTTAAACAAAATAGATTATTTAGTCATTTTGAGAAAAGCAGAACTAAGATTCAAAAGAGCTTTTTTGTACTGAAGAAAAATAGTGTATTTCCCATTAGCATTTCCCTCCACATGCTTGAAAAAGAGGGAAAGCTATTATGTTTTCTGAAAAAGAAAAAAAAAAGAAATGCATTCTGCCCAAAAATCAATCATGAAAAATAAGATCAAATTAAAAGGGAGGTCATGGAATTGAAAGAAAAGTGTAGATGAGGCAATTGTGAAGCATGCTATAAATGTGGACCTATTTAGTTTATTTATTCTGTGTCCCACCGAAAGTTCAAGTTCCTGACACCTGGAGCTCACCCTCACACCCTCCCTACCAGGCCAGCCACCTCCTCCCATTACCCCCTCTTGATATGAATGAGGCTCGCCACTTGCAGTTTCCCACGTGTAAAACCCCACTGCCTTATGAACTATCAGTTGGTCACCATTTTCCGTACATGGATTCTGTCGCCCCGGGCCTTTCACAGACACCTAACCATCTGTGACCACTGCCTTTCTCCTAGTTCTAAATCTAAGCCATGATATTGAAACAATCTTCCAAAATAACTTCCAGCCTTAAAACTCTCTTATATCCTACAGCTCCGTCTATAACTGTGGCCATCACTGGCTTCACATTAGAATCACCTGGAAAACTTAAACTATTACTATCATTAGGCCCTGCCTCAGACTAATTAAATCAAAGTCTCTGGAGATTATTGTTGGCCATCTTTGATTTTGCAATTTCCTGAGGTTTCTAATGTGTAGCCAATGTTAAAAACCATTGATATACGGCTAGGTTAAGCTGCATGTAACAGAAAAATAAACAAACCAGAGTGCTTAAACAAGATGCAAGTTAGTTCCCATGCATGTAAAGGAAGCCCAGGCTCCTTCCAGCTCTCTGTTCTGGTGTTACTCAGATTTGACATCCTCCTCAGGATCCAACACAGGTTCTAGAGCTCCAGCCATTATGTTTCCATTCCAGGCAGAAGGTAGAAAAGGGAGGAAAGAGAGCCTGCCTTTTCCTTCCAAGAATGACTTTACATACCACTTCCATGTACATGTCATTGGCTGGAACTTTCCTTAAACAACCACAACTAGCAGCAATGATGGCTGGGTTCTGTAGCCTTTATGAATATGCCTTCCTAAAAATGAGTGTTCTGTTACCAAGGAAGAAGACGAAAATGAGCATTAAGGGGCAACGAAGAGCCTCTATTGGAAGTGTTAATTCTTCCAAGGGGCCCTGCTAGTATCCTGTTCACACCTACAGTAGGTCCCTGTGATCTCCAGAATAAAGTCCCGACTCCTGTAGTGACTAGGCAGTTCCAGAGTCCCTCCTCACCCTGCATTCTCTGCTCTACCTCACTCACACTGGGGCCGTTGTAAGGATATTTGTATTTTCTTGTTGCTGGTCCTTTACCTACACCTAAAATAACTCTTCACATATCTGCGTTTTCAACATCATCTACTTCTGCAGAACCAGCGCCAATGCTCCTTCCCAAGGAAACCTCCCTGCCTTTGCCTACACCGCTAACATCTAGCAAAAGTCTATGCCTTAAAGTCTTGTTTCCTGAGGGTCTCAATGCAAATTACATCTATTAAAGTTATTTTCTGTCTTATCTGCAATTAGATGCCTGGGTATCTGAGTTCTCTCTCAAATTACAAGCTTCAGGAGGTCAAGCACCATACCTCATGTGTATTATAAGTCATTCATGCCTGTCACTTAGCAGCTACTCAACATCTGTTTGCAATGGAAGCCAAATTTGTAGCACTTTAGAGAATCCGGGTTTGTTTGTATGTATTTATAAACTTTCTTTCCACGTTGAGTCATAAACCCACATAGACATACACTCATCTCTGCTTTAGCCTTTGTAGATGGTTTGAGTTCACACAGCACAAATTGGAAAGTTATTGATACTCAACAGTGAGGTAAATCATCCAAGTCGGTTTTTAAAAAGACAATAGGTGTGTACTAATGTGTATGTCCGTACTCACATAGACATTGACACAGGTATACATGTATATTACATGTACCTCCTACCTTACTAAATGTGAGGTGTAATGACTTCATTAATTTTTTTGGAAGCATGCTAGCTGTCTTCGGCTATTTTAATGCCCGGTATTAAGGTGAAATAAATTACTATCTTTTTTCATCAGGACTAGAGGAGAGAAAACATAAACAGAAAAACTATCCTTATGCAGGAGGAAAACTTCTAAAGACAGAAATACAGGATGTTTGGAAATGACCATCTGTGAGGATATTTACCCGCTTGTCCCTGTCAGCCCTGGGAAGGGTGTGTCTTTACCTTAGGTGGTTACTGTATTCGGCAGAATAATGGTGCCTAAGATGTTAGCGTTCTAATTCCCAGAACCTGTGAATGTCCTGCTTCACGTGGCAGAAGGGACTTTGCAGATGTAGTTCAGGGTACAGACTTTGAGATGGGGAGATTATCCTGGACTATCAGTGGGTGCCCAATCTAAGCACGTGACTTCTTAAAAGTGGGAAAAGACCCTTTCCCCACTGTAATCAGAAAGAAATGTGATGACAGAAGAAGGCTCAGAGAGATGCTGTATTGCTAGCTGTGAAGGTGGAAGAAGAAATCCATGAACTAAGACAGAAAGGCATCCTATAGAGGCTGAAAGAGACAAGGAAATTGACTGTCATAGAGGATCCAGAAAGGAACACAGGCCAGTCTGGAACTCCTGGGCTCAAGTGATTCACCCACCTCGGCCTCCTAAAGTGCTGGGATTATAGGCATGAGCCACCATGCCCGGCCATATATGTGTTGTTTTAAGCTACTTCATTGGTGGTAATTTGCTAGGCAGCAATAAAAAATTAAGTTTCCTTCCTACTGTGGTGATGTCATCAAAAATACCCCGTAAAGTTTTATTTTTTCCTCTCACATTGGTATAGAGTGAAAGTTCGCTAGTAGAATAGCTTGGCAGAGACCTTAAAAAGTATGGCTTGGCCAGGTGCGGTGGCTCATGCCTGTAATCCCAGCACTTTGGGAGGCCGAGGTGGGCAGATCACGAGGTCAGGGGTTCGAGACCAGCCCGAACAACATGGTAAAACCCGTCTGTAGTAAAAATACAAAAATTAGCTGGGAATGGTGGCACATGCCTGTAATTCCAGCCACTCAGGAGACTGAGGCAGGAGAATCGTTTGAACCTGGGAGGTGGAGGTTGCAATGAGCCGAGATGGTGCCACTGCACGCCAGCCCGAGTGACAGAGGGAGACTCTGTCTCAAAAAAGTAAATAAAAATATATCTCTGAAAGCGATTTTGTGGCCAACACCCTGTTTCCCTGTCTGTCCGTCACTTGCTGATGCTGAGAGCTTCCAGCCTGTCAGGAGGATGTGCAGGGCCTGCCTTCATCGATAACCAGCTCCACCAGTGAGGACTGGTTGTCTGTGCCTTCCTGTGATCAGGTCTCCTTCAAGTAGATGATTATATAGTAGTTGGCAGGAATTTTTTAAAACTCAGGAACATTCATTTGTACATCCAATCATTCAGCTCGTGTCTGAGTCCCTGCTATATATCAGGCACAGTCAGACTATCTGGCAGTCCTTGGAAACACAGAGTGGGTGGGTAGTTTTAAGTCATATGCCTCCTGCTGAAAGACAGATTTAAGGACATGTCTTCATGGTCCCTACAACATTATAATTTCACATATGTGGTCCTACTCCTGTCTTTTTTTTTTTTTTTTTTTTTTTTTTGAAATACAGTCTCACTCTGTCTCCCAGGTTAGAATGCAGTGGCATGATCTCGGCTCACTGCAACCTCCGCCTCCCAGGTTCAAGCGATTCTCTTGCCTCAGCCTCCCAAGTAGCTGGGACTACAGGCGTGTGCCCCAAGCCTGGCTAATTTTTTGTATTTTCAGTAGAGGTGGGGTTTCACCGTGTTAGCCAAGATGGTCTTGATCTCCTGACCTTGTGATCTGCCTGCCTCGGTGTACCAAAGTGCTGAGATTACAGGCGTGAGCCATTGCGCCCTGCCTCCTGTCTTTTTTTTTTTTTTTTTAACAGACAGGCAGAGAAATGATTAGGTAATGAAGACTTTATTTATTTGTTATTTTCATAATAATGAATTAAAGAGGATCTTATGAACATTCTGACCTTTCCCACTGTAACAACCTCATTTATGGCAGATGCCATTTGCCTGCCTTCCACACCATACTTAATCTGGCCTCAGTCTGTGGTGAGGCCAGATTAAGTGTGGTGTGTTAATCTCCTCATGATCCAGATAACCTCTTCTCCATTAACAGTGGGGTTTCATAGCTAGGACAGTGCTTGAAAAATTATAAGCATTATTATTTTCTATTATTATTTAGGAGATGTTTACTCTATGCAATGTTACTGCATTGCATAGAAGCTGTCTCATTTCCTAGGGACTTTGATGCAATAGTCAATTGTAAAATAGACTTTTCTAACGACACTCATTTCATCCATTCATTTAAACACCTAATTTTTTAGTTCCTGTTATGCACAAGGTAGTCTGCTAGGACTAATGACAATAATAGATGAAGGCTACCTCTGCTGTTATAAGCTTTGGGGCTTTGAGAAGTTACTAAACTTTTCTCACTTCAGTTTCTTCATCTTTAAAATGAGAATAGTAATATTACTGACCTTGTGAAGATTCCTGTGTTTATGCAATATGGGTATTGTTTTCTCAGGGCTTTGTATTTCAGAAGTTTATAAGCCTCACAAACAGGAGCAGGAGACCAAATAGACAAGGAAAGAGGCAAATCTATTTCACAAACATGTATTGAGTGCTTACTACGCACAAAGGTAGAATATCAATATGGGGGGAATTCAGTGGTGAGTAATGCTAAGACACGTGGTGGAATTTTAGAGCACACATTATGCAAATCAAAGAGAACTTGTGAATCCCTCTCAGAGCCCTAGTGAAAATTGTTAAGAATGATTCTGGCAAGTCCCATATTGGCCATATACAAATTATCCCCATTATAGACTTCCCATAGTGCATATTTCTAGTATAAAAAGCATTACAAAAATCACATTTAATCCTTGTTACATTTTAAATATGCATGTCGATGCAAATATAAATATCGAAAGGAAAATGAAGACAGAAGGGAAATAAATCAAGAAATTTGTTAAGAGAAAGAAAAATCACAATATAAAGCAGCCAATCTTTCTTGTTAAGAGCAGCTCTCACATTTCTAATTGTATGAATTGGTTTTATGTTGACTGTGCCCCAACCCTGCTTATAATATGTCAATATCAGGAGAAATCCATCACTGACACTAACATGGCAGCCCTCTGAGGAGTCAAGCCAGGGGCATCTAGAGGGGCAATGCCCTGGCTTCACTCCCCCTCCTTTTGAAAGGCTCAGGTTGCCTTATAGTCTCCCATAAAAATACTGAGGGCTTTTCTGGGACTGCTAGCTGTGCGATAGGAACTTACGTCTATCGGGCATGTGGTAACATGCAAATAAAAGCTTAGATTTTTTTCTAGTGGTGGGTCACATTCTACTCTCGTTCCACCTTGCCATTGGTGCCCTGAAGTGCTTTGTCTAGGCCAACTGATGCAGTCTACAGAGGCTAAAGACCACTCAAACTACTCATAACATTACTTGTGGCTGCCCATCCATTCCAATTCTAGGAGTAGTTTAGACCATGTTCATCTCTATTAACTATCTCAAGTCTTTATGCAGAAACAGCAACAAAAATAGCCTATAGAAGTATGAGAGGTGGTTATGAGTTGTTAGTAAAGAAAGGATGCAAAAATCAGTTTGTTAGTTGTCATTTATTCCAAGCTCAATATTAGATGTCAGTGTTAGTGACTATCAGCATGCAAACAACATTTTTTAAAAACGCTCTTAATGTCACCTTAGTCAAGTGTCCAGATCATAGGATTCTCCAGCAAACATCGGCTAGACCACATCTGAAGAATTATAAATAGTACTAAAATACTAAAACATGGAAAATGAGGTCAGCAATTTGATAAGTGTCCTATATAAGGATAATGAGCAAAGAAGGGAAGGGAAGGGGAAGGGAAAGGAAAGGGAAGGGGCCACTGTCCAATGCAAGAATCCCTTCCCCAGTGTTAACAGTTGAATTATGTCCCTACAAAAGATACATTGTGAATGTGACCTGTTTTTGACATAGAGTCTTTACAGATGTACTCAGGTTAAGATGGAGTCATTAGGTGGGCCCTAATTCATTATCACTGTTGTGCTCATGAGAAGAGGAAAGACACAGGGACAGACACACATGGAGAGGAGAATGCCATGCGAAGACCCAGACTCAAGAAGAACACCACTTGGAGAGGGAGGCAGAGATTTAAGTGATGTGTCTACCTCCCAAAGCATGCTCAGGGTGGCCTGCAACACCAGAAGCTAAGAGAAAGGCCTGGAGCAGATTTTCCCCTAGACCCTTCTCTCTTTTTAAATTTATTTTTAAAAATTCTTTAGAGATGGCATCTCAATCTGTCACCCAGGCTGGACTGCAGTGGTATAATCACAGCTCACTGCAGCCTCAACTGCCAGGGCTCAAGCAATCTTCCCGCCTCAGTCTCTCAAGTAGCTAGGATTACAGGCATGCACCACTATGCCCAACTAATTAAAAAAAAAAAAAAAAAAAATTCTAGATTTTCCTTTGTAGGAATTTTCTATGTTGCCAAGGCTGGTCTCAAAGTCCTGGGCTCAAGTGATTCTTCTACCTTGGTCTCCCAAAATAGTGGGATTACAGGTATGAGCCACCATGCGTAGCCTCCTAGAGCCTTCAGGAAAAAAACGTAGTTTGCAAACACCTTCATTTCAGACTTCTAGCCTCCAGAACTGTGAGAAAATAAATTTCTGTTGTTAGAAGCCACCTAGTTTGTGGCACTTTGTCATGGCAGTCATAGGAAATTAATGCATTCAGCAGTGCTGCCAGAGATGGCCATTCCCCTTCCGCCTGCACATTCCTAATGCGGTTCCAGTTTCCCAAGCCAGTCTGTTTTGATGTTGGACACCTCCAGGCATTTGTTGAGGGCTTCCCAAATGCTGGGCACCACTCTAAGCCCTTTTTTTTTTTTTTTTTTTTTTGAAACGGGGTTTCACTCTTGTTGCCCTAGCTGGAGTGCAATGGCACGATCTCAGCTCACTACAACCTCTGCCTCCTGGATTCAAGTGATTCTCCTCCCTCAGCCTCCCAAGTAGCTAGGATTGCAGGCATGCACCACAATGCCCGGCTAATTTTTGTATTTTTAGTAGAGACAGGGTTTCTCCATGTTGGTCAGGCTGGTCTCGAACTCCTGACCTTAGGTGATCTGCCTGCCTTGACTTCCCAAAGTGCTGAGATTACAAGCGTGAGCCACCACACTGGCCCACTCTAAGCACTTTATCTGCATTTCCTTATGTAATCTTTACAAAAACCTATAAAATAGGTACAATTACTATTCCATCTCTGTAAATAAAAAAACCCAAGGCTTAGAGAGGTTAATTAACTTGCACAAGACCACGCCATTTATAAGGAGTGAATGGGAGGCAATCTGATGCTACAGTCATGATACTCCACCTCCTGTAGAGAAAAGGGGAAATGAGTGTGATGGTTAAGAGAACTGAAGGTAAGCCAGGAAGATGTAACAGAGAAGGAGGCCTGGAGAAAGGTAAAAGAGGTAAGCACAACCTTAGACTGTAATTGTGCAGAGTATGAGAGCCGAGCTGTACATAGAGTAGACAGAGGGAGAGTCATCCACACCTCTCAAGCCTCTCAAGTCAGAAAGAAAGAGAATGTGGCCAGGCACAGTGGTGCATGCCTGTAATCCCAGCACTTTGGGAGGTCTAGGCAGGCGGATCACGAGGTCAGGAGATGGAGAACATCCTGACTAACACGGTGAAACCTTGTCTCTACAAAAAAAAAAAAAAAAAAAAAAAAAAATTAGCCGGGCACAGAGGCACGCACCTGTATTCCCAGCTACTCAGGAGGCTGAGGCAGGAGAATTGTTTGAATCTGGGAGGTGGAGGCTGCAGTGAGCCAAGATCACGCCATTGCACTCCAGCCTGGGCGACAGAGCAAGACTCCATCAGAAAGAAAGAGAGAGAGAGAGAGAAACAGAGCAGTTTTAGGTTCACAGCAAAGTACCCCTACCCCCTACACATATAACGCATGCACACACACACACACAGCCTCCCTCATGATCATCATCCAACACAGGGTAGTACATTTGTTATACTCATGAACCTACATTGACATATTATCATCCAAAGTCCATTGTTTACATTGGGTTTACTCTTGTACATTCTGTGGATTTTAACAATGTATAATGACCTGCATCTATCATTAGAGCATCATACAAAATAGTTTCACTGCTGCAAACAATTCTCTGTATTCCTTCCGTTCAATCCTCCCCTTCCCTGAACTCCTGGCAACAACTGATCTTCACACTGGGACAAAATAAATACAAGACCAAAAAAAAAAAAAAAGGATTAACAAAATGGCAATAGTAAGTCAATATTACCTTAAATGAAAATAGACTGGATTGTACAATCAAAAGACAGAGTGACTGAATGGATTTAAAAACAACAAAAGATCCAATTAAATAATGTCTACAGGAGACACACTTTAAGTTTAAAGACACATGTAGGCTGAATGTGACGGGATGAAAAAATAATTATGCAAATGGCAACCCAAAGAGAGCAGGAGTGGCTATACTTAGAATAGATTTTAAGTCAAAAACTGTCATAAGAGACAAAAAAGGACATTATATAATAATAATATCAGCAGAAGGAAAGCTAATTCACCAAGATGTAACAATTATATATGCACCCAGCATCAGTACATCTAAATATCTGAAGCAAACACTTATGGAACCGAAGAAAAAAATACAATATTAGAAGACTTGCATATCCCACTAAATAGCAGGTAGACATCCAGACAGGCAAATCAATAAGAAACTATAGACCAAGTGGACCTAAGAGATGTACACAGAACGTCCCACCCAACAGTGACAGAATCCACATCCTTCTCAAACACACAGAACATTCTCCAGGATGGATCTCACGTTACATCACAAAAGAAGTTTCAGTAAACCTAAGATTAAAATCATACCAGGTGTCTTTTCTGATCACAATGGAATGAAATCAAAAATAAATAACAGAAAGAAAACTGAAACATTTACAAATGTATGAAAATTAAATAAAATACTCTTAATGAATAGGTCAAATAAATAAATCAAAAGGGAAATTAGAAAATATCTCACGACAAATGAAAATGAAAACACAACATACCAAAACGAATGTGTTACCGCAAAAGCAATTTTGAAAGAGAAATGTATAGTAATAAACAGCTGCATAAGAAAAGAACGCAAATCAACAACCTAACATTATACCTCAAGAAACTAGAAAAAGAAAAACAAACTTAGCCCAAAATTAGCAGAAGGAAGAAATAATGTAGATTAGAGCAGAAACAAACAAAATAGAGAGTAAAAGTCAATAGAAAAACTTGAGGAAATATTTTCTAAAAAGATAAACAAAATTGACAAACATTTACCTTGATTTAAAAAAAGACAAAAACCTCAAATAAGTAAAATAAAAAATGGAAAAGGAGACATTACAGCCTGATGACTTTCATGCTGAATTCCACCAAAAATTTAAAGAACTTATGCTAATCCTTCTGAAACTCTTGCAAAAAATTAAAGAAGAGGGGATACTTTCAAACTCATTTTATGAGGCCAGCATTACCCTGATACCAAAGACAAGGATATTACAAGAAAAGAATACTGCAGGTAGGCCAATATCCCTGCTGAACATAGATGCAAAATTCCTTAACAAAATACTAACAAACCAAATTCAACAGCATATCAAAGGGATCACACACCATGACCAGGTGGAATTTATCCTTAGGAAGAAGGATATTTCAACATAAATAAATTAATTAATGTGCTGTACTACATTGCCAGAATGCCTAGGAATAAACTTAAGAAGGTGAAAGACTTATATGTTGAAAACTAAGAAACATTGATGAAAAAAATTAAAGATAAAAATAAGTGGAAAGACGTCCCATGTTTATGACAGGAAAACTTAATGTCACTAAAATGTTCCTACTACCCAAGGGAATTTAGAGTTTCAATGCAATCCCTATCAAAATTCCAATAACATTTCTTTTTTCTTTTTTTTTTTCTTTTTTTTTCTTTTTTCTTTTTGTGAGACAGGATCTCATTCTGTCACCCAGGCTGGAGTGCAGTGGTGTGATCTCAGCTCACTGCAACCTCTGCCTCCCGTGCTTAGGTGATCCTCCTGCCTCAGCCTCACAAGTAATTGGAACTACAGGTGCGTGCTACCAGACCCAGCTAATTTTTTTATTGTGTGTAGAGATGAGGTCTCATTATATTGCCCAGGCTGATCTTGAACTCCTGGGCTCAAGTGATCCACCCACCTTGGCCTTCCAAACTGCCAAACTTACAGGCATGAGCCACTGTGCCCGCCCCAGCATTTTTTACAGAAATAGAAAAAACAATTTCAAAGCTCATATGGAACCACAAAGGATCCCAAATAGCTAAAACAATCTTGAGAAAAAGAACAAAGCTGGAGGCATCACACTTCTTGATTTCAAAATATATTCTGAAGCTTCAGTAATTAAAACAGTAAAGTACTGTCAAAAGACAGCTTTACAGACCAGTGGAAAGAGAGCCCAGGAATAAACCTATGCATATATGACCAACTGATCTTCACTAGAGATGCCAAGAACAGACAGTGAGGAAAGGATAATTTCTTCAATGAATAGTGTTGGGGGACTGTATATCCACATACAAAAAGAACAAAATTAAACACTTACTGTACACCATACACAAAAATCAACTCAAAATTAGTTAAAGACTTAAACATAAGACCTGAAACTATAAATCCTTAGAAGAAAACGTAGGGGAAAATCTTCATGACATTGGTCTTTGCAATGATTTCTTAGATATGACACCAAGAGCACAAACAGCAAAAGCAAACATAGAGCAAGAGGTATACTATGCCAAACCAAAAAACTTCTGCACAGCAAAGGAACAATCAACAAAGAGAAAAGGCAACCTGTAGAATGAGACAAAATATTTGCAAACCACATTTCTGATAAGGCATTAATTTCCAAAATATGTAAGGAACTCCTCCAACTTAACAGTAAAAAAGCAAATAAACTAATTTTTAAATGGGTAAACAATGTGAATGGACATGTCTCCAAAGAAGATATACAACTGGGCAATAGATACATAAAAAGATTGCCCAGCATCACTAATCATTGGGAAATGAGAATCAAAACCATAATGAGATATCTCACACCTCTTAGGGTGGCTATTGTATTTTTTGGTTTTGAGTTTTGGGGTTTTTTTTGTTTTGTTTTGTTTTGTTTTGTTTTTTTGAGACAGAGTCTTGCTCTGTCTCCCAGGCTGGATGGCTATTGTTTAAAAAAAAAAAAAAAAAAAAAACAGTTATTGGGTGTTATTAAGGCTATGAAGAAACTGGAACACTCGTACACTGTTGGTGAAAGTAAAAAATGGTGCAGCTGTAAATATATCTGGAAAACTATAGAATTTTCTCAAAAAAATTAAAAATAGAATTGCCATATGATTTATTAAGTCCACTTCTGGCCATTTATCCCCCCAAATTAAAATTAGAATCTTAAAGAGCTATATGGACCCCCATGTTCACTGCAGCAATATTCACAATAGCCAAGATGTGGAAATAACCTAAATTTCTATCAAAAGATGAATGGATACAGAAAATATGGTGTGTGTGTGTGTGTGTGTGTGTGTGTGTGTGTGTGTGTGGTGTATATAAATGGATACAGAAAATGTGCTATATATGAGATATATCTCTAGCTAGATATAGCTATAGATATAGATATCTCAGAATATTATTCAGCCTCAAGAAAAAGGAAGTCCTGGCTGGGTGTGGTGGCTCACACCTATAATCCCAGCACTTTGGGAGGCCAAAGCAGGCAGATCACTTGAGGTCAGGTGTTCGGGACCAGCCAGACCAGCATGGTAAAACCCCATCTCTACTAAAATACATAATTAGTCAGCCAAGGTGATGGGTGCCTGTAATCCCAGCTACTGGAGAGGCTGAGGTGGGAGAATCGATTGAACCTGAGACACGGAGGTTGCAGTGAGCCAAGATCACACCATTGCACTCCAGCCTGGGCAACAGAGTGAGACTCTGTCTCAAAAAAAAACAGAAAAGAAAAAGGAGTCCTGCCATAAGTGACAATATGGATGAATCTTGAGAACATTATGCTAAGTGAAATAAGTCAAAGGCAAATACTGCATGATTCCATTTATGTGAGTTATTGACACTAATCAAACTCAAATTCATAGAAGCAAACAGTAGAATGCTGGTTGCCAGGGGCTGACAAGAGGGGAATACGGGGACTTGCTATTCAATGAATATGAAGTTTTAGCCATGCAAGATGGATATACAACATTGTGCTTATGGTTAACAACACTGTACACTTAAAAATTTGAGAGAGTAGATCTCATGTTACTTGTTCATACTACAGTTACAGTATTGGGTCGTTTTAACACTGCTGATAAAGACATACCCAAGACTGGATAATTTACAAAAGAAAGAGGTTTAATTGGACTTACAGTTCCACATGGCTTGGGAAGTCTCACAATCATGGCAGAAGACAAGGAAGAGCAAGTCAAGTCTTACATGGATGGCAGCAGGCAAAGAGAGAGAACTTGTGCAGGGGAACTCCTCCTTTTAAAACCATCATATCTCATGAGACTTATTCACTAGTCACAAGAACAGCACAGGAAAGACCTGCCCTCATGATTCAATTACTGTCCACCAGGTCCCTCCCACAGCACATGGGAATTCAAGATGTGATGTGGGTGGGGACACAGCTAAACCATATCAACTAGAAATAGAAATCAAAATAAACAAACGAAAAACAAGAAAGGATCTGAGAACCTCTACTTCAAGGTGTTTTACCTAAGAGATCTGAGGAAATTACAAACATGATCACCAGCTCTGGAATCTTGAACTTGGATCAAAGTAACCCTACATAACCACAAATGACAGGGATATAAGTCTCAGAGTCTTTAAATGGATATAACAGGTTCTTGTAGATAACTCATTACAGAGATCCAAAAAGGAAAAGCTAGTTTTACATCCTATTCACAATATGTGTAGTACCCTTTTCCCAAATACTTGACTGATAAAAATACATATAGATTTTTAACTTATGCAGTCTATAACAGTTTATTTGCCAAATTTTATTTACCTCTTGTGCTACATTTAAATTTGCAAGATGAGTACAGAGACTTTTTGAATAACTAATTTAATTAGAGTTAACTTTTGTAGAGTTTTAGATACGTCCTTTGGCCATACAGTTTAGAAGTTACATTAAAAATTAATCTAAGGCAAAGTTTTTGTTGTTGTTGTTTTTAATTTAAAAGGTTTGTCGCCAGGCTGCAGTGGAGTGATGCAATCTCAGCTCACTGCAACCGCTGCCTCCCGGGCTCAAGTGATTCTCCTGCCTCAGCTTCCAGAGTAGCTGGGATTACAGGCACACATCACCACACCTGGCTAATTTTTGCGTTTTTAGTAGAGACAGGGTTTCACCATGTTGGCCAGGATGGTCTTGATCTCTTGACCTTGTGATCTGCCCGCCTTGGCCTCCCAAAGTGCTAGGATTACAGGTGTGAGCCACTGCACCCAGCCAAGTAAATCTTTCTTTAAAAATTACTGAAGCTGAATTTAATATACTGTATTTATTTGCACCAACTCAAAATTGAACTTTATGCCACCTTTTGGTCAGTTGCGAATTGAAATTTTGTAACTGAAATTGTTTACAAGATGATGTTAAAGTAGGGCTGAGAGAAGATATTTTAAAGTATGATTCAAGGTTACAGATTAAATTATGTTCTTATATATTTTAGCCACTTTTTGAACCATTACAAATATCTAGTGAATTTTTTAATGCTCTGGCCCTTTAATTCTGGTCATATAATTTAGGATTGAAAGGTGAGCTTTATTTTAGAACAATATTACCTTTCATTTATATAATAGCAAAAAAATTAACTATACTGCCTTTGTTCAAAAATGCTTTAAAAAAACTATATATTTACTCTCTCCACTTCATTATTTTTTTCCTCAGTGCAAATATGTTTATCTGGAAATAATGTATGCATTGTAGCATGCAGAATGTCAAGCTATTTTAAGAGATACAACATAATGCTAGCTATATACTCTTATTTTCAGTCCTCATTTCATAAAACTCTCCTTTTTAACTTGAACATGCTTTCATGTAAAAGTTCACCTAAAAGTGTGCCTGTTTGGATGATAAGAAAAAAAAATGCAAACAAATAAAATAACTACACCTTTCTAGTACTCTTTGAAATATATATATTGTTTTTTTAAAATAATTACACTAAACTAAACGTGAGAACCTCTATATTAGCACCTCGTATTAAAAAGCAAGACTTTTTGGGGAAAGCAAAATAAAATTAAAAGAGACAGGATTTTAGATCACTGATCTGAGTATACAGATCTAATCTAATCTCTTTTCCAGGGTTGTGTATACTGTACACAGCATTTTATTTTTTTTCACTCACTTATTTTGGTCCAATGGATCTTGATCTATTACCAAGAGTGAGTGGATATATTGGTAGAAGTAGTCACTTCAGTATGACTTAATCTGAAGACAGAGAAAATCTGGTTATAAAAGAGGAAATATATTAGAAAGGAGAGTATTTTTATATCTAGCAACCTGGAATATGAATGTAAAAGAGAATAAACAGTTCACAGAATGATAAAGGGTGCTGTTGAGAGGGTCTCCTGGAGTTGGTTTTGCTTCATTCAACTATGAAATGACTACATGTATTCATTTATCCCTCCCCTCCCTCATTTTGAGGATATAATAAATGTGTTTCTCCTTTTTCTCCTCTTTCTTCAACTTTATCTCCTTGAAAGAGAATAAACAACTAAAAACAACGCTGCACTCCTACTCACCTTGATAAGCAGCATGGGTCTATTAAATTAAGTATGCTTGACACTCAAACACCAATTTTAGGGACAGAGTGCTCAAGATAGAAAGCACAATGGTGACATCCTGTTTCCGTCTCTCTGTGCCCTTGGCCTCATAAATAAAGCTCTGCAGGTTTCTGTGCTCCCTTGATACAGAATAAAGAACAGTGAATGAGTTAGAACAAATTCTGGCAGCCATCAGTAATGTTGCACCTCATTGCTATAGGACAGGAGACATCAAATTATGGAGCAAGGTCAGCCTCAGTCTCTACCAGTATTTTCTCTGGTGGTCAAGAGACCCTCACCCCCTCATCACCACCACCACCACCACCACCACCACCACCACCACAGTGATTCCCTTCTACCTGATGTTGCTCCAGGGCTTTATTTTTGGATCCTTCACTGCTTGACTTAAGAGGAGGAGGACGTGATAGGCCAGTCAGTCTTGGCTGGGTTATGGGAAAAGTCAGAGGACAGAACCAGATTAGTCAGTTTGGGAATCTTGTGATCAGCTACTTTTAGAATTTATTTGTTGTTAAGTTTGCCCAACAAATGTCCACATCCTTCATGTTTTCTCACAAAGATCTTTAAATTGCCTTTCCCAGCTTCCCAACTAAATACATTCAACCATCATAACACATTCCAAAATACAGTGGTTGCCCATGGTTTGACCAATACTGGGCAATATGCACTCAGATCCCAGTTAGTGATCAATATACATGTGGGACACAGATCATATCAATGAGGCACGGCTGGAGGCTGCCTGTGTCCTAAGGATATTGCTCATCTGAACCCTCAGACTATACATTCTGGTACCTTAGTTCTGTCTCTTGGTGCCCTTTCCTACAGGTAACCCACATTCTTATTCTGTCTCCATGAGCCATGGGCACTGTCTCTCCTGCCTGAGTCATAGTTCCTGGAGCAGACTCCGCCCCCATGTTTCAGATCCTGTCTGAGTCCACTGAATGAAAGCAACAACTCCTGAGTGTCACTCACAATTCCCTGGATGATACTAAAAAGTGCTCTTCCTCTCATTTTCCAAACGCCTTTGAGATATTAGTGACTTCCTAGATTTTTTTCAGGACTTCCAGAGTATTTCAGGAATAATCATATAATAAGAAGCATTTTGAACTGGAGACTCAAATTGCTCTTTAAATAATACTGTATAGTCTTGATGATGACAATGATAATAGTAGCTACCATTGAAGAAATGCCTACTATGCTAGGTGCCTTTGATCTTAACCATGGTAAATTCTCAGGGACAATCCTCAAAAGTTAGGATGTTGTTCCCATTTCTTAGGTGGGAGAAATGAGTTTCAGCAGGAGTAACTATTTCTATTCATCTTATAGCTTTAAATTGGCAGCTAGATTTTGACCCCATATCTGACTTGAAATTCATTTTATTTCCACAACACCTTTTACTGCGTAGAGATAAGAACTGTGGGCTGGTTTAATCATTTTCTCTTCCTGCAATAAAAGTCCTTTTCTAAAATTAGGGTCAACTCTCACCACTCCTAAAAATATGCATATAAAAAGGGAAAGAAATGGAGGAAAACATTTTCCCATTAAATGCTAAGACCTACTATACACTAAGCTACAGTATTTAAAGCACACAGTACTGGGACCAATTAGATGGATTATGATAAAGAGACTAGACACTGACCCGTATATAAAAGGACTTGGAATATTATAGAGGAAACATGAAGAATTAGTGAAAAAAGGAAAATAAATGATGTTACATTAATCGAATTTCAATATTTGAAAAAGTAAAATAGCTTCCCCTCCTCAAACAAACAAAAAATTCAGAGGAATATTGGATCTCAAAGAAAAGAAAAGCAAATTTAAATATATTAAAAAAACAAAACTTTAAATATATTAGAGGAATATGAAGGTAAAACCTTTATGATATCTGGGTAACAAAAGACAAACCACATAAATTAAATAAAGCAGGATTTTTTTTAAGTGACTAAACTGGTACAATTTATAAAGTACACATACTCCTTTGAAAAAGTAGGTCTCACGTGAATCTGCTCAGATTCCAGGACTGTATTCACTTTCACCAAACACTAATGGCCTGAGGCTATTGTATTTTTCTAGTTTTCCTGTTAAAAAGAGACACGAGAGTGTTGACTCTCAGGTATGAGATTTTGACTGATCCCACACCTAGCCCAACTGGAGGCTTAAAGCTACTCATCACACTCCTTTTGGAGCCAAGATAAATGCCTAAGAATCTCAACTTTAATTCACAGCTTTCATTCTGTTTTTCAATATTAGATTTCATCATTTCCTGTGCCTATTTCCCTAGCTCAAGGGTTCACTTATCTTTAATATTTATTGGCTAGATATATACACGATGACTCACTCTCCATCACATAACACATACAATTTTGACAGTTGGTAAAAAGATGTTAGCATGAACTATAATCATATAATTAATATGTTCCAGAAACCTAAAAAATGGGGAAAAGGGAAGCTGATAGTATTTTACTCACTTTTACCTAAAAAGTCATACATTTTAAATCTATGAGGTAAGAAGAAAAATCAGGAAATCTGCCTGAACCCGTTAGTGACTATTCATGTAGGATTTTTGTTTTAATTTTTTTTTTTTTTTTTTTTCAGACAGGGTCTCACTCTGTGGCCCAGGCTGGAGTGCAGTGGCATGTTCTCGACTCACTGCAACCTCCACCCACCAGGTTCAAGCGATTTTTCTGCCTCAGCCTCCTGGGTAGCTGGGATTGCAGGCACCTGCTACCACACCTGGCTAATTTTTGTATTTTTAGTAGAGATGGGGTTTCACCATGTCGGCCAGGCTGGTCTGGAATTCCTGACCTCGTGATCTGCCTGCATTCACCTCTCAAAATGCTGGGATTACAGGCGTGAGCCACCACACCTGGCCCCATGTAGAATTTTATGGTCACATGCCTGTAGTTCTAGGAGGGAAACTCAACACGTAAAAAGGAGGCATTTAAAAGCGTTGTCAAGAATAACGAAAGGAGCTATCATTACGTTCTGATCAAAAGAAAAGGCAAGTGTCCATTTCCAGTCTCTCTCTCTCTCACTCACACACACACACCCCAGCAGATTTGTAAAGAAAGGTAAATAAATCCCCCATACAAAAAGTTTCCTTTTTTCCCCACTTGGGTCTGAGAGTTATTCAGATTAACCTGAGCTGCCATTAGTGTCCTTCAAAGCTATAAATTTTGCTTTTCCATGCAATTGCTTCAAAATAAAGAAAATCTGTGACTTCAAAATGACTTTAGAGCCAAGTATGGTGGCGCGTGCCTGGGGTCACAGCTACTTTGGACACTGAGGCAGGAGCATTGCTTTGAGCCCAGGAGTTCTGCACGGTAGTGCGCTGTGCTGATAGGGCATTCACACTAAGCTTGGCCTCAATATGGTGACTTCCTGGGAGTGGGAATCATCAGGTTGCCTAAAGAGGGCTGAACCAAGCCGAGTGAGAAACGGAGCAGGTCAATTTCCATTCTGATCAGCAGTGGGTTCCACCTGCGAATAGCCACTGCACTCCAGTCTGGACACTATAGCAAGACCCTGTGTGTTTAAAAAAAAAAATGGCTTTAGAAACAGTTTTACACCCTAACTTACCAATATAGGTAGTGGTCCAGACTTCATCACCACAGGAGGAAAAATCAAAAAGCAGAGTAAAGCTTACAGAGCAATGGTGGGTACAATATGATCTTCAAACCCAACTTAACTGAGCATGAGTTTCTACACATGAAAGAGATTATTTCATTAGTTATTTCTTAATTTTGTATTTATTTATTTGTTTTTGAGACACAGTCTTACTCTGATGTCCCGACTTGGAGTGCAGTGGCATGAACACAACTCTCTGCAGCCTTAACCTTCTGGGCTCAAGGGATTCTCCCACCTCAGCCTCCCAAGTAGCTGGGACCACAAACAAGCGCCATCACACCTGGCTAATTTTTAAATTTTGTGTAGAGACAGGATCTCCCTGTGGCCCAGGATGGTCTAGAATTCCTGGACTCAAGCAATCCTCCCACCTCGGGCGCCCAAAGTGAGTGCTGGAATTACAAGGTATAAACCATCATACCTGGTCCAAGAAAATCTTTTAGAAAACCCCATCAAACAAATCACCATACTATTTAACTGTAAGTCTAAACAATAGTTTCAATCATACTATTTGAAGCAACTAGTATAAAAAGAGAAACTCATAAGCGAGCTTACATTTCTGTTGTCAAGGAGTAATTTATCCTTGCTGGAGTTGGTTTGGAGGTATTAATAGCCAGAATTATCCCAACAATATTCTGGCAAGAAATGATACACGTACTTTGTGATGTGCTCTGATGTCCACCCGGAGCCTGGCACTGAGAGTGGCTCCAATGTGAGGGACTAAAGCAAAAGGGTTTCCCAAGGAAACACTATGCCCTGGAGACTGGAAGGAGAATTTGAGGAAGACATTAGGATGAGGCATCTCATGGGTAGAAGAGAGAGACCCTGGAAGGCATTTGGGGCCGTGACATAATTATAAGCTAGGAATTGCATGTGTAGAATTTACAAGGTAAACAAAATGGCAGCCCACGATGGGGATAGTTCATGTTAGCAAAGGCTCAACATTATAGAGTCTGCCTCACACTAGGTAGGATTCCCAGTAGCTTTTCTGGAAAGAGGTCTCCTTCTTCTCCTGCCAGCCCTAAAATAATACTGGTAACACACACACAAACTTCTAGACAGCACTCACAAAAAAAAAGTTGTCATGGCCAAGAGACCACACTGCTTCTCCCTGGAGAGCTTTGCAGACAGAAAATAGCTCTGTGTCTTTATAAACAAACCACTCTGTGAATGACAGTGGGTACACAAACACGTCGATTCTCTCCCAGAGTTCTTACTCGCTCAATTGCCAGGTTTGCTTCTATTTTGGTTACAGAATTAAAATGTAATTAGTTATGTTTTTAATGAGTCCAAATGTGACACATTAAGATTCAGTAATTACTCTAAAATGATAAGCCGTGATTGAATGTCCCCATAAACAAGGGACATTTAAAGGCAGTACCATTTCTTGCTCAGTTGTTACTGCTTTTAAAACCATCACTCTTTCCTGGGTGAATACAGTTTTAGGGTTTAAATGATCACGCTGGATTATTGCACATATTTACAGTCAGAGCCAGCTATATCGACATATTTAAAGTATGTACATTCTTTGATCATGTGGCCATGTCTACCTAAGAACCTAATAATTGACTTTACTGAATGTTGGCTGTCCAGGTTAGTACCTCATTATGACTTATTGGCTTTTAAGACACGTTTATTTTACGTGGCATCAGTTTTTCTCTTCAATCTGATGCAAGACCTCACTGCTATTTTTGAGGTTCTATATGTCCTTAGTGTTTGGCAGGGCTCACGTCAGATGTAGAAAAGTGGTGCTAGAGGTTCAAGATCCAATGCAAGAATGGCAGCACTGATTGATGCACTTGCCCATATGGAAATCTGATCTCTTAACTCACCTGTTTCCTAGACTAACTGAATCAGCAATATGTTGGTAGCTGTCAGTGCTGATCAATTTCCCAGTGACAATGGCAACTTAACATTGAAATAGTTAAGTTCTTTGTAGAAGTAAGCCTTTCATCCTACAGCAAATCAAAAACAAACCAAAAATATGGATAAATGTTTTCTGATAACTTTTAAAATAGTTTACCTAAGAGGAGGAATTGTAAAAACTTAAACATAAATTGAGATCAACCCACCTGATTTTTTTATCTTTGTAGGAAGCCTGTCCATGACGTTCCAGTCAACTACTCCAGAATCCTATTTTGGTATCTCAGTATCTCGCACAGCAGTGAATAGCGTTGCTCAATATTTTAGAGGCTTCATGTTTCCTTAGAGTCACAATCGTCACCCTAAAATTTAGATCTAATAATCCTAATACTGTCCTGTGTAAGAAAAAATAAGGAAAGCATATACTTCTTATTTTCCAGCCTTCAAGTATGTGAAGACTACTATCAAGTCTTCTTTAGGATATCTCCAGATTGAACATCCCCACTTCCAACAGTAGTTCTTCTGGAACCCTACTTTCCCCTGAATTTTGTCATATTTATCAATATCTTTCTTATGGCAACCAGAAGTAAATACAGCAGTTCACACAGGGCTGTAAATACAGTAGGACAATACATATCTCACTTAGCTTTGGACAACCAGATGCTTCAAAACTTGCTGATAGTAGATTAACTTTTCATATAACTTTATTTCACTGTTGGCACACATGGCATTTTTGTGTAATGTTTTCTAATCATTTTTACATGAAATGATGTCCAGTTATAAATCCCTCTTCTATACCTTGAATTTAAACCAGCAACTTTTTTCACTTAATCCTGTTGTATTATGTAGTTTTTTTTATTATTCTAATCTATTTAAAGCATATTAATCTCGCTCTGAAAGCTGTATAAAAACCTCTAAATCTGAGCCAGGCGCAGTGGCTCACTCTTGTAAATCCCAGCACTTTGGGAGGCTGAGGCGGGCAGATCACTAGAGGCCAGGAGTTCGAGACCAGCCTGGCCAACATGGTGAAGCCCCGTCTCTACTAAAAATACACAAATTAGCTGGGTGTAGTGGCACAGGCTTGTAATCCCAGCTACTTGGGAAGCTGAGCCAGGAGAATTGTCCAGGAGACAGAGATTGCAGTGAGCTGAGATAATGTTACTCACTGCACTCCAGCCTGAGCAACAAAGTGAGACCCCATCTCAAACAAAAAAAGCCTCTAAGTTTGGTTCATCTGCAAATTTTATAAGTCCGCTTACTCTTACAAGTCTTTGCTCATAATATTGAACAAAAATCACCAAGAGCAGACATGTGTCACATACACCAACAGAAGTCTCTCCCCAACAGTTCAATAAGTGGAAGGTACTCTAGCTGGCACCTCCATGGTTCAACTGTACCCCAGTATATCCACAAACACATTATGAATGGTTCAAGTGAATGCTTTTCTGAAAGGATGCCATCCTCACTGGGGAAGGTTCCCAGTCTATCGATCTCCATACAGCGTAACTTGTAGAAGTCCAACCTTTCATTTCAAGATGCTAACGGATCTTCTATTTAATGAAAGATCTAGCCTACTGGTGTCTCATTTTTTATTCTTTCTACCATTTAGAAAATCAGAACAGCATAAG